>NC_089251.1:136125515-136467674 GCF_963930625.1 Muntiacus reevesi
AATCAGTCCTGAATATTCACTGGAAGGACTGATGTTGAAACTGAAACTCCAATACTTTGGTCACCTGATGCAAAGAACTGACTCGTTGGGAAAGACCCTGATGCTGGGAATGATTGAAGGCAGGAGGAGAAGGGGATGGCAGAGGATGAGATGGTTGGATGGCATCACTGACTAAATGTACATGAGTTTGAGCAAGCTCCCGGAGTTGGTGATATACGGAAGCCTGTCGTGCTGCAGTCTATGAGGTCACAAAGAGTCAGACAGGCCTGAGTGACTGAACTAATATGATCCTGAAAGTACCTGCAAATAAAAAATTCCCAGTTTTAGAGATTTCTTTGATCAACTCTCTACCTCTGTGTTGTGTAACTAATATAATATTTCTCATATTTTTTTAAATAGTTAAAAAAATAGATTTATGAAAAAATTATTAGATTGGGTTTATTTTTCTTACTTCTCAGCTCTATCAGGCTATGTACATTTGAGAGTTACTGTGGCCTCAATTGACTCTGTCCATCCAGATGACTTAGAGACTGCTAAAAACACGAATCCCGCAATTTTTTTAAGATCCAGTGAATCACGGTCTTTTCAATACCCATTCTAGGTGACACTTCAGGGTACTGGTTTTGAGAACCACTTTGGAGGTTACACAAAATCCTCAATATCCTTTACTCATAGTACAGTTTCTTTATAAAGAGTTTGGCTTTCATATCTCACTACTTATCATACTATGAGGATTTATTAAATATTTATTGCATAAATGCATGTGAATGTATGAATGACACAAAATATGCCAACAACACTCAGCAGTAATGTGATCTATACAAGTTATTTGAGCTAGTTACCACACCTGAAAAATGGGAATAATAGTATTTGTCTGCTTTGAGTTGTTGGATTAAGTGGAATATTTCCTGTAAAGTTCTCAGCAATAAGCTGGACAACTATAAGAATTCAATAGATATTACTTACTGTTATTACTTAAAAAGTCATTTTGACTTATTTTCTTTATCAGTAAAATGCATAGATTAATATCTGTGTATCTTACTTTGTAGGAAAATCTCAAGGTTTCATGTATGACAATCAGAGTGATAATGCTTTATGAATTGAACCACAAAAATTATGGTATTAGTAAAAAAGAGATGCAAACTCTGTGTGATATAATTTATATACATATTCATGTGCATAAACTATAACATTTGAATTTAAAAGGAATACAGAATAAATGTATTGTTGGCTCTACAGGATTTATGATACTCTGAATCAGAAATTGTTTGTGTCCTACTTCCTCACAGATTTTGTGCCTTTCAAAGAGCATGACTTTTATTGAAGGTCAGTAAGTAGCCACTGAAGGATGTGTCTAGGAGTTCTGCTTGGCAAGCTTGTAGGAGGCCTTTGTCCTTCTGGGAGTGTCTGTTCTCTCTCATCTTGGGAAGCAGGCACCCTCAGCTTTTGGCAAATGCAGTTGTGACACTGGGAATCTAATATGGGCTTCATGTACAGGGAACCCAAGAAAGTGGGGGTGGGGGATGAATATTTGACTTTTGCCAGGATTTATTTTTAAAAAAGGAACAAATGAGTTTTAAGATTTTCAGTAGACTACTCAATTAGTTAACATTTTCCACAGTAATGCTGCATAACAAACAATTTCAAACTTAGTGGCTTGAAATAAAACTTTCATTCTCAATCATATGTCCCTGGATTAGCTGATCTAGTCAGAGCCTGGTTTCAAGTTGTAGGTTTCCACAAGTGTTGTCATCTACACTGAGAGCTATTCTTCCCATAAAGATGATAGAAGCAAAATATGATGACCATGGAACATGCAGTGCCTCTTTTTTTTTTTTTAATCTATTTTTTAGTTGGAAGAAAATTGCTTTACAGTGTTATGTTGGCTTCTACTGTACAACAACAAAAGTTAGACTCTTAATGCTCCAGAGGGCTTAGAATTTGCATACTCTTTTACTGTTGGTGTTTTTTCTCTTGGTCAGGTTCTGTCTGAGGCCAAACCCAATATCTCTTGGGCCAAAAAGTTCACTCTACCTGTAGGGAGTTGTTATTGGTTAGTCGCTAAGTCATGTCCAACTCTTTTGTGACCCCATGGACTGTAGCCCGCCAGGTTCCTTTGTCTGTGGGATTTCCCAGGCAAGACTATTGGAGTCGGTTTCCATTTCTTTCTCCAGGGGATCTTCCCACCTAGGGATTCCTACACTGGCAGGCAGATTTTTTACCACTGAACCACCAGGGAAGTCCCACCTATAGTGAGAGGCAGTGCAGTCACTTAACAAAGGGCATGAGTCACTCTACCACCCACCCGAGGAAGGAGCGAGACAGCTGGTGGTCAGGAGGGAGGGATTGGGGACAAAAAGGCGATCCTCAATAGCCTGGTTACCAGGACAAGAAGAGTCAGCAATTTGGGAGTGGGAAGTGTGGAATGCAGTTGTTTGAGCTGTGCTTTCTTCACTCTGCTCGAGAGCAGACCCAGTGTGTGACTTTAAAACCTGCAGGATTACCCGCAGGAAGGATAGAGACTACAAATACTACATTTGTTTTATGTTTTGGGGAGGCCCAAAAGCCTAAAGAAAAGAAGATGAGGTTCCTAACATTCCTGTTAGAATGTTAAAATCTCCTTTTTAAGGGTTGCTTTTTGCCAGGTGGACAGTCAAGTGAATTTAAAGAAAAACACACTTGGTATCACTCCAGTACTCTTGCCTGGAAAATTCCATGGACAGAGGAGCCTGGTAGACTACAGCCCATGGGATCACGAACTCAGACACGACTGAGCAACTTCACGTTCACTTTTCACTTTCATTCATTGGAGAAGGAAGTGGCAACCCACTCCATTATTCTTGCCTGGAGAATCACAGGGACAGAGGAGCCTGGTGGGCTACCATCTATGGGGTCGCAAACAGTCAGACACGACTGATGCGACTTAGCAGCAGCAGCAGTAGGGACTGCAGTTGTCAAATACAGCATATTTATAGAGTTAGGATATTCAGGGGTGAAAAAAATTAAAATCATTCTTGGTTTGGATTAAATGATAATTAAGAAGCTACCAGATGTGAGACGAAAACTTAGTTAATAGGTGCATCTCCCCAAAATACTCACCTAATGAAAAGATAGCTGTTTTCTGTAGTTCTTACTTTTATGGAGACTAAAAAAAAAAAAATGTTTATCAGCCGATGTCTATTTTCACAAAGTGGTGGAATATGTTGAAACACGTCATTGTTTATTTCCTTTTTCGAATCAATCTGTGCATTTTTCACACAAGGTACTTTCTTCCACAAACTCTAACTTGCCAGGTAACTCTGACTTTGAAAATATATTTATATACACACATACACTTACATATATATTACATGTGGAAGGTGGACAGTTCAGTTCAGTCACTCAGTCATGTCCAACTCCTTGCTATCCCATGGACTGCAATATGCCAGGATCCCTGTCCATCACCAAATCCTGGAGCTTACTCAAACTCACATCTATCGAGTCGATGATGCGATCCAACCATCTCGTCCTCTATCATCCACTTATTCTCCTGCCTTCAATCTTTCCCAGCATTAGGGTCTTTTCCAGTGAGTCAGTTCTTCACATCAGGTGGCCAAAGAATTGGAGTTTCAGCTTCCTCATCAGTCCTTCCAATAAGTATTTAGGACTGATATCCTTTAGGACGGACTGGTTGGATCTTCTTGCTGTCCAAGGGCCTCTCAAGAAATCTTCTCCAACACCACAGTTCAAAAGCATCAATTCTTCTGCACTCAGCCTTCTTCACAGTCCAACTGTCACATCCATACATGACTACTGGAAAAACCATAGCTTTTATTAGATGGACCTTTGTTGGCAAAGTAATTTTTCTGCTTTTTAATATTCTGTCTAGGTTAGTCATAGCTTTTCTTCCAAGGAGCAAGCGTCTTTTAATTTCATGGCTGCAGTCGCCATCACTGCAGTCATGGCTGCAGTGATTTTGGAGCCCCCAAAATAAAGTCTGTCACTGTTTCCATTGTTGCCCCATCTATTTGCCATGAAGTGATGGGACCAGGTGCCATGATCTTAGTTTTCTGAATGTTCAGTTATAAGCCAGATTTTTCACTCTGCTGTTTCATTTTCATCAAGAGACTTTATTTCTTCACTTTCTGCCATAAGGGTGGTGTCATATACATATCTGAGGTTATTGATATTTATCCCCATAATCTTGATTCCAGCTTGTGCTTCATCCAGCCCAGACTTTTGCATGATGTACTCTGCATATAATTTAAATAAGCAGGGTGACAATATATATCCTTGATGTACTCCTTTCCCAACTTGGAACAAGTTCATTGTTCCAGGTCCAGTTCTAACTGTTGCTTATTGACCTACATACAGATTTCTCAGGAGGCAGGTAAGGTGGTCTGGTATTCCCATCTCTTTAAGAATTTTCCACAGTTTGTTGTGACCCACAGAGTCAAAGACTTTGGTGTAGTCAATAAAGCAGAAATAGATGATGTTTTTCTGGAACTATCTTACTTTTTCAGCGATACAGTGGATGTTGGCAGTTTGATCTCTGGTTCCTCTGCCTTTTATAAATCCAGCTTGAACATCTGGTATTTCACAGTTCACATACTATTGAAGCCTAGCTTGGAGAATTTTGAGCATTACTTTGCTAGTATGTGAGATGTGTACAATTGTGTGGTAGTTTAAGCATTCTTTGGCATTGCCTATCTTTGGGATTGGAATGAAAACTGACCTTTTACAGTCTTGTGATCACTTCTGAGTTTTCCAAATTTGCTGGCGTATTGAGTGCAGCACTTCCACAGCATCATCTTTTAGGATTTGAAATAGCTCAACTGGAATTCCATGACTCCACTAGCTGTGTTCATAGTGATGCTTCCTAAGACCCACTTAACTTCACATTCCAGGATGTCTGGCTCTAGTTGAGTGATCAAACCATCGTGGTTATCTGAAAATGAGAAATAGATTCAAGGGATTAGATCTGATAGAGTGCCTTAAGAATTATGGATGGAGGTTTGTGACATTGTACACGAGGCAGTGATCAAGACCATCCCCAAGAAAAAGAAATGCAAAAGGCAAAATAGTTGTCTGAGGAGGCCTTATAAATAGCTGAGAAAAAGAGAATCTAAAGGCAAAGGAGAAAAGGAAAGTTAAACCCATCTGAAAGCAGAGTTCCAAAGAAAAGCAAGGAGAGATAAGAAAGCTTCCCTCAGTGACAATGCAAAGAAATAGAGGAAAACAGTAGAATGGGAGAGACTGGAGATCTCTTCAAGAAAATTAGACTTACCAAGGGAACATTTCATGCAAAGATGGGCACAATAAAGGACAGAAATGGTATGGACCTAGCAGAAGTAGAAGATATTAAGAAAAGGTGGCAGGAATACACAGATGAACTGCACAAAAAAGATCTTCATGACCCAGATAGCCATAATGGAAAGTGGACAATGGAGCTCATTTATTCTGTTGAGTTTAAAATATATCATTGTTCTTGAAACACATCTTTCACTACAACTAATCATAATGTGGCATTTAATGTGCTCAGTGGACGTCAAGAACTATAACAACGGATTTTACTTTTTAAAAATAATTTGACCATTATCTGAGACTTGAAGATTGGGTAAAAAGTTAGTTTAGTGAAGAAAGAGTAGAAGTAAAAGTGCCCCTGCAGTGAAAGGAGTGTAAAGGCCTGAAGGTGAGAGAAACTGGGAGAAGTTCAGGATGTTAGGATTGAATAGTGCTAATTGGGTGTGGGTGGAATTGGGGGTAGGTGTTACTAAGTCCTAAGACTGGTCAGGTGAAGGAGGGGCCAGATGATGCATGGTCTTGAAAGACTTTCATTACCAAAGCTCAGGGAAACTATTGACATCTTTTAAGTATGAGCGGCTGCATGGTAAGATTTATTTTATTTTTTAAATATTTTTTTAAAAGTCTCATAGCAGCATGCAAAATGCATTGGATGAACTCTGTTTAGATGAATGCCATAGCAATCTGAACAATAGATTACAGGGATATAGACTAAGACAGTACTAGTCAGGTTGCCAAGAAATGAGGACAATAAAAGGTATTTTAGATATTGAATCATGGTGACTTGTTAATGTATGTGCTCTGAGGCAAGGGAAAATGCTGAGTGGAAAATAATTCAGCATTCAGTCCAGAGTAGTAAAGTGCTATTGGTGGTCATTCACTGAATGAAGAATCATAAGAGGAAGAGAATCTCATTTTGAAAAAGGGACAGTTTTAGCTTTGGACCTTCTGGTTTTGAAGTGTCTTGAGACATCCAGATGGAAATATGCATGAGGCAGTTGGATGTACGGGTGAAAAGAGTGGTCTGGGCTAAAGATAGAAATATGGGCACCTGCAGTGTACAGATAATAATGAATTCTATGAGAATGGAAGAGACTGTTCATGGAGAAAATAGAGAGAATGCAGAATAAGAGAAAAGGATCTAAGTTTCACAGGAAACTATTTAAATAGAAGACAAAGAAAGAGTTAGTTGCAAAGAAGACTGACAGGAAAGTCCAAAGAGAGAGAAGAAAACGAGAGTGAACAGATGAGGGCATTCGAAAGCAATACTTTGTGTAAAACTGGTCATCGACAGCTGCCAATTAGCTGAATCCTAGGATGTGCTAGATACTGTTTATGCCAACTATATGAATTATTTTATTTAGTCATCATAGTATTGTAGACTACATTATTATTAACTCCCTGTTATAGAGGAAACTAAACCAGAGTAATTAATCCAAAGTCCCAAATATAGGAGATCATGGAACAAAATTTGATTCTGGAGCCAGAGTTCTTACTATGTTTTACAAAACTTGAGAATTTGGAATAGACCTAGGTGTTCAAAAATCAACATAATCATATAATCAATTAAAAGCTTTGTTAACATGAGCAAATATTTGTGATATAATTTTAATTAAAATTCATGCTACAAAAGGTTTTATAAAATAAGAGTTCCCATTTAGATATATCTGAATGAAATGACCAAGATCACTTATAATAAGAGTGGTCCTTGGGGCTTGCAAAATGAGTAACACTAATATTCCTAAGAAATGTTAATAGTACCTGATTTCAAATGGTGTGAATGATTCTTAAGTGTACCACTTTATAATCCCTAAATTTTCTAAAATTGATATTTTTATTTTTATAATTAAAAAATTAAATGCAATTTTAAAATGGCCACCTAATTAAGCTCCTAACATAATTAAATGAGGTTGTATGCATGGAGTGTATTTCAAGGTTTTGTGCACCTGTTGGATGTTGACTCCATTGACATTGCTGGTTCCATAGCACACTGCTATATTATGGACTTTAAAAATGCATAAAAGTATCTCAAGGAAATGTTTGGAAGCAGAACATAGAGCAATTACAGATTGTCATATGCCAACAATACTTTTAAAAAATTCACAGAAAATTTAATCAGGATATTATAATAAAATATATGTGTTAAATAAATTTGCTTTCTACTCTGAACCCATGTATCTTGTCATTCTGGAAACAAATGCAAATTAAAAAGCTTAAAAATGTTGAATAAAATATTTCATTTTCTTTCATACTTGATAGATGAAATATTGATCTTATTTAATCTGGACTTGATGTGGTAACCTTCCATAACATGGGTACCAACTTATGGCCCCAATATTTATTTCAGGTGGGGAAGGTTAGGGTTATGGTCAATATTACTGTCATTACTTTTTAAGTGGCTGAGACAGCCATTCTTCCTGAACACTCCCGCTATGAAGGCCAAGCATGCGTGAATAAAGTTTAGTGCCATAATCAAATAAAACTTACACTGAAGGTTATCTCACATGAATTTAATGATATGCATAATTGTTATTCTACTGCATGATAATTAGGCATGAATGTAAGCAGCTCATGTAAATGATGGTAATTTGTATGAGTTTAGCAGAGCCGAACCCAGCACAAGCAGAATGAGCCTAGCAAAATAGAGTATACTCTCAGAGAGGAATGGCGGGAATCTGTGGTCATCAGTAGAGTCTCAAAATGAGCTCCTCTTAGAGGAAGGAAGGTAGATAGAGAAGGATTGAGGAAGAAGAAGTGAAAGTGTGGAAGAGGAGAAGGTGGTTGTTACTGGTTGTCATGGGTGGAATTGTGTTCTGCTAGCCAGATACATGTGTGTGCTCAGTCACTCAGTCACGTCCGACTCTTTGCGACCCCCGTGGCCTCTATCCCACCAGGCTCTTCTGTCCATGGAATTTTCCAAGCAAGGATACTGGAGTGGGTTGCCGTTTCCTTCTCCAGGGGACCTTCTCGACCCAGGGAATGACGTGTTTCTCTTGTGTTGCCTGCACGGGCAGGCAATTTTTTTTTACCACTTGTGCCACCTGGGAAACCTATATACATAAGATACATCGAAGTCCTAATACCGAGTACCTCTGATTGTGACCTTATTTGGAAATAAGCTATTATGAATGTATTAAGTTAAAATAAGGCCGTACTGGACAAATCGACTCCTAATCCCACCTCAGCAGGGTCCTTATAAGGAGACAATCATGTAAAGACAGTGACGCAGGAACACCATGTGAAGATAGAGGTGGAAAGTAGGATTATGCTGCCACAGCCAAGGGATGCCTAGGGCGAAAAGCGAGACTGGTCAAGGAACCATCTTTTCACACATCCTTAGGGTCTGGCCCTGCCAACAACTTGATTTTGAAATTCTAGCTTCCAGAACTGAGAGGACCAGTTTCTGTTTTTCTAAGCCACTCAGTTTGAGGTGCTTGATTACAATAGCACTCGGAAACTAGTTCACTAGTTGTGCAAATTCCATCTCCAACTCTGATTCAGGGCAAATTTGGGTATTAGATGCAGGAACATGTATTAGTAGAGGGCTTTCTGCTTGTCCAGTACTTCTTTAGCTAGCAAAGGAAACATTACTGAACAAGATACACACAGTCTCTGTTCTGCAGGCGCTTACCGTCTATGACTTTGTTCCTGTTTCCATGGTTCTTCATACTGTACTGAAACTGTTGTCAAACTGTATTGGAACAATTTGTTGCCATGTCTGTCTCCTGAACAAAATAGTGAAATATTAAGGACAGGGGCATAATAAGGGATCAAAAATGAATTCTTAGGGAATGAAAAAAAGAGAGAGAGTGAATGAATGAATTTCTTTTGAGGGTAAAAGAAAACAGGCATTTTATTGTTTAAAGATGAAATGGGTAATACATGGGGGGATGTGTGTGTGTCTATGCATACATGTTTTATTATTTTTAATATAAAAACATGTTTTATTTATTTAAATATAAGAACATCTTGGTATCTCTGAACATTAAAAATAGGACTTGTGAAACACCTTCAGAGGCATATACTATTGTGTTGCTGTTTCTGTCTTCCTATAAGTTAGCAAAATATTTTCCCCCTTTGGTAATGTTGTAGATGTTGTTGTATTCAAATATTATTGTATTTTATAAGTCATCTATTTTCATGTAAAATTTATAATGCTTTTTAACTTTCTATGACCCATTTCATTTTATGAATCCTTAAAAAAAAACCAAATATTTTTAAAAGAAAAACAGTTCATGTAATAAGCCTGATAGTTTAAAATTTCAGTGTGAAGGTATGTGAAGATGATACTTCAGGTAGTTCATAGAGGCTTTGCCAACAGGCTTTCCAGGTGGCTCAGCAGCACGGATTCAATGCAGGAGGCACAGGTTCTTCAGTTGAATATGGGTTCAGTCACTTGGTCAGGAAGATCCCCTGGAGGAGGAAATGCAACTCACTCCAGTATTCTTGCCTGGAGAATCCCATGGACAGATGAGCTTGGTGGGCTATGGTCCATAGGGTTGTAAAGTGTCAGACATGACTGAAGTGACAGTACAGGGCACACAGCTTTTCTGTATCCTTAAGTCAAAAGAATGTTCTTTGGGAATTGTGCTGCCCCCTGGTGATGCACAAAGTAATAGAATAGAACCTTTAAATGAGTTTAATACTGTATATTTTTCATTAATAAAAGCAAATTCCTATACCAAGTCTACTAAAAAAGATGTAACTCAATAAACAAGAAGAAGAGAGACAGACTGAGTAGATTTAAAATGCCATCTTCTAACTATTGGAAGCGTGAAGGGACTTTATGTCACTGTACTTTAGGGAGTCAGTTTTTCCAATTGAGGGTTACTGGTGAGCTTCAAACAGATGAAAGCAAAACCAAAGTTTACAACATTTTTCAAACTAACCTAATTTTTAGTGGATGCAGTTTGTTTCTGAGAAGTTTTATACCCTAAAGGAGATTTTCTATACATAATCCCCAATTTATTTCAGTCTGCTTGAGAAGATGCTTCTTTTGTTTCTTAGACATTTACAAAGAGGTTTTTAGAGTTGTGCAGTATGGTATTTAGAGACTAGTTTGTGGATTCTTCGTTTCTTTAATCTCTGAACTTCATTCTTTGAGTTTTATCCTTTGTGCTTTAGGAATAATAATTCTCATTTGATGCCCCATAGTTGAGGGCCTCTGAAAGGCTCCCTGGATGGTTTTAAATATAGAATTTTACAACTGGCAGTGACCTTAAAGATCATTTTATCTAACTTTTAAATGATGCCAGATCATCTAATTTCACATATTGTATTATGGAGAAATCCAATTATTTCACAATTATAACCAGTGTTTTAAAACTGTGCAAACAACCACAGGGCATCTTTGTATCAACTAATTTTTCCCCCCAGATATCCCCTCCCTTTATCCTGTTCCCATATCAGTTTCATTCTATTTTAACCACTATCTTCTGGAATAGGGATCCTCAGGATTTGAGGAAGAATTGGATTAGAGAAGGGAATTCTGGCAAGGTTCTGTGGCTGCATTTCCGAATCCGTTTGAGAAAGGAAACCCTGGGGAAGAATACAGACTTCACTGCACACATAGAATTGGTGTTTGTGCAGTGTTAATTAAAAAAAAAAAAAACATTAAATAGAGTGAATGCTTGCAGTAGTTAGGGACCCCTCTGCAAAACGCCCCCTAGCTGTTCATAGGTAAAGAATGCAGGGGATACTTGAGAAGTTGAAGTGTTGCTCCTGTTGCTATGTAATTTCACAGCTTCTGAGCCAACATAGCACCTTATTCAAGTTAAAGTCCCCGGGCAACACTTGGCCCTCAAGTGTGCTGACTTTTCAAAAAGAAGTAATAGTACATATTTTCAAATGAAGAATAATTGCTTAGCTAAGAACTAGTTTTTTGTTCTTAATACCATATGCTTCTTGAGTTCTCTTGTCAAACATTTTTGGCACTCATGTGTTGCTCTTTATTTAATTCGAGGTTGAAAACAGGGTGTAACAGAAGGCAGGGAATCAAATAAAAAACAGCAAAGCATTTTCCAGTCCCTGACTGTTCAGGATAGCAGACATGGGATGTATTAATGTCATTAAGGAGCCCAGTCTAAAAATATAACTGGCATTAGAATGAATAATTATTTGTTTACCTCAGCTGAATTTTTAGGCTAGAGATGTCTACCAGAGCTAAGACAAGCAATAATATCAAGATGCCAGGATGGTGTGGAGCAGAAGGAAATTGCAGCCTTCCATCAGAGCTCCTTTATGAGGGCCTGGCCCCCTAATGGGGACGCACTAGGAAGCACATGTGGGCCTTGCCCCTTTCTCCCTTGGCGACACCAAGAGCAAGTTCACTGGCCCTGGGCTAGGGTGGAGTCAGTTCTACCCGTTTCCAGAGCTGTGTGCAAAAGTGTAGCCAGACCACTCCAGGGGGCGATTTCAAAGGATGCGAGAGAGAGAGAGTGAGGTAATCAGAAGCCTGAGTTCTGAATCAGGTTGGTAAAGTGAAGCAATAAGAAAATATGAATTAGAAAGTACCAGAAAAAGAGTTTCAGTGGCTTTTTCTTATTGCATGCTGGCTTCATGGCTCAAGGCGAGCTGAGCAGAGCTGTTTGTACACTGGCCCTTCAGTCTCAGGTCTCAGCTGAATTAGGTAGCAAGTTAAGGAAAAGTAAATTTATTGGGTAAATCTAAAGTTAACTGGTCTGGAGCAAATTTTTTGTTTCATCACAGAAAGCCTTCATAGAAATGTGTAGAGAAACCTTAATTTATAAACAACAGCCATTTATAAACAAGTCTTTTCCCCTTATCTATAGCCCTTGTAAGGGTAAGATAGTTCTCAAATGGCACGCGAAATACTTTTGATCCTGAAAGAAAGTTAATTTTACACTAGACAAGCCTGAATTTACAACACTTGGTACCAGAATACCATTCATTGAAGAATAGGATGGTATAATCATGAGGTAAAAAGAGACTTTAATAGTAGATGAATGAATAGTAGTTAGGCAGTCATTTGTCTAGCTATGTCTGGAAAATAAAAATACCGTTTAAACTTTGTGAGTCAGAGGACAGTGGCCTGAGAAAACCTTCTTGTAAAACTCTCTCTAGTGTCTGGTATTCTAAATAGACATATATATATATATATATATATATATTTTGCTATGATTACAACTTTTAAACTTACATGGATAATAGAAATATATATATATGTATGTATACATATATACATATGTATGTATATATATATGTATGTATGTATACATATACAAGTATATACTTGTGTTTTTATAGAAGCAGTCAAAGTTTGACATATGCTTACAAAAGCAAATACCTTTAAACTTATAGAAGACTGCTGAATAAGCATGCAAATATAAAATATGCAAATATATAATACAAAATATAAAATAAAGTATATTTTTAATTTCACAAAAGTAGTGTGTGAATGTGACATATTACTTAAACAGTTCAAGGTAAATACTTAGACTCAATCAGAAAATTTAGTATTTTCTGATTAGTATGTATATGTATTAGTATGTATATTAGTATGTATACATACATTAGTATGTATATGTATAGATTTAGTATGTATATGTATACATATACAAGTATATACTCGTGTTTTTATAGAAGCAGTCAAAGTTTGACATATGCTTACAAAAACAAATACCTTTAAACTTATAGAAGGCTGCTGAATAAGCATGCAAATATAAAATATGCAAATATATAATGCAAAATATAAAATAAAGTATATTTTTAATTTCACAAATGTAGTGTGTGAATGTGACATTTTACTTAAACAGTTCAAGGTAAATACTTAGACTCATCAGAAAATTTAGTATTTTGGATTTAAGACATATTAAGTCCAGTGTCTTTCTCTGTATTATTTTGTATTATTATCTGCTCTGCATGGGTCACAGTAAGTTAGTCTAGGTTTAAATCTACAAATCTTTGTAGAGTACTTACTCAATACTTGTTGTATGATATATTACCCAATTTGGTCTCCCTAACTGAAAATAATAGAATGTAGGATCTCAAGTCTGTATAAGCCAGCTCATCATCTAGGGAAGAATTAAGGTATGCATATTGGAAAACAAGATTAAAATAACCATATAAATAAAACTAGAATAAATCTTTGAAAATAAATTTTAGGGGAATGTAAATTGAGTGAATGATTCAGACCTTTTCTGAAAGAAAGAAATTCTCTAGTTAAGTGTTGGAAATAGTGATGGATATGAATTTTGTCTGAGTCGGTTGGCAGGATCCACGATGAGGTGAAAGAAATGAATTTTAACAATAAAATTTTAAAAAAAAGCGTGAGTGAGTTGAATGATAGATGGTAATAAAGAATCTTTTAACAACTGTGGAAAATTATTTGCAAAAATAACTTTGGACTAGGTTGATTAGATATTGTAATAGGATCTCAATTTGTGGAAAATTTTGAAGACTGAGCAGGTGACTAAGGTTTGATTCAACAGGTAATAAAGAATTAGTAACATTTAACATAGCCTCCAAAGAAGAAAGTCATCTTTGTACAAATGGCAGTGAAGCATAATATTTGAGAATTTATGTACAAAGTAAAAAAATCACAATTTTGAAAAATTAATTGACATGTATCCAATAAAATGCTCTAAGTGAGATCCTCAAATAAATTATAGTTGCAGTGGTTATCAAACTGTTTTCTCTCCCTTATCTATTTCTTGCTAATGTTTCTACATCTAATTAACTTCTATTTGAACAAAGTGCAGAGAAGAAAACGGCCTAAAATAGAGTCAGCTGAAGACCTTGTTTTTCACTCCCAGTTTTTGCATGGGTATAGAAAATTTAATCAATTTGTACTTAACTCATTGTCTTCCATTCTTTCTTTGTGAGTCACACATAATACGGGAAATTTTGTAACTTCGTTTCTAATTCAAAAAATTTCTGCATGTCCCTCAGAAGGTTCCTTAGTCCAGGATGTTCAATACTTGAATTCCTGGCAATTATTCTAATATTTGTGTCTCTTACAACCATTTCTCAAAGAATTTAGAACTAAGAAAGTTGATATAAATAAAACTGGCTTGTAATTTATACAGTACTTTGTAAATGTTATTAACTATAATAATGGCTTAATAATAATTTAAGATTTTAATTAACTTATGTTAAACCATCATATAATTGTTAGATGCAACTGCAGATGTACATATATTTAAGCAAACATGATCTTTGAAGTTGGAATTTGCATAACAGTAAAATTAAGAGGTGATTGATTATATCCATTACAGAGATTACTTTTTTACAAAATGATCTTAAATGATTCAGTTATGGAATGAGAACGAAGCCCCTTTTCCCTAGGCAACATAATTCTCCTAAAAGAAAAGGGGGGAATGAGAGGGTAACAGGCAGGAAGGCCAGGGGGTCTCCAAACGGAGGAACTATGCTGCAAGTGCCAGACATTTTTATCTCTCTTAAGCGGCAGGAGGAAACAAACCATCTATATTTTTTTTTCTTCTCTATACAAATTTAAAAGGAGGTTTCTCTTAAAATGCTGTGTTGCCATGACACCTGGTTTCACCTGAAGCTAACTATTCTCAAACCTTGAGTTAACCAATACATTTCTTTTTCTTATGGAAATGTTTGTCTTAAGCTATGTTAATGTACTCCAGACTCTGCCTTCAAGTTGGTTCTGCCAAATGGCCAAACCTACTTACTCAGATATTGTTCCCCTAATCTATGTAAATGAAACTATTTGTTTGGTAAAGTGGCCTTCTACAAGATTCAAGTCAATCGTTTATGGCCAGGGATGAATTATCTGGTGCCATTCTAAATTCTAAGACATTCCTTTCTTTTCATTAACAGACTGCTAGTGACTATATAACATACAGCTAAAGATTAGGAGGGGGGTATTCTTTCTGCCCCCTTCTGATGCCTTTGTCAGAAGCTTTCTCTATCTCCTTTATACTTTAATAAAACTTCATTACATACACACACACAAAAGACAAGTTTTTAGTAGTACATTAAAATATGATAAATCTATAATTCAATTAAAACATTTCAGAGATTGTCATGTAAAATTAGTTTCTGTAGAGATAGGAGCGCTTTAGTTAAACAGACTCTTGAAAAAGTGAATCTTAAAAGATTTTCTTTTCAAGAAGCTACATTTAGCTTCATTTACCCAGAAATTGAAAAAAAATTAAGATACTGCTAGGATCTACTTTCCAGTTATATAATCAACTAGTGCTATTTGGCCCATGTTTTTAAGCACTGATGCCAAGTTTCATACTGTAGTTTTTCTACTGGCCACAGAACCTTAATCTTGGTAATCTTTTCCATAAAGCTGGACAGTTTCATAAAGCCTTCTGTGTAACATGAGACACTGTACCATTTGCACATAGGCTGTGAATGGAGAGTCCTATTCCCTTTCAGCTCCTGAAGAGCTGTTCGATCTTATCTTTGTTGAGCTGCTGCTGCTGCTGCTGCTGCTAAGTCGCTTCAGTCGTGTCCGACTCCGTGCAACCCCATAGATGTCAGCCCACCAGGCTCCCCTGTCCCTGGGATTCTCCAGGCAAGAACACTGGAGTGGGTTGCCATTTCCTTCTCCAATGAATGAAAGTGAAAACTGAAAGTGAAGTCGCTCAGTCAAGTCTGACTCTTCCTGACCCCATGGACTGTAGCCTACCAGTTTCCTCCGTCCATGGGATTTTCCAGGCAAGAGTACTGGAGTTGGTTGCCATTGTCTTCTCCATTTTTGAGCACATTGACTTATCTGTAAATTGAACTTAACAATATCTAAACATATCTATGGTTCTAAAAGTTTGGTCATCAAAAATAATTTGTAGGCTACATGTAAGATGGGAATTCTAAATAAATTCTAACACTTCCACAGTCACATATCCATTCATCCAATCATTAAGTGTTTATGGGGTGCCTACCATGGTTCAAATACTTGTAGATGCAATAAGTATAGCAGTGAACAAAAACTTACTGCCGTCATAAAACTTACATTCTGAATAAAGATATTACATGATGGATGATGATAAGTGATAAAAAGTGTATTGATTTAGAACAGTGCTAGTCCAAGTGATGTACACAGACCAATGCCAGTCTGTTGTTATACCATAAGCTAAATTAATAAATTGATAACAAGTATTTAGAACTTATATAGGAATGGTAGCTCAGATGATAACGTATCTGCCTACAATGCAGGAGACTGGGGTTCGATCCCTGGGTCGGGAAGATCCTCTCGAGAAAGAAATGGCAACCCACTCCAGTATTCTCGCCTGGAAAATCCCATGGATGGCGTAGCCTGTTGGGCTACAGTTCATGGGGCCGCAAAGAGTCTGACATGACTGAGCAACTTCCCTTCACTTCACTTCAAAGGAATTCTCAGAGACAAGTAAGATAGCCATAATCAGATCTTAGTGAGAAAGTGAATCATTGTGAGAGATGATATCAAAAAAGTATTAGGGGTTCAAATTGATCAGGATAAGGACATTTCTTCAGACTGACATGAGGAACCATTGGAGGTATTTGAACACAGTAGACAAATGATCGGATTTATGGATATATAAAGTGCTTTATATCTGATATACAATAGATTAGATAACCTAGTCTATTGTCCTTGACCCAAAGAGACAGGCGGGAGCATCACTTGGAAGCCTATTGCAGGTTTCGGGTAGAGAACTGTGATGACTTGAAGGTAAAAGCAGAAGGTAAAAGCAGTCAGCCCACTGGGATGATAGAATGTCATGTCGAGCCTGCAGACATTCTGCACATAGAGCTGAGAGGGGTGTGTGTGTGTGTGTGTGTGTGTGTGTGTGTGTGTGTGTGTGTGTGTGTGTCTTCGTTAGTGGTTTAAGACAAGAAAGAGTTCAGCTGACTAGATTTTTACCCCAGTAATTGGGTGAAAGGAGAACCATTTATTGAGCTAGAAAGACTGGGAGATGAAAGGAGTTGGAAGGTAGAGGTGGGGAAGCCTTCTAAATCCCCCTTCTAGTTAAAGAAAACAAAATATTTAATATTAAAAGTTAAAGTGTAAGATTAGACTTTCTGCATGTACTTACTTAAGGCCCATTTGTAAGTCTAAAATCATTATTCTTAGAAATGTAGCTGTGTTTGTATCTATTTCCTTTGTCCAGTGTCCACTGTGAGATAGAAAAATGAAAAGGAACTGAATAACAAAGGGAGTGAAATTTATTCAGTTATAAAGCTGATATATACTTGCTAAGATTATACTGCTCTGAAATTCCTTTATGGTATAAAACACTAGTGACTATTATCTATAGTACCCACCATGGACTTCTAATATAAAGTGTAACTGGTATGGGGCTTCTCAGGTCATTCAACAGTAAAGAATCTACCTGCAATGTAGGTGCCTCAGGAGACCCAGGTTGGATCCCTGAGGCAGGAAGATCCCCTGGAGAAGGAAATGGCAACCCACTGCAGTATTCGTGCCTGGGAAATCGCAAGGACAAAGACCTGGTGGGTTACAGTCCATGGGATAGCAAAGAACAGACAAGATTGAGCACTAACCACTAGTAATAATATAACTCTGTAGTTCTAAATTTATAGAAGATAATGTGTTCTCGGCATATAAACATTTCAGTTTGTTTATGCACATTTTTCCTTGATTATAACATACTAATGCTAAATCCAAATGATTTGAAACAAATATTTGTAGACGTCAACTAACAAGTAATGTGCTTTTGAATGATAATTACTTATGGAATTGTAACTGATTTTGATTCCTAGCTTTTCCACTACTTAATTTAGTAGTTGTATTATTTAATTTTCTGGGTCTTAGTTTCCTCTTCTGTAAAAATAGAGATGATGATACAGTAGAGATGATGATAATGAGTGCTTGTATGTGGAGTAAATGATAATGTGTATATAGAGCAATTAAAATAATTTCTGGTACTGCTAATACATAGATATAAATAGCTATTAATCATGGTAATATAATGTCATATTAATAATTTCATAGTAATATATTTTAAATAATATTAAATTTATCAGAAGTAGTATTATACAACTATGTATAATATAATATCAAATAATATGAAACCATATATAGAAATTAGAATGTATATGCATGCTATACATATAATGTCTATGAATGCATATGTAGATATAGCTATATACACATACATCCATATGCACACCATTACACAGACACACACACAGTCATATGGTTGGTTTGCCACTGGACTTCATAGATTGCTAGGTAAATTTTATTTCTTACAATTTTTACTGGAGTGTAGTTGATTTATAGGGCTTTCCTGATAGCTCAGTTGGTAAAGAATCCAATGTTGTGTTAGTTTCCACTATATAGCAAAGTGAATCAGTTATACATTACATATATCCACTCTTTTGTTAGATCTTATTCCCATATAGGTCATTGTAGAGTAATGAGCAGAGTTCCTTGTGCTATATAATATGTTCTTCTTACGTGTCTTTTTTGCATCTAGTGATGTGTGTATGTCAGTTACAGTCTCCCAGGTTATTACTCTCCTGCGTCCCTCCTTGGTAACCACAAGCTTTCTACATCTGTAACGGTATTTCTGTGTAGTAAATAGGTTCATCTGTACCATTTTTTAGATTCCACATATAAGTAATATCATACAATATGTGTCCTTCTCAGTCTGACCTCACTTCACTCATTATGGCAGTCTCTAGGTCCGTGCATGTCATTGCAAATGGCATTATTTGTTCTTTGTTCTATGGCTGAGTGGTATTCCATTGTACATTTGTACCATGTCCTCTTTGGCCATTCCTCTGTCAATGGATATTTAGGTTCCTTCCATATCCCAGCTGTTGTGAATGGTGCTGAATGAAAATTGAGGTACATTTATCTTTTTGAATGATGGTTTTCTCCAGATATACTCCCTGGATTAGGATTGCTGAATCATACTGTAGCTCTACTTTTAGTTTTTTAACGTAACTCTTACATTCTATCTTTAGAATAATATATTTTTATATTTTTCTTTCGTATGATTTTAAAATACAATTTCTCAATAGTTTATACTAAAACCCAAAATGAATGTAATCTTAAAAAACATGCTAATGTTTTTTAAGATTCCAAGATTATCAAATGTATTAATAGTAATTGGAATTAATATATACATTCCTATAAAAGAAATGGCAAAGTATAGAGTGAATATCTTACCTTTTTAAAAATCATGTATATTGAAATTATATATATATCTTAAAATTATATATATGTGTGTGTATATATATATACATATTCAGGATTCAGAAATTACAGGTAGACCAAAAAGGAAAATGAATGTCATCTGGAAATCTTCCAATCAGAAAGAAAACATTTTCATCACATCATTGTATTTCCTTCCCATTGAATATTGTTACACATATAAACATATAGATGTACTCATCATTTCTTAGAAAAGTATCTTTGAAAAATAATTAATTTTATTAAGAAGCTTTTGAAATCACAATAGTGAAAATTGTGCAATTATATGAGACTTGTCCCTCAAAAATGTAATGTATTTTAAAATCAAATTCTGTAGTTATTATTTGATTTGCATTGTCTTCTCTACAAGGTCTAATCAGGTGGCAAATTAATTTGAGATGTGAACATTTGCAAAGAATGTAACAGAGTTAGTTGTGTCTTATCCTGTCAAAAAGTGTCAGTAGAAATCTGAATTCCATAATAAAAGACACTTGTTGTATAATTTATCCTAAAATACATATTATTTTTGTGTCAGAAATTGAAAATTTATGTTCAGAAAAGGCATGCTTCAAATTTTAAAAGTTGATCAAATTTGTGCTGTGCTGTTAAAGGATTAAAAATAGTAGTACTGTTCCTGTTCCACCTGTATCTCTAAGTAAACAGTAAGTAATTTAAATTTTTACAATTTATCTCCTAGATAATATTTTATACATATTAATCTTGCCAGATACAAATATAAAAACAAAAGCATTTATATTTGTATCTGGCTAGATACAAATATAAATGCTTTTGTTTTTATAATATGAGGAAATTATGTTATTTGAAAGTGAAAGTGGCTCAGTCCTGTCTGACTCTTTGGGGCCCCATGACTATACAGACTATGGAATTCTCATAGGCCAGAGTAGAGTGGGTAGCCTTTCCCTTCTCCAGCTTCCCTTGTGACTAATTCGGTAAAGAGTCTGCCTGCAATGAGGGAGACCCAGGTTCGACCCCTGGGTCAGGAAGATTCCCTGGAGAAGAAAATGGCAACCCACTCCAGTCCTCCTGCCTGGAAAATCCCATGGATGGAGGTACCTGGCAGGCTACAGTCCATGGGGTCTCAAAGAGTCGGACATGACTGAGCGACTTCACTTCCATTTTCTCCAGGGGATCTTCCCAACCCAGGGATCAAATCCAGGTCTCCCACATTGCAGTAGATTTTTTAACAGCTGAGCCACAAGGGAAACCCAAGAATACTGGAGTGGGTAGCTTATCTCTTCTCCAAAAGATCTTCCTGGCCCGGGAATCGAACCGGGGTATCCTGCATTGCAGGTGGATTCTTTACCAACTGAGCTGTCAGGAAAGCCCTCAAATGGGCTTTACTTTACTTTACTTGGGCTCTCAAATATTCCTGTTAATCTAAATGACAATGCAAGTATCATGTGATTTTAAACCGTTAATTAAGGTCATTTTTCTAACATCATTTTATATTATCAAAGGAAATCATAGGTTATTCTTTACATTTAAAATTGAACTGATGCTCTGGAACTCCTATGGTTTAGTGTTGAATGTGTTGTTCTTAATACCTATATCACCTAATTGTCTTAGGTAAGGTAAACTAAGGAACTTATAACACATTTTGGCGTTTATCTATTTTTTAATCATTACCTAAACACTTTTGACAAAACCAGAGCAAGGAAAAAATTTCAAATATATATTACCATTATGTAGTGAATGCCATATCCTTATATATATTTTTAAATATTTTTCTTAAATGCAAAAGATGTTTCTAAGGTCATGTTCAGTAATAATAAAAAGTTGTTAAGCATCAACTTGGTTTTTAGATGTTATATTGAATGATGCATATTTCATTAAAGAGTTGAACTTTTGCACTCAGTTTCTTATTTTAGATTTTCTAAGTGCTGCTTTATTATAATAAAGCCTCCAAGTAAGATATCAGATCTTAAAAAATTTTATTTCTCAACTTTATTGAGATATAATTAGCATATAATGTTGGGTAAGTTTAAGGTGTACAACCTGTGAATATGATACACTTTTATAATACAAAATGATTGCCACTATAATATTAACTAGCCCCAACATCACATCACATAATTATAATTTCTTTTTTTGTGGTGAGAACATTGAAGGTCTACTCTCTTAGGAACTATCAAGTATATAATACAGTATTGTTAACTATAATCATCATGCTGTACAATAGATCCCCAGAATTTATTCATTTTATAATGAGATTTGTATCATGTTATCAACATCTCCCCATTTCTCTCATCTCTGAGACCGTGGTAACCAAGACTCTACTGTATGTTTCAGAATTTAATATGGAAATATCTCAAAAACTTAAAAATAGAACTACCATATGATCCAACAGTCCCACTTTGGGATATATATCCAAAGGAAATGAGAACTGGATCTCAAAGGATATTAGATCTTTAAATCCAAAGATTAGTGAAACTTTCACTTTTTCACATCTATGTAGTATCTGAGGCACTGTTAACTAACCTATGAGGCCATGGAATGAGTAGGGAAGTTGCTAGTAATATTAGCAATGCAGTGTATTGGTAATATCTCAAAACTATGGTAAGAAAAAAATCGAAAATAAATAAAGTGAAGGAAAAAAAAAACTAAAAACAGATATGTTCAGTCATGAATAAGGAGCTAGGGAGAGAGATGCAGGTTTCTGCTGACTGAATAAAATATTTATAAGGTATGATGTTTCTTCAGATGTAGATGCTACTGAATGTATTAGTAGCATCATTTACTACTGTGGCCAAGAAAGACTACCCAGAAAATTGCTCCCAACAAGTGAGGTCCACCTTTTATAATATGTAATGGCAATTTTTTTTTTCTGCTTCATATTTCATTGTGGATAAGATAAATATGTCTTTGTGAATTTTGTTTACTGATATTGAATCAAAATCAGTTAAAAAGTAAAAAAAAACCTTAAGCAGCTTGCATTTGCTTTCATTTGCTTGCATTATAAGAAAAACTGTAGTGGATTTTTATTAGAATATACACTATTGTAAATTTGAGGCACTGATCTTATTGATCTATTATTCCTTTCAGACTTAGTCTAAAGCCCCATATATTGTGGTTATCCTTTAGTGTTTATTGAATAAATGAAAGAACAAATGAGTGAATGACATATATTTCCCCAGTGATGGATATCTCCCTACCAAACAACTAACTGTAATTAGCATATTATAAAAATTACACACATTGTTCATCTGAATCTATTTTAGAGGGATCAAACTACTGTTATAGAATGCCATTTCTAGAATAATAGACATTAGCTTATGAGAAAACAGTGTAAAATAAATTATGATATATTTTATCATGTAGTCTAATCAGTATTGATAGCTTATGGTGAACGATGTCAGATTCATGATCTCCAAAGAAGATTTAGCTTAGGGATCAGGGACCAGGCTTGATCACTCAGAGCTTTTGTGTGGCAGAAGTTTTATTGCAGTGAAAAACGACAGAAAAAATTTGTGACATAGACATCAGAGGGAGACAGAGAGTGCCCCACTTGCTAGTTTTATCAAGGCCTTATATACTTTTATCAACAAGATTAGAACTAACAATAGAAATGTCTTATCAGACCTGCTCTCACAACGCAAGCCTTCGGATAACAAACTTAGTCAGAAGCTTCTTGTTAAGAAGAAATATATCCTTGAGCAAGATAAATTGTTGTTAAATAATCATTAGTACAGAGCTTAAAGAAAAACACACCCTTGAGCAAGGTGAGTTGTTTTGTTATGTAATCATTAGCCCTGGGCTTAAAGTAAGATGGGGCTTCCTTGGTGGCTCAGATGGTAAATAATCCGCCTGCAATGTAGGAGACCTGGGTTCGATCCCTGGCTTGGGAAGATCTCCTGGAGTAGAGCATGCAACCCTCTCCAGTATTCTTGCCTAGAGGATCCCTATGGACAGAGGAGCCTGGCAGGCTGCAGCCCCTGGGGTTGCAAAGACTTGGACTGGACTGAGCAACTAAGCATGTAAAAAAAATTAGTCTTAAAGTCTATTGTCCTAACAACTCCAAGTTTAAGAAAAAGCATCTTATGTGACTAAAACAATGCAATGTAGAAAGAAAGTTTGTCCCTTCTCCTCCTTGAGGGCCCCGGACTCCCTATCAACGTACCTAAAAATTTACTCTCTCAGTATCAGATGGTTGCTTTTCTGTCATCCAAGAGAGTTATGGTACTAAGAAATGGCTTCCAAAACTTTCAAACACTTTGTCAGAAGGTGATTTCAGATTTGGCTTTGAGTAAAGTTAGTCTGAAGATACCTTAGAGGATCCTTGGTTGTCTTCTCTGTCACTTCCTCTCATTCCAGATCTAACACTGTCACACTTTTCTTTTGATTTGAAGGGATTGTTACTTTTTTAGACACAACTTAATCTTGAATGAGCAAGTTTGGATGGATGACCAAGGAGAGTGGAGTTGACCGAGACTTCTGTTTGCAGTCATAGTAGGCTCAACACTGCAAAGAGGCACAGAGAGTGGGACCGATGGGAATAATAAGCAGCCAATATGCTGGCAGCCCAGCCGTGTGCTCTGACATGGAGTTTCTTCCTCCCAGAGAAGGGGTATCTTAGTGCATTTGCCTGAAGTCCCTAATTGCCCTAGAACAGCCCTAGGCTGAAGAATGCCTTAAGGGAAGAGTGCCCTTAAAAAGGAGCACCTGGGTGACAGGAGGACCATGTTTCACTCTTGCTACTTCTCAGTTTTGCCCTTTCCTGATATTGGTTGACTGAATGTGATTAGAAATGCTTCTTGCATGCCATCAGGCAAGTAAACATTTGCTGATGCAAAGAATAAGAAAGAAAGCTTCACTCTGCAACCTTTATGAATAGAAAGGGCAAAGTCCATTCATTGATGTACGTCTTTATCAGTGCTTAAGATATCAGCCTGATAGGTGACCATAGCTTCATATTAGGAACATATAGTCTAATTCCTTTTTAAAGATACATCTAAGTGGGAAAAAAAAATTCCACAGACTGCCACTTTAATTACAGTAAATGGCAAAGGTCTCAGTTATAAGCCATTACAAACAGACTAGTTTTTATTACATACAAAGGGATAGTTGAAAGCATGATAATCTAGGGAAGAAAGATGGATACTAATGTTTACATACTTAGCTCCCACTGGCATTTTACCAGGTTGGAGGTTTGCACTGTCCCTCTTAATTTGAGCAAATGTATCTAGATTCACAGCAAGACCTCAAGGAGAACCAGATGAGGGGGCAGATGGCAGATGACTAATTTGGCAAGCCTTGATGAGTGGAAATTGTTTGCTTTAATTGCTTGTCAAGTCCAGTACCTACATTAAAGTTAAGGACTTAGCACTTACACAGAAAATGAAATACTACAAAGTAAATAAGAAGGACTCTTTGGGTGGGGGACAGGAACATGGTGTGAAAAATGATAAAAAGTGCAAGAGGGAATTAAACAAGATAGTGATAAGGGGAGCATTATTTCATTTAAGAACAAATGACAGAAATGTAATTTTTAAATCTGTAGTCTTTTTATTCTGTTTTTCAGCTTTCAGCATAGGAATTTTATGAGATATAATTTAAGAAAAAATATAACAAAATATGTAAAGGCAGGAAAACAATTAAGAACAGGAACTAAAATTTATATCCAAGCTGTTCCAAGTCAGTTTTTGATGACCCATATAGTGCATTTAAAGCAATTTTAAATAATTTTAACCTTGCTAAGCTTATCTTTGAAATGCTAAATAAAAACTACAATTATATTTTGTTATATTGGAAGACTAGTTTGGTGTAGACCACTCACAAAACATATCATTAATGAACAGGAGATAATTATGTGCAGTATTTATATATATTATTTTTTATAGTTTTCATTGATCAGTTTATTTTCCTTTGCAATATAGTTTAGCTGTTTAAGCATCTTTCGGGGGGTATTTAGAGACTATTGTAAGTAAATAATAGAAGTAAAAAACAGATCAATTAAATTTTAAGTGGAGCAGCACAGAGCAGTATATGTAGACGGTGGACTTGCCTTTCATCAGCCTGTTATATAGAATGCCTATGTCTTCCCTAGTTACAACTCTATTAATGAAGGTCTGTGATGCCAAATTCCCTTTTCATTTGGCTCAAGAATCATTTTTGAAAGTGATTTAGTTAATTTCAGCAGATTTCCTGCTTTATCACTTTGGAAGTCAGTAACACAGTGGCTTAAGGTAAAGAATCGAAGACCACTATAGAGTCCCTTATTTTTGTTTTTTAAAGGATACTGACTTTTAGATTGATAATATTTAATTTACAGTTTTATGTAATGTAAATTATAAAACAAGCATCCTATTTGATGATACTTTTAGTACTTTTAGAATTAATTATATGGAGAACAAATTTTTCTGAAGTATAAACCCACTTATATTATCACTTTGTGTGTGATGACATCTGGTACAAATATTTTTAAATCATTGATTGTTTTTGTTCTTTAGCCACTAATTCATGTTTGAGTCTTTTGCGACCCCATGGACTGTGGCCCACCAGTCTCCTCTGTCCATGGGATTTCCCAGGCAAAAATACTGAAATGGGTTGCTATTTCCTTCTCCAGGGGATCTTCCCAACTCAGAGACTGAACCCACATCTCTTGCATTGACAGGCAGATTCTTTACCACTGAGCCACCAGGGATAGGTAATTTTTAATATTAAAATAGTGGTCCAAATTAAAGCAATAAATCTACTGTAATAATGGAATAATATGTGATTACTAAGAGTGGTTCATTCTGGGGATATAAGAATGGTTCAATATTTGAGACTCATTAATAATGTTTAAATTAACACAAATATAATTAACATTAATTAATAGCAAAAAAAAATTAGCAACATTCAACATTCAAATCTGAAATAAAAACCTTGTAGATCCAGACACTGGAATATATAATGTAATAAAATATATATGGGACCAAGGAAAGCATTTCTGTAAAGATTAGAACAAAGGTAAAATGACTACTATGCCCATTAATTGAAAACAAATTATTCTATGAGTTCTAGACAGTACCAACCAAGAAAACAAAATAAAATAACATGATTGAAGGCCAAGTAAGTCAAGAACCTCAATTAAGGAACTTAGAAATTACAAGGTGTTAGCAATTAGCCAAGTTTTGAGGGAAAAAAAATGTCAAAGTCATCAAGTTTTAAAAATATGTAGTAATAATAATAATAAGCAACTCAAAAACATAACTAAAATTATTCAAAGAGACAAAAGCATAAAATGCCTAAGAACAAATATATTAAGAATGTTTTATAATTTATGTAAAAGAGCATATTTAACTCTGTTAAACATACAAGATAGCTTGAATGTGTGTGTGTTTTATATACATACAGTAAAATTGACTTATTTCGGTGTAACATATTAATCACCAGTTAATTTTCCTTGCTGAATAGATATTTAAGAAATTAATATATTGTTGTTCAGTATTTAAGCCATGTCCAACTCTTTGCGACCTCATATGTATGAATGTATGTATATATATATATATATATATATATATATATATATAATGCACCAGAGTTTGGTACCATTCACCCATCAAAGGGTATTGCTTATTTCCAATTGTTGGCAAATTCAAATTTGAATAGAATTCCTTTAAACATTCATAAATAATAAATATTTTTATGGAAGCAAATTTTCATCTGTCTAGGAAAGCACCTATAAATAGGATTGCTAGGTAATTTGGTAAATGTTTAACTATATAACTTTATATGATATTGCCACAGTGTGACCTCCTCAAAGCAACTGATTACTTAGTGTAGAGTAAGTTTTATTTTATTTTTAGTAGCAGTATTTTTTTTTAAAAATTATTTTATATTGGAGCATAGTTGATTAATTAATGTTGTGTTAGTCTCAAGTTTAGAGCAAAGGGATTCAGTTATACATATTCATGTACTTATTCCTTTTGCCATTCATGAATTCTTTTGCCATTTAGGTTATTAAAAAATAATGAGCTATATTCCCTGTGCTATACAGTATGCTCTTGATGGTTATCTGTTTTAAATACAGCAGTATGTACATGTCAATTCCAAATTCCCAGTCTAGCCCTTCCTCCCACCACCACCCCTTGTTGTAGTCATCAGTTCAGTTCAGTTCAGCCCAGGCACTCAGTCGTGTCCAACTCTTTGCAACCCCATGGACCGCAGCACATCAGGCCTCCCTGTCCATCACCAACTCCTGGAGTTTACTCAAACTCATGTCCATTGAGTTAGTGATGCTATCCAACTATTTTATACTCTGTCATCTCCTTATCCACCTGCCTTCAGTCTTTCCCAGCATCAGGGTCTTTTCCAGTGAGTCAGCTCTTCGCATCAGGTGGCCAAAGTATTAGAGTTTCAGCTTCAGCATCAGTCCTTCCAATGAATATTCAGGACTAATTTCTTTTAGCATGGACTGGTTGGATCTCCTTGCTGTCGAATAGACTCTCAAGAGTCTTCTCAAACACCACAGTTCAAAAGCATCAATTCTTTGGCATTCAGCCTTCTTCATAGTCCAACTTTCACATCCATACATGACTACTGGAAAAAACCATAGCCTTGTCTAGATGGACATTTGTTGACAAGTAATGTCTCTGCTTTTTAGTATGCTATCTAGGTTGGTCACAACTTTTCTTCCAAGGAGTAAGCGTCTTTTAATTTCATGGCTACAGTCACCATCTGCAGTGATTTTGGAGCCCCCCAAAAATAAAGTCTGTCACTGTTTCTCCATCTATTTTCCATGAAGTGATGGGACCAGATGCCATGATCTTAGTTTTCTGAATGTTGAGCATTAAGCCAACTTTTTCACTCTCCTCTTTCACTTTCATCAAGAGGCTCTTTAGTTCTTCTTCACGTTTTGCCATAAGGGTCGTGTTATCTCCATACCTGAGGTTAGTAATATTTCTCCCAGCAATCTTGATTCCAGCTTGTGCTTCATCTAGCCCAGCATTTCTCATGATGTTCTCTGCGTATAATTTAAATAAGCAGGTGACAATATACAACCTTGACAAACTCCTTTCCCGATTTGGAACCACTCTATTGTTCCATGTCCAATTCTAACTGTTGCTTCCTGACCTGCATACAGATTTCTCAAGAGGCAGGTCAGGTGGTCTGGTATGCCCATGTCTTTCAGAATTTTCCAGTTTATTGTGATCCACACAGTCAAAGGCTTTGGCATAGTCAATAAAGCAGAAATAGATGTTTTTCTGGAACTCTCTCTTGGGATTGGAATGAAAACTGACCTTTTCCAGTCCTGTGGCCACTGCTGGGTTTTCCAAATTTGCTGGCATATTGAGTGCAGCTCTTTCACAGCATCATCTTTCATAATTTGAAATTGCTCAACTGGAATTCAATCACCTTCACTAACTTTGTTCCTAGTGATGCTTCCTCAGGCCCTCTTGAGTTCACATTTCAGGATGTCTGGCTCTAGTGAGTGATCACACCATAGTGATTATCTGGGTCGTGAAGATCTTTTTTGTACCGTTCTTCTGTGAATTCTTGCCACCTCTTAGTGTCTTCTGCATCTCTTAGGTCCATACAATTTCTGTCCTTTATTGAGCTCATCTTTGCATGAAATGTTCCCTTGTATCTCTAATTTTCTTGAAGAGATCTCTAGTCTTTCCCATTTTATTGTTTTCCTCAATTTCTTTGCACTGATCACTGAGGAAGGCTGTCTTATCTCTCCTTGCTATTCTTTGTAACTCTGCATTCAAATGGATATATCTTTCCTTTTCTCCTCTGTTGCTTCTCTTCTTTCCACATCTTTTTGTAAGGGTTCTCAGACAGCCATTTTGTTTTTTTGCATTTCTTTTTCTTGGGGATGGTCCTGATCCCTGTCTCCTGTACAATGCCATGAACCTCTGTCCATAGTACTCTTATCAGATCTAGTCCCTTGAATCTATTTCTCACGTCCACTGTAAAATCATAAGGGATTTGATTTAGGTCATACCTGAGTGGTCTAGTGGTTTTACTTACTTTCTGCAGTTTGTCTGAATTTGGCAATAAGGACTTCATGATCTGAGCCACAGTCAGCTCCTGGTCTTGTTTTTGCTGACTGTATAGAGCTTCCTCATCTTTGGCTGCAAAGAATATAATCAATCTGATTTTGATGTTGACTATCTGGAAATGTCCATGTGTAGAGTCTTCTCTTGTGTTTTTGTAGCCATAGTTTGTTCTTTTAAGTCTGTGAGTCTTTCCTGTTTTGTAAATAAGTTCACTTGCATCATTTTTTTTTTTTTTTTAGATTCTGCAGATAGGCAGTATCATATACTTGTCTTTCTCTGTCTGAGAAGGAAATTGCCATATTACCTCACTTAATATGGTAATTCCCCGGTCCATCCATGTTGCTAGAAATGGCATTATTTCATTCTTTTTTAATTGTAATGTAATATTCCATTTTATATGGCTTCCCAGGTAGTGCAGTGGTAGAAGTATCCACCTGTCAGTGCAGGAGATGCAGGAGTTGCGAGTTCAACCCCTGGGTTGGGAAGATTCCTTCAAGCAGGAAATGGCAACCCATTCCAGTATTGTGTATATATATATCACATCTTTTTCATCCATTCATCTGTCAACGGACATTTCAGTTGCTTCCATGTGTTGACTCTTGTAAACAGTGCTGCAGTGGGCACTGGGGTTTATCCTTTCCATTGTATGCTTTTGGATCATGTTTTTCTCCGGGTACATGCCCAGGAGTGGGATTACAGGGCTATATGGTAGTTCTATTTTTATTTCTTAGAGAACTTCCATGCTGTTCTCCATAGTGGCTATACCAATTTACGTTCCCACCAACAGTGCAGAACAGGTTTTAAATATGTATTTTAGAAATAAATTCAATCACAAAATGTTTGAACTTGAAGGAAACGTAAAGAAAAGAGAAAATTGGAACCATTAAGAAGAAAATAATTGTCCCATTTTACACAGCTAAAAAATGTTGGAGGAATGGGGTCCCAACCTTCATTGTCCTTGGTCAGTAATCATTTCTTTATATCAGACTGATTGTACATCACTCTGCAAGCCTTTTTAAACATTTGATTTAATATATTGCATAATGTATACATATTATATATGTGTGTGTATATATATATATTTGATTACATAACATTAGTTAACAACTACCTCTATCAGTCAGTCAAATATTGTGCAAAGCAAGTTAACGTGTATTCACTCATTTAAATTTATGAGTGGTGGTGGTTACTATGTTCATTTTACAGATGAGGATATAGAATGACAGAGAGGCTAAGTAACTTGCTCAAGGTTAATGGCAGGCCAGTTATTGAACTAGACTTTAATGCCGGACATCTGGCTTTAGGCTCTGTGTTATTCACCTCTAAATTGTGTTTATTGTCAGGAGCACTCAACACAGACACAGAGACTCCAAGTGACTAAGTGACTTGCTCAAGTTCATTCAGCTCTTAAATGTGGAAGGACCAACATTTGATCCTGTGCTAATTATTTCTCCAAAGTCCATTTTATTTATTCAATGAATATTGATTGATAGTCTGCTATGTGTCTTTAAGTGTTGAACAGAGAAAGGCCTGTAACACTGGAGCTTACATTCTAATATAGAGATATTTAATAAGCAAGAAAACAAGCAAGCATATAATTTCAGATAGCAGTAAAACAAAAATCAAGAAGGCAAAAAAGACAGAGCATGATGAATGGGAATCTGCTATTTTAGATAAGATAGTCAGAAAAGGCTTTTCTGAAAGAGTGACATTTGAGTAAAGATCCTAATGTACATTCTACAAGTTATAGTATGAAGTTTGAATCTTTTAATAAATGCGATTAAAAACCAAGAATTGTTTTCAGTGAGAGTGACGTGAATGATTGATGTTTTTTAAAAAGATCATCTGGCGTCTGGACAAAGAATGAACCAGGGTTAGTAGGGAATTAAGTCAGTTAGGAGGCTCCTGTCAAAAGTCTAGGGCAGATATAACCTTGGTGTCTTGGATTAAATAACTTTAGTAGAAGTGGCTTTCTTGGTCGCTCAACAGTAAGGAATCTGCCTGCCAAGGCTGGAGACATAAGAGACCAGGGTTTGATCCCTGGACTGGGAAGATTCCCTGCAGAAGGGCATGGGAACCCACTCCAGTATTCTTGCCAGGAGAAGCCCATGGACAGAGGAGCCTGGTGGGCTAGAGTCCAAAGGTTCATGACACAGTCCTAAGGTTCAGTTGTGTGACACAACTGAAGTGACTTAGCATGCACATGAAGAAGTAGTAACAAATTTGGCCCCATTTCAATATATATTTTGAACATAGAACTGCAGGAATTATTTGTGTAACTATAATAGCACTCAATAGTCTCTGAAGATGTGTGCTACTTCTGATATTTTCTTTATTTTATATTTTTAATGAAAATTTTAATACCCAAGAGGGTACATCAAGCTAAAGCATGTTTATTATGGTAACCTTTCTGAAAGAGAAAGTACTTAGTGTTAAATCAGATTTGTTTTTAAAAAAGAGAACTTTTATCAAGTTACCAAATATTTCTTTATGCAGACAGTCCCTGAATGTTATACACATATTATATGCATGGCTTATATATACTGCTTACTGATTTCCTTACTGTATGCATGAACAACTTCATGAACCCTTATGACAAACCTTGGGCATTTTAATCAGTGTTTATTTTTCATGATACTAGGTCAACAGTAGATGATAATTAAATAATTACTCATTTCTCAATATCTCATATAGGCATTTGATTTGAAAGTCAGACAAAAATATTGATTCAATTATTTTTTTCCCTCTTTTTGTCATCTTGAGTAAGCAAATGGAGTGCTGGTTTCCATAGTCATAATAAGCCTGGAGGCAATCATTGATTTTTTACTATTAATATGGATATTGTTAATGTTTTTTCTTTGTGTTTCTAATATATTTGCCCCATGAATAAATGAATAATTCTGTTAACCAACCTTTGTAAATTGCTACAAACTCCTAATTATAGTCTTTTTTTTTTTTTTAACTGAATGAGGATCATGTAGCTCACTCACTGTTGGATACAAATCTTAAGAAGTCTGAAAAGCCCATGTTTGCAAGTATAGCTACATTTGTAATGGAATCAATACTAAATAGAATAATTGGTGATTTTATTAAAGCTTCACATATAGCTTTATTCCTGGAGTTCAGATGAAATGAAAACTCTAGGGAGCATATGTAAATTCAGGATTTTTGAAGCTTGATTATTGTGAACTTATAGTTTAAGGACTTTATAATAACGTTGGCAAGGGGACTGAATTTTGTTAAACTTGTTTTGGCTGGTGAAAAAGATTTTTCAATTCTGTTTGATAAACAGCTTTGTGAAATCAATGAAACTTGATGGTTTAAGCATTGTCTTGTATACATTGCCTGATTGTAAAATCGATTGACAAATGGAAGTTGTGAGGCATTCAGTGGAGCCTGCATGAAGAGAAATACAAATGATTTTTTATGCATCTATCCAAACTAGTTCTTTAAAAATCAAGTCTGTCTGTCAAGATGAAAGTTAGGAGGAATGTACTACTGGATTTAGATAGCTTGACTAGAACATAAATATAAGGAAAGCCTCACTGAGGCAAAAATATTTTTTAACTGAAACTGTGTTAACCAGAAACTCCCCAAATCAGAATGTTTGAGAATATTCTGATTATTTAGAATATCTGTTTATTGAATTATATTTTGTGTTAGTGAAAGATAATTTTAAACATACTTATTCTAATTTTCTGTTTTCACATAGTACTACAAAATACAGCTGATCACTTTTGAACAATGAGAACTTTTCTGACTTGCAGTTTATTTTCCGAATACAAGTTATGCTTATTTTTATGGCAATTAAATTAATTATTAAATATCTTTTTGGAAAGCATCATGCTATATAGCTCAGCAGATAGACAATAATGATTAATATATTTCATCTGTCTTCAAAAAGCTTACAGCATTTGTGTCTTATATAAAGAGATTTTTGCAATAATAATAATTTCATATTCTATATTCTTTTTGTATATGCAGAATGAGAAAGATGCAAAAATACATAGGCACTACAATTATACTGATAAACTTTCTGCCAAAATTGTTTAAGCCTTTACAGGAAAGGTCAGAATGCACTTAATATTTTAGAAACCTTTTCATTTAGATGTTTGTGTATTGATTTTTGTACACGTTTTATTTTCAACCAAAGGAAACTTGTATAACATAAGCTACATATAAATTGTAATGTTAAATTATATACATTTTATAAATGGTGAGTAAGTTTATTAATTGATGCTTAATTACCCTCATCAATAGTTGCATTAAAATATAAGCTTGTCATCTTTGGAAGTGAAAATAATTGAAATATACATTTCATAAGCCCACATAATAGTAACTTTTTCTCAACAGACATTTTACAAGTTATAAAACTTCTGTGAGCAGTAAAAATAAAGAGCATGTATTAAAAGTGTTTTTTAGGGTCTCTAGAGTACATTAGGGCTTCCCTGATGGCTCAGCGATAAGGAATCCGACTGCCAATTCAGGAGACATAGGAGACGCAGGTTTAACTTCTGGGTTGGGAAGAGCCCTTGGAGGAGGAAATGGAAACCCATTCCACTATTCTTGCCTGGAAAATCCTATGGACAAAGGATCTTGATGAACTACAGTCCATGGGGTCACAGAGTCAGACATGACTGAAGCAAATTAGCCCACTTATTCTGTTTGTAGTATATGTTTATAAATGTTTCAGTCTAAGATTTTTAATATTTGCATTTTAAAAGGTAGCATTTTTGAGGGCTTAAAAGCCCAAGTTTTAATTCTGTAGAAAATTTACTAAGATCAGATTAGTTTGCAACACAGACATCTCATTTTTAAATAAAATTTTTACTTTTATCATCTTCTGATTTTTATTTACATATTTATGTATGTGTGTATATATATACATATATATAGAGAGAAAGTAGAATGAATTATAAGTTTGAAAGTCAATCTGGTTTGAGTGAAATTAAATCAATATATTGGATTTATATATTTGTGCTTTATATACTCACAGCAAATATGGTTATTTATCTCCTTGTTATATGTGTCTGTGGAACCCATGTCTTCTTAGTCTCTGTGGTTAGTATATACAATTTATGAGTGTGAATGCATTATGACACTTATATGTGGAATCTAAAAAAGCCAAACTTAATAGAAACAGAGAGAAGAATGGTGGCTACCAGTGACTTGGGAATGAGGAAATGGGGAGATTTGGGTCAAAAAGTGCAAACTTCCAGTTTTAAGATGAATAAATTCTGTGGATCTAATGTACACCATGGTGATTATAGTTAATAATACTCTATTACATTCTTGAAAGTTGCTGGAAGAGAAAGTCTGAAATGTTCTCACGACACATGAGAACTACACACGCACAACGATGGTAGTTAAATGACATGATGGTGATGTTAGCTAATGCTATGGTGGTAACCATTTTGCAATATATAAGTGTATCAAAACCACACATGTTCATACATTAAACTTACACGATATTATGTCAATTATGATTCAGTAAAACTAAAAAATGAAGGTGAGCATATTTATCAGTGTGTGATTATGGATTTGAAAAAGATTCAAAATATTTTCATCCAGGAAATTGGAGTAGACTGTTGCAGAGCAGAGTTGAGGGCAATATCATCATGGCTCCTGTCATACAAAGTTGGCCTAACATCCCATGTTTCTCCTTGTCTTGACAGTGTGTGCGGGCACAGAGAACAAGCTGAGCTCTCTCTCTGACCTGGAGCAGCAGTACCGAGCCTTGCGCAAATACTATGAGAACTGCGAGGTAGTCATGGGCAACCTGGAGATCACCAGCATCGAGCACAACCGGGACCTCTCCTTTCTGCGGGTAAAGCTGATCTTTCTCTTCTTTTTGTGAATGGACAGTGGTGTCATGATGCATAAAGACCGAGCAGCTTCTTATATTTGATGGTTGTGCTCTCCTGCTCTGCCCTGCAGAAACCATGACTATAGGCATGGAGGAGATAAGAGATTCCAAGGCACACTCCGGGAAAGAAAAAGAGTGACATGCCATCATGGTTGACACCTTGAGTTTAGGACAAATACTGCTGTCCTAAGATTGATGAAGGATTCTGTCAGAGTGTAGGCGATGACTTCCAGCGGGTGTGTCTTTTTCTGAATGTCAGCCGAGAGGAAAACTGTAGGCTGTGGACTAGGAGAGTCAGAGGACCAGTCAGATAAGAATTGGTGACTTTAGCTAGTCATTTCCTTTTCTGCCCCTTTCTGTCACTTTGGAATTTTTAAACTATTTTATATCACCATAATGAGAGTAATACTGTTAATTTTAGAAGAAAAGTGACATCTGTTTTTGAAAACCAACAAATTATTTAAAGTAGACTAGTAGAAAATCACACATAGATATATATAAGTTGACATATGTGTGCATGTAATTGCAAACACACACATATGACATCACCCAGGGACAACAAGTCCTTTCCCAGACTTGTTTTGATTCTCATTTATCCTTACTTGTTATTCCTGTTATTAGTACTTAATGCCTGCAGTTTCTTAAGTTTTACTTCAACTGGAAAAGTATAGGAAAATCTGAATTTCAAAGGAACTTTGACAAAGTGAGATGAGGATGTGGCATTTTGTAAAACTGATAATTTATTCTTTATATAAGAATTAATAGGATATATTTTAAATAATAGCATTCCTAGAATATACTCAGTCTTATTTTCAGTAATATTTACATACTTCTCAGGAGCACTGTCTTATTTATATGAAAATATGAATAATGCTTTGAATACTGATTCTGTAAACTATTTAGTAGATGGTAAATTATTTAGAGAACTGTGATAATTTTAATAATTCTATACTTAGACAAGAAGTAAAAAATAATGATTTTGAAATAGTTTGAATGCAATAAACATGTCTAGAAATGATAACAACCTCAGAATATGTACCACTTCAAAACTTAAGTAACACTATGAGACTTACAGTATCTGCTTTTAAAATGACTGTCATACTATTATTGATATAGGGAGTTAAGGTGTTTCTATATTCTGTTGTTTGATTGCTAGAAATCTAATTCTACAAGTTCTGTAGTTTGTATTAACTATGATGTTTAATTATGACATCTTTGTTTATCAAGAGTAGATAGTAAAATGTATCTCAATCCTTGAGTGAGAAGACCTTAAAATAATAGCTTTTTTTTTTCTGTTTTGCAATATTGTTTCGAGAAATGAACAGGTACACCTGTCCTAGAAAAACTTCTTTGAAGGAGTGCATATGGGTATTAATTATTAAAATTTGCTTGCAGCTTTCTAATCTGTCTTGATTATTTTCAGATAAGCTATATTCTTTAAAATCAAAATTAAAACTTGGTAGCAAATACTATAGATTTGTAGATTTAGTTAGAAATGCCAAGAAACTCAGTGATATTATAGAAAAGGAAAAACTGAGAGATGAATTAAAAAACAGGGAAACTAGGTTAAATGATCTTTTAGAACAGAATAATATAATAAAATTTTAAAAGGCAATCTGAGGTCTTAGTTTTTCTTCTTGTATTTCTCTTGCTTTATATGGAACTAGATTTCACTGCTTAAAAAGTGATAGCATCAGTATTGTAAGTGAGAGTCTTTAAATAATATAAAATTATCTTGATTATTATATATTTTATAATTTTATTGTTCTTGGTCTCTTTTAAGATTGCAAAATAGAATGATTGAAAATTGACTTAATCTTAGAAATATGAAAGTAGCATATAAATCTTTGAGCATCATGGTCTATACTGTTGGATATTCTACTTTTTCAGAAAATATTTTGAAGTTAAAAAAAAATTAGTAAAATTAACAGATTTTATAAAGAAAAAAATAAGGGGGACTAAAGGTTTATACTTGGAACAAGAAATAGGTTGTTTGTTTAAAAATGTAATTATTGGCTTCTAAGAAGCACCTCTAAAAATTCATGTAAGCTTTATACTATAAACTCATGAAAATATCTTGGTTTTAATCTATTTAACAGTAACGGTAATAGGTTTTCTTTTTGTTTTTGGCTTACTAGTGACACTGTTTTTTTTGTTTCACTTATATCTTTTGTTCCTTTGGAAAATCATCATTTCTAATTGTGCTGTATACCATTCACTCAACAAATAGTCTTAGCCCAAAGATACAATAGCAAGTTATCTATTGTCCTTGGCTTCAATAATATTGCAGTCTTATAGAGTGTTACAGATTTGTAATATATAGTTATTGTATCTATGAGTGTGTGTGCATATATACATTTATGTGCAAATACAAAATTTTGTAGTTGACAATACAGAAATAAGAAATCAGAGTCATAATGAAGGTATGGTCTTGTATTAATTGTAAGTGTGGGTGCTGAACACAGAAAGGAATAGGCAATTCTAAGGATTCAGGAAAGACTTCAGCAGAGATGTGCCTGGATTGAGTCATGAAAAAATGAATAGGGGCTCACAATGCAGGCGGGTGAGAAGACATTCCAGTGGGTTTAGTATAAGTTAAGGCTTAGAAAGAAGGCCCTAAGTCAGAGTCAAATGTGTACCTGCTGTTACTGCTTTAGATTTTAGACATGTGCACTCAAACGAATCAAATAGCGCTCTTCCTCTCATGGAGCTTACAGGGTAGTGTGGATAAAGATATACTGTGGGGTGGAATAAAGTATGAAGTTGGAGAGATTGAGATCTTGGTACTATAGATAAATATGTAGCACCCAAATGGCACCCAGCACCCAATGGCATCAGCACCCAAATGGTAAACTAGCGTTTAGGGATTAGATGGAAGAGTGAAGGGAGACAGACCTGTATTAGCCCAAGAAGTGGTCCAAGGTCAAAATTCTCAGCATGTCCCATCCTCTGTTTTTTTGGTAAATTCAGTATAAAATCTTAACTGCTTATTTTCATGAGCTCTGAATCTAATCTTGTTAGCTGAAATCATCATACTACTACATTGGATGAGCTATTATTTCTAACTGCACCTTACAATATGAGAGCTTTCCATTTAACATAAAATGGAATTCATTTGTGTTCTTAGTAGCTTGCTTCCTAGAAAATACATAATCTGTACAATATTGAAACCTTGCAAGAAGTAGAGTTCATGTAAAGGAAATCTATTAATAGTTATTTTACATTATGTTATCATTTTTTATAAATTTTGAATTGTATGAGTGAATTGGGAACTTTAATTAACTTATCCTATGGCTTATATAACCCTCATATATGTTTACATATAACTGTAATGCGTTCACCCACTTATAGAGGTATGCAGTGTTCCTTCTTTTAAGAATGGTCCATATCTACAATGTGTTTAGAAAGACGTCATAGATAGGGATTTTGAATTCCATTTTGAAATTTATGTTGTCATTAAGAACTTAAGAAATTATCTTTGCTTTAAAAATATTTCCCATCCTTATTTTCATCTCTATCTAGCAAGGTTATAGTGTTTTGTTTTTTTCCTTGTTTTGTTTTGTATGAAACCACTCTAATGTCTGTGATTCATGAAAGCAGGTTAACCATCACTCTGTTTATCTCTTTTACTATCTGAATACTCAGTGTTTAGAACACTGTCTAACGTTTTGTAGCTTTTCATTATTTGTTGAATGGAAAAATATGTTATCCTAAGTACTTTAATTATTCTTAATTATAAATCATTATTTCATATGGGATATATTCTCTAGATGAGTTTGTGGGACTCTCCTCATGTTATTAATATTTCAGTGTGACAGCTCACAGGTCAGATGTTTGGACATAAGACACAGGCTGGGTCAATCAGAATCAATTCCCAATGAAGATTTGGAATTGTGACAAAGAACATTGTTTTTTATCAGTTAGCTTCTTGACCACTTGGGTACCGGAACTCAGTTGTTTTTTTTCTTTTAATTTTTTGTATTTTGGTTTTTTGAGTGTAATAGCTGTGCAAACAACAGAATAGAGCCAACACACTGAATCTGACATAGAGACCAGGGAAAGAGATCATTCAACCCAAACTAACAGTGAGGGCAGCTGCCAGTCTGCTTCTGAAGATTGATTGCATCCCAGCCATTGAGTCCATAGGATACCTTGGAACTTGTTAGTAACTTTGAAGTTATTTCCCTTTTTTTTTCTTAAACTAGGTAGGTTTGTTTTCTTTTACTGTTACTAAAATATCCTATCTAGTATATCTCCCAAGATCTCAAGGACATCACAAAAGTGGACCATTTAAATTGGATTGAAGATGCGTCTGTATATAATACCCCCAAAAAATAAAACTCCGTAATGTTTTGTACCTACTTTGTTAATCTTTGTTCAATATATGTTATTAAAATACTTTAAAATGCATTCTTTCAAGATTATTTTATTGTATCAAACCCAGTGTTTATCCCTAGATGCACCTTTTCACCTAGCTTTGTTGTAACCTTGGGCTTTTATATTTCTTCTTGGGAAAAAAAAATGTAGTTGATAGTGTTTAACATTAGACCCTTGAGATACTGCATAGTTGGCTAGAAAAAGGCCCTAAAACTTATTTACTATGTATTTTATCACTGTCACAGGGTTAAGACTTATAATAGAAAACAGCAAGGCATAAAAATCACAGATTTTTTGCTATTGTCTTACATTTTGTGAACTCTCTACAACAAAACCAAGTATAGCAAGTAATGGGAATGAACTATTAGACCTTTTACCCTCATTAAAATTCTTGCCAATATCTCTCCTTTGTCATCCCATTGGTCTTTCTTGCTGCTGCCTGCATGCTATAACTGAGAGCTTCTAACAGGATGCCTGACCTGCTAGCTTTTGTACTTTAAATGTATTTTCTCCGTTTTATATATTTACTTGGAGCAGGTAAGTTTTAAGTGCCAAATAAGTGTAAAGCAATGTGATGAATAATGTAGAGTATATATAAGGACTGTTAATATCTGTCTGCAACCATTGTTATAATAGGTGATTGCTTTTAATTTGTGGCTTGAATTCAGTTGTTTGTGAATTGCTTTGGAAAACGTGTAGTTTTTAAAAATTAATTAATTTATTTTAATTGGAGACTCATTACTTTATGATATTGTGGTGGTTTTTGCCATCCGTTGATATGAATAAGCCACGGTATACGTGTGTCCCCCATCCCAAACCCCGCTCCCACCTCCCACCCCATCCCATCCCTCAGGGTTGTCCCAGTGCACCAGCTTTGAGTGCCCTATTTCATGCACTGAACTTGAACTGGTCATCTATTTCACATCTGGTAATATACATGTTTCAATGCTATTCTCTCAAATCATCCCACCCTCACCTTCTCCCACAGAGTCCAAAAGACTCTTGTTTATATCTGTGTCTCTTTTGCTGTCTCTCATAAAGTGTTGTCGTTACCATCTTAACGACCAAATTGGTCGTTACCAATTTATGGTAAATGCCATTTAATAGCCTCCAACTAATAAAAAAAAATGAAAAAAATAATAATTCATGAGGATGTGAGGACTATAAAAATCTATTTATATGAATAGGAGTCATTTAGCTTGTTATGCCCAAGATATTTCTTCCCTGTTTACATTTTAAGTTAATGTTGTTCACATATTCACAAGGTTGTTGAAAAGTATGAGTAATAAAAATCTGTAAAACAATTTTATTAAAAAATTCCATATATATATGTGTTAATATAGTGTATTGGTGTTTTTCTTTCTGGCTTAATTCACTCTGTATAATAGGCTCCCGTTTCATCCATCTCAATTGAACTGACTCAAATATGTTCTTTTTAATAGCTGAGTAATATTCCATGGTGTATATGTACCACAGCTTCCTTATCTAGGGCATCTAGGTTGCTTCCATGTCCTGGCTATTATAAACAGTGCTGCGATGAACATTGGGGTGCATGTGTCTCTTTCAGATCTGGTTTCCTTGGTGTGTATGCCCAGCAGTGGGGTTGCTGGGTCATATGGTAGTTCTATTTCCAATTTTTTTAAGGAATCTCCACACTGTTCTCCATAGTGGCTGTACTAGTTTGCATTCCCACCAACAGTGTAAGAGGGTTCCCTTTTCTCCACACCCTCTCCAGCATTTATTGCCTGTAGACTTTTTGATAGCAGACATTCTGATTGGCATGAGATGGTACCTCATTGTTGTTTTGATTTGCATTTCTCTGATAGTGAGTGATGTTGAGCATCTTTTCATGTGTTTGTTAGCCATCTGTGTGTCTTCTTTGGAGAAATGTCTATTAGTTATTTGGTCCATTTTTTGATTGGGTCAGGAAAATGTGTGTTTTAAGTAGCGATGAAGAGATCAATTTATTTAGCACTTGATCCATTGACCTGGAATATTACAGTGTCAGTAATTCATTAGACTTCTGTGTGCTGCTTAAATCATTTAAGAAAGCTTAAATCTTAATGATTAAACATATGTTTTATTACTGAAAAAGAAATAAAATAAACTGATAAGTTAAGACTTCTTTCCAAAGAGCAGCATTAATATTTTGTTATTGGTAGCAAAAGGCAATGACTTTGAAAAAAATAAGAAAGTATAGTTTTTTAAAGCAAAAAGATTTTAAAGGTATCTGTTCTCAGATAATGAATAACACATGTTGCAGTTGGAATGCAACAGATTTTGGAAAAAAAATCTTCTTTTATCGTATAGTTGACAGAGCTATAAAGAGTTTTATTTAATATATAAGAAATAGTGCCATCTAGAACTGTCTTTCTAAAATAAAACTCCAGTTTTATTTCTTTATAGAAATCATATAATCATTCATTTTTCTTTACTAAAGAAAATGTCCTATTCTTAAATCCAAATGTCATCTTTGTCTTTTAGTTAATCATTAATATTTTATAATGCTATGGAACTATCATACTTTTTTACTATGCACACACACACATATATATATAAGTATATGTATACATTTTTCAGGTATAAGGATGGACCTACATTACTTCATTCTTATACTTGCACATAGTTACTCTTCTGACTAAGGACAAATATTTGCAGAACAGCAGATACATCTGTAGCTAACAGAATGCAAGGTGGTGACTGCTTCACTGAAAGCTAAGACCTTGGCTTCACTAGCATGGCTTTGATACAATAAATCAGGGATGATGCAGAGCAATAATGAGTTTCAAGTTGCAGCAAGCAATCCTGCTTTCATCTGTTTCTTAGCTGTTTCCAGTAAGACTGAACAACTATTGTGTTCAATATAAAATTCTGAAATATTTACATTTCGTCCTACTTCTAGCCTTAGGATGTATCTTTTATTCCCCTCTGGCAGTTCAAAGCAGATGACTAAAATTAAATCCAACTGTGTGTGGAGGGGGTTTATATTTGTTTTGTGTTGTTTCCATATCCTGTTCACTCACACTGAACTCTGCCTGGGCTAAGCTATTGGCTGTGTAGTATGATTTAGCAAAACCCTACACTGAAAAGCTCATCCTTAAAATAGATAATTTATAGAATACTTTATTTCTTTGAGTTAGAAAATGATTTGTTGAATAGTTTTCTTAAATAGTAACTATTGGGAATTGCCTGGCAGTCCAGTGGTTAGGGCTCTATGCTTTCACTGCCAAAAACATGAGTTTGATCCCTGGTCAGGGAACTAAGATCCAGCAAGATGCACATGTGCAGTGAGGCTATTAAAAAAAGAAAAAATGGAGCTATTACTGCCTAATTGTATTTGTTTTTAGATAATTAAATACCAGATAGAATGACTTCTGTGAAATTTTGTTGAGGATATTGATTGGAAACAGAATGAGAAAAGTAGTGATATTCTAAAAGCATTAAAAGTTGGAGAGGAAAACACCATTTAATTAAATATCTGTGGCATAATAAAGGTGGGTCCACATATATTCACATTTACCTAAAAGATAATATAAGGGTAATACTTTCTAAGTCAGCATATCTATTTCAATTGTACACACATTTCAATTGGATTATATATTAGGGATAACAAGCCTGAATTTAATTTTCCCTGAATAGTTTTATAAGATAAATATGTTATATTTGTATCTCTACTAAATGATGGACAAATAAGTGAGAGTCCTATATCAAGTGTTTGTATCCTGAAATTTTTTACTCATTTAACAGAATAGTGATTTTTTTTTTTTCCCCCTGTATCACTACTTGGGACAGAGGGCAAGAAAAGACCATGAAGTACAACATTCAAAATATTTAGAACTAGCACTCATGAGGTTCAAAGAAATTACACTTTCAAGGAATGCCTGTCATTTCAACAAGTGTTAGAATAGGATATGATGTTCTAGCTTTTTATTTAATTTCTCTTTTTGTTTGAATTTTCTGTAAAACAACATTTGTGGTAAAATGTAGCATATTATTTGTATTTAGATGATGAAATTTTAGCTGGAAGAGATAGAGGATATTAAAAATAAAGTCTAGAAAATAGTGTTTTAACATGTTTGTTGGGACAAAGCAGACATTCTGGGTTAAATGGAATTTTCTAGGCTTTGATAGTTTCTGAAAGCTATTTCTAAGACTGTTAAGCAAACTACATATGCAATTTTGTATGTATATATTTACAGCTGGCTTTTAAATTGAAACTTGATTTTGTACTAAATCTAATCATAGAACTTGTATTGCAATTGTAAAAGCTATATAATTTACACTTGGCCAGGAAATATATATATATATATTCAATATATAAAATATTTATATAAATATATTTATATTTATATATTTATGTGTATAAAATATATATTTAATATATATATTTATATGTTTCCTCAGAGGATAAATACTGTTTAATCTGAGAATATGCATTGATTCAAAATCCTGATGCTTTTTAGCAGCTCTACATGAAAAATCAAAAAATAAAATGTGTTTATATTCTCACTTTGGCAGTTATATGAACATATTTTTGAAACTTTTCTCTTAATTATTTAAGTGAAAATTAAATGATATATATATTCATATGTATTTGACAATTTTCTCTATATCTTAAAAATATCAGACATAAAAATGCCATAGTATCTTTAAAAAAGATATACATATGATAGAAATTGATATTTATATTTGAAGAAATTTTGGAAAACAGAAATATGAACTAGAACAGTATAGTTTATAATGCTATTACATATGCAATTATATATAATAAATCTAAATTAGTGACTATTTATACACATATACTAATATTAACATAAATATATTAATGAGCTAGAATTTTCTAGAATTGAGTCAGATTAGCATAATATACTACCCCTATGTAATGTCTCTAAGAAAATATTATTAAAAATAAAACTGTTTAATAGAAGTTTCTTAACTCCCTAAATTGTAATACATTTTCAAGGAGAAAATGCCCTTGTTGCAAATAAACTTAAATTAAAAATGAATTTGTTAAGATACTAAGCAGATGCAAAATGTTTCTTTATATTTCTGGAATTTAAGGTATTTAAATTTGGCTTAAATGGTGAGTATAATGAATTTATAAGCTTGTCTTAACCTTAATTAGAAAAAAATGCAAGTGACAAACCCATCTTGCTCTATGGTACTTAGATACTGTTTGCTCAGAAAAACTGAATGTATAAAGGTTATTTCTTCACCTTTTTAGCAAAGACCTTGGTTCAAAGAGAGAGAGCAAATGGTATTTATGTAAGTTTTAAAAACTAACTAGGGCTTCCCTGGTGCCTCAGACAGTGAAGAATTCACTGGCAACGCAGGAGTCACAGGAGACCTGGGTTTGATCCCTGGATTGGGAAGATTCCCTGGAGAAGGGAGTGGCAACCCATTCCAGTATTCTTGCCTGGAGAATTTCATGGACAGAGGAGTCTGGCAGGTTACAGTCCATGGGGTGGCAAAGAGTCAGACACGACACTTCATTTCACTTCAGGGACATTTGGCAATGGGCTACCTTTTAATTCTAAATTCCAAACAGTAGAATATAATCAAATAAAACCTTTTTAAGAAAATCATAATTATGAACATTTCATTAGCTTTATATTTTTCTGATCCTTAAAAGGGAACACTGTTTTCTTTCAAAAAAGACAGGCTTAAACTTGAACAAATTTGTACAAGACCAAATCAATTTTAAAGATCTCTCTCTTCAGTCTCATAGAACATAATCTAAAGGTCAAAAGTGTAAAAATAAAATGCGAAAATGTTTCCATTTTAAACACTGTAGTTATTTCTTCTGATCCGTAATTTGAACCCATATGACTATATAAAATACTATGTTAAAATATATAATGAAAGTGATAAAAATTGAGGTATTTGTTTTAGTAAATTTAAGCCTCTTTGAAATCACTACTATTAAATTTCTATCTGAAAATCAAAATATGTAATCAAACATTGAAGTAAATGTTCTTTAAAAATTTGGTGCCACATTTGTTTCCAAAAATAGAAGTGTCAATCAGGGTGCTTAGCACCTGTAACCCCTTAGTAAGAGGTGGCTTTTGTAACTGTTGGATTTCTTCCTTCCTTCTTTGAGTCTCTAGACGGTGACAGTTGAGCTGTGCTCTGAATTTGACAATATATTTTTACAAAGCTTTTTTAAAGGTTCAACTTGGGTGGTAGTGATTTTGTATTTTCAGAAAGGTGAAATTACGAGACAAACACTTTGTTGTTTTTTTAAGAGGAAATCAATAGCTAAAAATGTAAAAAGTCTGTACATAATGAGTGAAAGTTGTTTCAACAATCAAGATGGTATCTCATGGAAGCACTGGGAAGCAATCATAAAAAAAAAAAATTAATGAGATATCAGTGAATCACTGGGAAGAGTTCATGAAAGAAATACAGTGTGAAGTACAAGCAAATATGGACTATATGCTGAGTGGCTTTACTTTCTTTCTTAAAGCTTCCCATCCTCTGAAGACAGTGGTAAAAATTATTTTATTCCTATATTTTCTGGTCCCTGCCTATAAATCTTGTCTTCTGCTGTCACTGATGGCGTTAAAACCCATGTTCATCTTTCAATTATAGCCAACACCCTTTTTGTATTCAAATCTAAAACATTTGCCCTTTCATGCTCAGACTTCCTCCCCACCAGTACACATAGAAACATGTCTTTATTCCTACTCAGGCTAAGTCTGTTCAATTTTAAATCTCCTTTTAAAAATGGTTTCTTCAGGGACGCTTTACTGACTCCCATATCTTACTGAATTTCTCCCATTATTACATTCATAGCACCCATGCTATTTTGTAGCACTTTCACTATGACAATTATTTACGTATTTAATTTCCTTCTGTTCTATATAATAAATAGCTTGAGGACAAGGGCCACATCTAGTTTGCTGAAGAATTTTAAACATTACCCAATGTCTGTCATAGAGTGGCTGCTAGGCAAATATTTGTGGAATGAATACATAAGTAAATTGAATAACAATAAAAGTGAATTCTTTTGTTCTTGATAACCAATTAGGAAAATAAATCACCTTTTTTTTTTTTTTTTTTTTTTACAATATTTACATTTCTAATTGAAGTCCCTTTCCCTAGTTTCTTTGTAGAATCTATAGAGTCTTTCATGTTATGTTCCAGGAAATGATTTGGCTAAAAATAAATATACTTCCTATAGTAGAAACATGAGAAATTTAATTTACACTCATACACGAAAACCTAATGGATGAGGAGTGAGAAATAACTCACCCAGTGTTGATGCAGCAGAAGCCCCTCTCACCTTTTGACCTCACACTGACATTGTGTTAATCAGACAGAAAGTGTTGTCATTCAATCCATTTATAGTTGCTTTTTCTTCTTTCATTTAGGAGTATATTCATGTATGATACAAATCAAACCAACAAAAATTAAAATTTATGCTCTTTATTAAAAAAAAACACCCTAATGGGTGGGTAAGCAGTCAGTTTGCTGCCTCTGCTGTGTGAAGAACAAAGCCACAGCCATCACAACTTTAAGTATCTTCTTTATCGCCTGCCTTGAGTACCTGAGACCGTCTTCATTGACACGATCCCTTATATGCAAATACTCTTTATAAGTAAAGTCTCTGTGCTTTTGCATGCAGTTTCCTTCCTCTCTGGAATGCCTTTCCACCCTTCCCTTTGGGAAAATCATACATCTTCTAAGAATTTATTCTTTTTTTTTTTTTAATTTTTTGGCCACATGGTATGAGAGAACCTAGTTCCCTGACCTTGTACTGTGTTTTACACAGAAGTATAGAGCTATAAGTTAACAGTCCTTAACCCCAAACTTAATGCTAAAAGAGTACTTCAGGGAGTAAATGTCATAAACATTCCCAGAATGGTAATCCTGTAAAATCAAGGACTACATTTTATCCTTCTTTATATTCCCAGTACTTAGCACACTGCTTGGCATACACACACACACCAAAGTATAAGATAAATAATGAATGACTGAATAGTATGTATTTAAATGTGTGTGGGGCAGGTGTCACAAAAATATTCATAGAAATGGTTACCTGTTCCACATATGAGGAGTTTGGGTGTCACCATTCTGTCCCAACAACAAATAGAAAACTGAAGAGGCTGAAAAATCAACCACTTTTCAGGAGTACCCAGTCATAGGTTAGTCTCCACAATACTGTGGGTTTTACTGCCAGACCGTCAATCAAATTTCCACAGTAAATATTGGAGAGGAATCTGTTTCAACCTCTAGAGGGGTGAGGAGCAAAGGAACTATTTTGAAATGCACACCATTCTTCTTAACAGGGCTTGCCCTCAGGGGAAATTCGTTAACTAGAGCCTTCCCTGCTAGATGCTTGCATGCATTCTAAGTGGCTTCAGTTCTGTCCAACTCTCTGTGACCCTGTGGACTGCAGCCTGCCAGGCTACTCTGTCCATGGGATTCTCCAGGCAAGAATAGTGAAGTGGGTAGTCATTTCCTTCTCCAGGGGATCTTCCCAACCCAGGGATCCTATTTGGGTCTCTTGTGTCTCCTGCACTAGCAAGCAGGTTCTTTACCACTGGCGTCACCCGTGAAGCTAGATATTATCAGAGTCTAACTACTATGGAGAAGAGAAATACACAACTCCACCTGATTCTAGCCATTCTGGACCTGGATCACCAAAGGGATGAGATAAAAAACTGAGAAACATTTGTGAAGTTCGTAGTTGGGAGGCATAGGCTCAGTAAAAGACTGAAACCTCATCATAGGACTGATGAACACTTACTATCTCCTCACCACATTCTAAAGAACTATTTACACCACCGCCTTTTACCTGTTACATCATTTCTATCAAGAAAAGTTACAAGGCATACCAAAAGACAAAAACATATATTGAAGAAGCAGACATGGCAGACAGATGGGGATTGGGAATTTAAAACAGCTATGGTTGATATGCTAAGTGTTCTAGTAAATAAAGTAGACAATGTATAAGAACAGATGGTCTAAGAAGAGAGATGGAAATCTTAAGAAAGAACCAAAAAGAAATGCTAGAGAGAGAGAGAGAGAAAAAAAGCAGTGTAGTGGAACTGAAGAATGTGTTTGATGGGCTTATTAGTAGATTGGACATGGATGAGGAAACAATTTCTGAGCTAGAGGATACATCAGCAGAATTCTGAAAAACTGAAAAACAAGGAGAACGAAGACTGAAAAAATAGAACAGAATATCCAGGATGGTAAGATGTCTATATGATTTCAACTATATGCTTTTTTGGAAAAAGCGAAACTATGGAGACAATAAATAAATCATTGGTTCTTGGGATGGGGGAGGGATGCTAGGGAGAGGTAGGGAGAGACAAATAGGCAGATCATGGAGGATTTTTAGGACTGTCTAAACATTCCGTATGACATTATAACGATTAGTATAGTACTTTTGTATACTTTCACATACTTTAGTAATTATGTCATTATACTTTTGTTCAAATCCATGAAATATGAAAGAGCAATAATGAATTCTAAGGTAAATTATTGACTTTGAGAGACTGATGTAATGATGTAGGTTCATCCCTTGGTTTTAAAAAAAATTCTGTGAGTGATATTGGTAACAGAGGAAATTATGCATGTGTGGGTACATGGGATATATGAGAAATCTCTCTTTCCCTCTCACTTTTGTTGTAAGCCTAAACTCCAAACAGAAAACAGTAAATAAAGTCTTTTTAAAAATTCATAGAGGAAATAAGATTCAAGTTAGCTCTTAAAAATAATAGTAATTATAAAACAATAGAGAAAAAATTCTAGGTCTACTTCCACTTGGAAAATCTCCTCCAATTTTTATTCACTGTACAAAGGCAGTGTCTAAAATAAACAAAAATAAGAAAAAATAATCTGTGACATAGAGGGAAGCCTTGAGATGCAGCAGAAACCTGGAAGTGGTAGTATGTTTAGGTATAAAAGGTAGATCCGGGCCCAATTGTAGTGAGCCTTTAAGACAAAGTCTGTTATGAGTATGACAGTATTATTTGGGAACTCAGTCTTGCAGCTGGGTGGAGTTATTTCAATATCTGAAGTTTTTGAGTGTTAGGTTGATGAGACCCTGGACTCAATTGATTGCAGTGACAATTGGAAACATGAGATATATTCAATAATCATTGTGAAAATAGATTTAATAGAGCTTAGTAACTAACTGAATATAGAGGTTGTGCATCAAGTAGTCAAAAAGACTCTTAAGATGTCAGATATGAGTACTTAGGCAAATATGGTGTCCTAGATGAAAGGACATAAAGGAAGGAAAGCCAGTTGTGGCTCAAGATATCTAGTGACAGATTTCTTGAATTTGTCAATTTTTCAGGAAGACTTAATGCAAATGTGCTTTGCACCCCTCCTGAGGTACACCATCAGAACTCAGTCAAATGTCAGCCAGGTGAGTAGCCAGGGAATGAAGCATTTATCAGGATTTAATTTGCAAAGACCAGGTGACTGTTGCATTTATTTCAACCTCTGTAGTTAGGTTCAGCAAACAAAAAGTTAAGCTCATCAAATGATTGGTTGTGCTTAAGTCTTTGGGGACAATAACCTAGTTGTCTTTCTAAGAGATGTAGCTTAGCTTAACTTTATGTTTGCTGAATTTAATTATAATACATTTACAATCAAGATGGGGAGCTGCATTTGCATTTCAGGAACTAATTTTCATAAAAGCATTTCTGGTGACAAAATTCACAGGTAACTCTGTTCTGGAAAATCCCATTTTGGTTTCCCTTCTTATCAGCCAAAGGACAATCAGATGGAGTGTGACTCAGGTAGGCATTTTGTTCCCATTTCTTGTTCTGTTTCAGTGAGGCAATTGAAACATCTGTTGTATTACTTCCCATGAAGTATGATGTAAGGGAAGAGTGAGCACTCATGGGGTCAGCAGTCCAGTGTCCTTCCTAAGGAAGCAGAGGGGACAAGTTAACTAAAGGGTGCTGCAAATAAAGAGGAATATGGTGAAAGGAAAGTTGTGTTGTTTACAAAAAGATGGGCCATGTTAATAACTTGGAAGAAAAGAAGGGCAGGCAATAAATAAAATATTGGGACAAGGTAGATTTTGGTGACCTGAGAGGAAGTCAGAAGTGCAGAAATATACTAATGAGTAAAGTGAAAGTCACTCAGTCATGTTCAACTCTTTAGTTCATAGAATTCTCCAGGCCAGAATATGGGAGTGAGTTCAGTTCAGTTCAGTTCAGTCACTCTGTCATGTCCGACTCTTTGCAACCCCATGGAGCACAGCACGCCAGGCCTCCCTGTCCATCACTAACTCCCGGAATTTACCCAAACTCATGTCCATTGAGTCGCTGATGCCGTCCAACCATCTCATCCTCTGTTGTCCCCTTCTCCTCCTGCCTTCAGTCTTTCCCAGCATCAGGGTCTTTTCAAATAAGTCAGCTACTGGAGTGCATAGCCTTTCCCTTTTCCAGAGGATCTTCCTCACCCAGGAATGGAACCTTGGTCTCCTGCATTGCAGGTGGATTCTTTACCAACTGAGCTATCAGGGAAGCAAAGCTTGTGTTAAATGGATGTCACTGTGCTTTTCAAATTGCTTAGAATTTTAATCTTTTGAGTGGGAGAGCTTCACCTTAAAAAATGCTGACACCTCTGTTCAAGATTTATAAGGCACCTTTTGCCTCTGTATCTTTGTGTTTATGCACAATGTGTCTTTTTAATTGAGTGATTCTCACTGCCCCAGTGAAGTAAGGGGACACTTCTGTTTTACTGATGAGGGCACTGAGTCACAGAAAGGTTAACTGACTTGCTCAGGTCATGCATCAGTAGCTCGCAGAACTTAAGCTCAGAACATCCTAAAGACAAGAACTCATAACAAAGTGTAGCTTCATAGATAATTAAGCCCCATTAATGCCTTCTATATTTTTTTTATTATAGAATTCATACTTTATCTGTAGCTAACTGAAAAGGAAACTTTGAACCAAATTGTCACAAAATGTTCTCCAACAAAAATAGATCTAGTATTAATGATATTTGATTGTTTAACCATGCCATTTATATAATCATGCCATGTGTATTGGCACCCTCCCTCAGGATGCATGTAAGAAAATAAAACAAACAAATAAACAATAAACATGTATCCTGCTAGCATAAATACTTCTAAAAAGATGGTCTAATGAATTGGTCAGCAAGCTGCCCAGCACTGATTCAACAGCTTTTCTTAGACTACATTTGGACTGCTATGTTCAGATAAAGGCAGGATTTAAATTTAAGGATAAATTTAAGGATATATTTGATTGCCTTAGACCGTGTCTAAAATAAGCAGTTGGGAGAATATGTTTCCAGAAATCCCCATTTTAAAAGTAACAACTGAAAGAAGTGGGTGTGTTGACCCTGGTGAGGAGAGGACTGAATAAAAACATGATAATTGTTTTCAGATATTTGAAGGGCTCTCATAGAAAAAGGAGTGGCTTAGTTTTGAGTTGTTCCAGAAGACAAAATTAGGCAGAAGTTAAAAGAGGAAAGATTTTGGCTTAAAATAAAAATTTTGTCAACAATTAGAACATTCTAGCAATATAATGGTGTGCCTTGTTAGATGGGGAAAATAGACAGGAACTCTTAATTGAACACCTTGTATTCTTCAGGCACTGAGCCATTGGTACCACAAAGCAGCAAAAAAGAAAAGATTAAAAAGCTGGACACATTGGAGGCAAGCAATGAATGTTTAATTCTCTTATCTTCCCTAAGTGTTTCTCACTTTATATTCATGATAATCCAATGACGTTGTCATTATTATTGACGTTTTGCAAAGAACATGCTTAGTTGCTCGGCCATGTCCAGCTCTTTGCAACACTTTGGGCTGTAGCCCACGAGGCTCCTCTGTCAATGGGATTTTCCAAGCAAGAATACTGGAGTGGGTCGCCATTTCCCTTCTCCAGAGGATCTTCCTGAGCCAGGGATTGAACCCATGTCTTCTGTGTCTGCTGCATTGTAGGCAGATTCTTTACCTGCTGAACCATCAGGAGAGTCAGTCAAAGTTAAAGGCGGTGCGGGGGGTGGGGGTGGTTGGTGGTGGGAAGGTGAAGCTCAGACAGGAATCCAGATCTGTCTCCAAATCTCACATTCATTCAACTGTACGATGCTGTCTTCATCATAAAATTCTGCTCTTTTCCTGGAGGATACTCGGTCAAGATTGATCAGAAAGGGAGGAACGGGGTTTTGTGTTGGTAGAAAAAAACACAGTCTTTTTGAATTTACTTGGAGATCAGTGCTGCTTCCCCTGAAGATACTCTGTGCTGTTCAGTTATACTTTGACTTCTCAATCCACAGATATTAACATTGCTAACCTTCCAGTGATAGATTTAGTACAAGGTGTTTGGGTGTAGCTGATGTGATTCTGGAATCACAGCCTTATCCAAAATCTTCTTCTGAAGTCCCTTTATAACTTTTTAAATTTTTACTCAGGTTCTATCCAATAGGGATTTGCAGAGTATTGTAGTATGGTGTAGGGAATTCTATCATGACCTCTGAGCACACTACTTATCTTTCTTTAAAACTTTATTCCTTTGATCTTAAATGCTTTTCACTCTCAGAGTCTTTATTAAAACCCTAAGACACTTAGGTTGTTTGTCTTGGGAGGGTTAAAACTTATTAACTACCATACTATTAGATTTCATTTTGACTGGAGTTAGTTGACATTTCATGACTCTTTCTTGACTAACTGTTGCTCAATGATTAATGTCTAGATCGAGTCCCTAAATTGCTTTTAGGTACCCTCCAAATAAAGTTGCATGTCACTCTTGCTCTTGCTGTGCCTTTATTTTTCCCTGCTTAAAACATGTATTCATGACTCATTTCTGCCACTGTTTATTTCAAACAGTTAATGGGAAAACAGAAAACCTAGACTCTAAACTCTCTAATGGTGAGATCCAGTGCAAATTAAGCTCTCAGAGTTTCCTATTTCTCTCTTGTAAAATGAAAAAACTAGATTAAGACAGTATTTTACAGCTTTAGTCAATGTTAAAATGTCTTCATAATTTTTGCCATACCCACCTGAAATTGTACTCTTATTTTCTTATGAATTTTAATTGAATCATTTTTCTACATAAATAAATATATTTTAAAATCAAGTTAATATTACTACTGAAAATGAAACTCCATTATCTTCTGCAAAAATATAAAATAATAAAACATCAATGCAAAGGAAAAAAAACCAAACAAACCATGACTGCCGAAGACTCAGAGCCTGAGGATTTCTTTTTCTCTCCTGTAGGAAAAGACAATAGCCAGGAGTTAGAGATTTGTTAAAGATACAGAGGTGCCATGCTGGGACTTTCTCATTGATGTGATCAGAGAGAAGGACTTTCACACAGTGTGATTCAGTGTTATTTAGTGTTCTCTATGTACCTGAAATTATCTTGTTTACCACCCTTTGGGAAACATTGAACGCAAATGTAGATGGTCTCTAAACTTAGAGATAGCATGATTGGATAAACTGATCTGTAATGAGGCTCCAACAGGTGGAAGCTCAGTGGAATTTTTTATATTAGATTTTCCCCATGAACTTTTAAGTTTTAGGAGATTCTATTGAGGGAGATATTTTGGGGCCAGTGGCATTATCAGAAGTCATCTAAATCTTATTTTTTAGGGAATTTTCTAATGGAATACTCTAGTCCCAAATTACTTTGAGAAATGCTATATTTTTAAAAGACAAAGGATTTTGGTGTCTGATAAATTCTACTTTTTTGACCTTGAACAAATTTCTAAACCTGTTTTAGACTCGGTTTCCTCTTTGCAATAAGAATGTCATCATCCACAAAGGCAGGCAAATGCAAAGCTAAAATATAGATAATCTATCATAGTGCCCTGTCTTTTAACATAAGTTTAAAAATACAATTCCTTACCCAAGTTTAGAGTCAAAATATTCTAGCAAAGTACTTGATTTCTGCTTTTTAAATATCATGTGTGAAAGTGAAAGTCAGTCAGTTGTGTCCAACTCTTTACGACCCCATAGGTACAGTCTATGGAATTCTCCAAGCCAGGATACTGGAGTGAGTAGCCTTTTCCTTCTCCAGGGGATCTTCCCAACCCAGGAATCAAACCCAGATCTCCCACACTGCAGGCAGATTCTTTACCAGCTGAGCCACAAGGGAAGCTCTTCTAAATATCATAGAGAATATCAAACTGCCTTAGTGTGGCATTAGATAAGTATTATAATGTTGTTTTTAAGTTCATGGGCTCCATAGTCAATAGCATGGTTTGAGTCCACATTTACGGGTCTAGTGAACTTGGGAAAAATATTTAACTCATCTGGAAAATGAAATTTAATAGTACCTACCTTTTGAATTGTAATGAGTTTTAAATGAATTACTACAAGCAAAGTATTATGTGCTTAATTGACCTATGTTGAACACTCCATAACTGTTAAATGATTAAGAACTAATGATGTTTTAAGAACTGAAATAATTTTAAGAGAAAAAGATTTTCAAGAAATATTTCATTGACTTATTATCTTTCTAGTGGACAAACAGAAGTTTCATTAAAATTAATGTATTAAAAAGCAAAACAAAAAAATTCTAAAGCAAACTCTTTACGGAGAAAATTGCATATCAATCTTTGATACACAGATATAGAATATAAAAAAGTTAGTGTTCATATGTTTTCAATTGATATTTTCACTAAGATTAAAAAAAAAAAGTTGATTTACCATTCTCTTAAGCTCTATGCATGCACTTATATAAGACAAGTCAATTGTTTAATAAACCCATTTATCTTTTGGATTGTAGAAAATAGAATACTGATATGTTGAGTATTTTGTTGTATATTTAACTAAACATTTAACTAAACATATATTTAACTAAACATAATATTTATATTATGTATAACATGTATATTTATACATGTATATTTATACATGTATAACTAAACATGTATGTTTAACTAAACATAATACAACATTTAGTTGTATATTTAACTAAAAACTGTTGTTCTCTAAATGAAATTTATATTTAGAATATGGCATGTATTCCTATTCTCTTTATGTATTATATTATAGATGTTTATAAACTTCTAATAAGAAATCAGGTAAATTATTTGACAAATTCTCATTTATTATGCTATTTTGTAAAGAATTCCAGAATATGGATTGTTGATGGGTAGCTCTCAGCATACCCTTGACTTATTTAATTTTTTTCTGTTACTTCTAAATCAAAATAGCCAAAACTCATAGTCAAATCTCAGTTTTATTTATAATTCTAGTCTCCAACTCTCCTGTTCAATAAACACATTTAAAAAATAATTGTCATTAGAGAAAAGATGAAAGGACTGATAGAAGAAGCGAGGGGGTGGAAAAAGGGAGTGGAAAGGAAGAAGGAGGGGGAAATGGAAGAGAAAGAAAAAGAAGGATAAACATGGGACGGGAAGTGGACAAGAGAGGCAGGCTGGTCCACAGAGGCCCCTACATGATCTTCCATGGTGCCTTTTTGTCTACTTTTTTTTGTACGAGAATGAAGAAGGAAATGGCAACCCACTCCAGTAGTCTTGCCTGGAGAATGGATAGAGGAGCCTAGGTGGGCTACAGTCCATTTTTGTCTACTTTATTTGTATTAGAGTTTTCTAAATAATATTTCCTTGAAAAGGGAGTCTCTGGAGTTAAAGTTTGCAAGCTTCTAAGGTCGTTATCAGCAATTCCCAGTTGTTGTCTTTCTTGCCTGGACATCTGGATAGTGGTGGGAAAACTCTTCTCTAGCTATTCACTACAGCATCCACCAGTGTTAAGGGAGATAGGTCTGCACAGGTCTCAGCTTTCCACCTTGGTGGACAGTTAGAACCTGGGGACATTGTCAGCTTTGCTGGTCTTCAGCAACAAGTGTTGGAGACATGTACAAACTCTGTTTCTTTGAAGACTCCAAGGGTTACAGAACAAATTCCCTGCATATCAAGTTACCTTGGGTCTTTTCTTCCTGGAGAAGAACCTGATGAGGAGAGAAAAGATGAAACGAGTAGGTGTCAGCGTCTCTATTTTCCTTTAGCAAAGCAGATTACATAATTCTGTGGGTTGATGGTCAGGCAAACTCTAAGAATCAGTCTGTCCTTTTGATTAACATTAGTAGCTTAATATTTTATGCCATTAAAATATGAGACTATGACTGTGTCTTACTTTCTGTTTCCCAGCCTTAAGAGTATCACAGAATAACAAGGAATAAAGCATATATTCACCCCAATTTAAACATATTTAATGAATTAAAATTGACAAGGCTTGTGGCAGAGAATATGTTTCATCCAGTATGATTCTGTCCTCTTTTACAGATGAAAATGTAAATCAAAATTTACATCAGACAAAAGCAATATCAATCAACAAAGTCAAGGTTATTCTTTACTATTTTCTCAGTTTATTAAAAGAAATAGAAAATGTTCCTTTTTAACCTCATTTCAAACATAGATCATTATGGATCTACAGTGCTAAATAGTTATTCTCTACACATGCTTCTATTAGTTCAGTTCAATCATTCAGTCGTTTCTGACCCTTTGTGACCCCATGGACTGCAGCACACCAGGATTCCTTGTCTATCACCAACTCCTAGAGCTTACTCAAACTCATGTCCATTGAGTTGGTGACGCCATCCAGCCATGTCATCCTCTGTCTTCCCCTTCTCCTCCCATCTTCAATCTTTCCCAGCATCATGGTCTTTCCAAGAGAGTCAGTTCTTCACATCAGGTGGCCAAAGTATTGGAGTTTCAACTTCAGTGTAAGTCCTTTCAATAAATATTCAGGACTGAATATTCCTAAATATTCCTTTAGGATTGTTTGGTTGGATCTCCTTGCAGTCCAAGGGACTCTCAAGAGTTTTTCTCCAACATCACAGTTGAAAAGAATCAATTCTTTGGTGCTCAGCTATCTTTATAGTCCAACTCTCACATCCATACATGACTCCTGGAAAAACCATAGCTTTGACTAGATGGACCTTTGTCGGCAAAGTAATGTCTTTGCTTTCTAATATGTCATCTAGGTTGGCCGTAGCTTTTCTTTTAAGGAGCAAGTGTCTTAATTTCATGGCTGCAGTCACCATCTGCAGTGATTATGGAGCCCCCCAAAATAAAGTCTCTCACTGTTTCCATTGTTTCCCTATCTATTTGCCATGAAGTGATGGGACCAGATGCCATGATCTTAGTTTTCTGAATGTTTAGTTGTAAGCCAACTTTTTCACTCTCCTTTTTCACTTTCATCTAAAGGCTGTTTAGTTCTTCTTTGCTATATTCATGTATTATATTTTTATAAACGAAATGGGAAAATTCAGGTGAGTTGTGATGTACAATCATGTATTACTTGAACATGTATACAGCAGTGCTGGTAAATTGTATTGCTTATTTTCAAAGTAAGTAGAAAACATACCACGTGGACACGTATTCCAAATTCGGTTGGCCTTAAACAGTACATCCTGTTATGTGCCAGACCCTGTGTTAGGTGCTAGGAATATCGAGATGAACAGGATAGGTTCTCTGGACTTGAGAGCTCACAATGCAAGGAAAAAAAACAGAAATCAACCAAATTGTGGTAATGTGATATGATACTAGCTGTATAGAGGTCTGAACAGAGTACCTGGGAAGCATGAAATAGGGCTAGGCCAGATCCACAAATCTGAATGTGGGTAATAAAGGATGGTGTAGTCCTATTTATTGCATTTCTAGTTCAAAGGAAATAACTTTTTAACTGTTTTTGAATGACTAATTCCTTACCAATTCTTAAGAACCACTCAGTACTGCAAAAGGAGCCATGACGTGCCTTTACATAATTATCCAGCTCTTTGGTGTGTTGTACAGAGAAAGCAACATGTGCTCTTTCAAAATATAAAATTTATTCACAAATGAGACTGAATCTATAATAGTTCATAAGTGTTTAACTTTTGGAAATTTTCCCCTTTAAGTCATGTGATTATTATTTTCAAATGTAAATGTCTTTCTAACTTAAGAAGTAGAAGGGGTTCATTGTTTAATAAAAAGAACATCAACTTGTGTAACATAGGAAAAGTAGTCTTCCTTCCTCTGTGTAACAACTACTCTCTTTCTTATACAACTCAGAAATACCTTTAAAATTTGCTGTATATTCACTTAGAATTGTTTTTATCTTTTTATTAGACAAAAGCCTGTTGGTCAGAATCCAGATAGAATTTTAAAATATGCACAGGATTTTGAAGGCTTATTAAAAAAGAATATAGACTATCTCATTAATAATTTTGTATCAATTGCATATTTAAAAGACAATTTTGATATATTGTATTAAAAGTATATACATTATTAAAATTTAATTGTACCTGTTTCTTTTTTACTTATTTAAATGTAGGTAGGAGAAAATTTTACATTGCATATGCAGTTTGCAGTTTTGACTCACATTGCATACATTGGACAATGTGGGTTTGGAAGGAGAAGAAATTTTTCTCAATATGAGTGCCTTCTCAGCTTATCTAAAAGTGAAGAATAGAGTAATGAACTTCTGAGGCAAAGGTAACAGAATGTGTAAAGCCTGAAGGCAGGAAGAAAGCTAGGCTATTTCAAATAACTAAAAGGAACTGAATTTTCAGTGTGGCTAAATTTTCTGGAAGAAAAGGAAGACTGGCAAGTTCTATATATCGTATTGAAATAAATGGGTTGGTGGATGGATGGATAGGGTGGTGGATGGACGAACTGATAGAGACAGAGGGACAGATATAATATTGCTGTGTGAAGTACAGAAGTAGAGAAGCAAAAGTTAAAGTGGAGATACTGATTAATTGCAGAAGTCTAAACAAGAGACAGGAGAAGGAAATGGCAACACACTCCAGTGTTCTTGCCTGGAGAATCCCAGGGACGGGGGAGCCTGGTGGGCTGCCGTCTATGGGGTCACACAGAGGCGGACACGACTGAAGCGACTTAGCAGCAGCATCAGCAAACAAGAGACAATAGTGACTTGGATAATGGAAATTATTGTCACTTGAAAGGAGAGAACAAATTTGAATCATGGTTGGGATATAGAATTAATAGTATTTGCTATTGAATGTGAATGTTAAGGATGAAAAAAAAGTAGTTTTATTGATACTGAGCTGAAATTGATGGCAGAGATAGTTCAATTTAGGAAATGTTGTATTATACCAGTGGAGCTTTCAAATTGAAATGTATTATAACTGGCTTTTTGTATTATTATTTATGACATTTAAATCTTGTCCATATAATCCCTAATGGTATGCCCTTCTGCACGTGGTTGCTGCTGCTGCTAAGTCGCTTCAGTCGTGTCCGAGTCTGTGCGACCCCAGAGACGGCAGCCCACCAGGCTCCGCCTTCCCTGGGATTCTCCAGGCAAGAACGCTGGAGTGGGTCGCCATTTCAGTACATGTTTATTAATTGTCCAATTAGGCACATGATATTTTAGAATGAACATATATGACATAAGAGAAAGAAGAAAAGCTCTTCCTTTGAAAAATAATCTTTTTGTTATAGATCAGTTGATCCCTGTAAATGAAAATGACCAAAGAAAGTATCAATATTGTTTTTAAGCTATCGGCACGTTATAGTTACAGAAATAAAAAAGATAAAATGGCTAAATGTTAGTTCAGTTTCATGAACTCCAAAATGACTTAATTTTAGAAGCAAATTGTTTTGATTATTAATCAGTACAAGTAACAAATTAAAAAATCATTAAAAATGAATTATCAGAAAGTAAAGCAGAGATAGATAAAATAAGAAATTAAGAAAATGGCCAATGGTAAAGTAAAGATGCATTTTTAGAGAAAGAATTCATGGCACTAGATAATCTAACTTGATCTTTTCCTATTTTCAGAATCTGTTTTCTTTAAGAAGGCAAGAAATAAGGTTGTGTTCAGAGTGCAGATTTCTATGTATGTAACTAATTTGAGAAGGAAATTATCATAACCTGAAGAAATTACAGGTGGACTAATACTGTGAGAAAACAAAAATCTGTGACTGAGAAAAGGTGTGGGGATGGGAACCATGGAAGTTGTGGAGGGATACAAGGTCACTGGGTAGCTTCTAGGAGGAGAGAAAGCACTTTATCAGTCTTTTAGTGATTCTTGCAAATGTATGTATGAAAACCTATCTAAGAATGATTTTCAAGGGAATAAATGAGTAGAAAGATATATGGGCCGTGATCAGTGTTTAAGGGGTCTGTTATGAGCAGATTCTGATTTAAAGAAACTTCATTTCCCGTATATTATTTTCAGTTCCAGATGACAAGAGTATTTTTAACTTTTTATTTTTTAATTTAAATTTGTATAGCTTTGGGATCTTATAATGTTGTTTCCCTAGTTATAGATTAGTTATATGTTGTGCTATACATATTTCATTGATTACGTCATATAGCCGGATATTTTGTTCCTCAAGAAACTTGGAAATATTAACCCAAAAACAAAAGAAGTAGAAGAATAATACTTTATGGTAAAGAATGTTTTGTCTTTTTTATTTTAAAAACAATTTGAATATAAAATTATGGTTTTTATCTTGATCCAAATGCATAACACATTTCAGAATAGCATGTGTAAGTTTATTCTTAAATGACTCATTCAGTAATTGTATTTTGAGTGCCCGCTATGTGTCAAACAGTGGAATGTACTTAAAATAAATATTTTGTACATTGCATATCTGCTTGTTAATGTCATTAGTGCAAGCTTATAACTTAGCTTTCCATATTTAAGTTTCATATGTGGAAAATGCTGATTTCCTTTACAGACTCACTGAACAAGGCCTGGTCCCTTGGCTTTACCCAAATCTAGATAAACAAATAGTCATTAAAATTTGACTAATCCATACTTCCCATACACAACAACACTAAACTATCAGCAGTTTTTGAAATAAGATGATTAGCAATGCAAATTTATCTTCTTACCTGTAGCTCACAATAAGCAGAATAAATAGAAACATAAATCTCAGGAGAGTAGCAGCCTCAAAATTTTGCTTTAATGATTCTAAGGACTCTGGACCTAGTTGATTAAATGCTTTAAGGGTCCTTTGCGTTTGATCAGGATTTTTTTTTTCTTTTCTGTAAAACCTTCCCCATACCCACTCATGCAGAAGAATCACTTTCTGCTTGCTTTCTCACTGGTCCTGGTATCCACTCCCCGCCCCCCCTCCACTATTTATCATTCTGTATTGCATATGTGTATTTCCTTGGCCATTCCCTTAAGGTTCAGGATGGTGATCTGTGACATATATTTGTGTATCCTGCACCTAAGGATCATTCCTGGTACATAATGGGTGTTTGTGGTTGGTAAAATTGCTTTATTCTAATTCTGTAAGGAAAAAAAAATCCTATAAACATATTAGCACAGCCGTAAGAATGTAAACCATCAGTGAGGATGACAAATTTAAGACTGAATCATTCCACCAATTTATAAAACCAACAACAGTAATATTTTCCCATATCAGATACAGTGATAAGGGAGAATAACTTGGCTTCAAAAGTTATAGCAGCATCTTGGGCTCAGTACCAAGGATGAAAAACGTTTTAGTTCTTTCCCCTCATCCACTCTTACTTTACCCTCAACTTTCAGGTGCTATTTTCTTTTGCAGTAAATGCTGATATCTATAATTGAGGCCAAGATAAGGTCCATTGATGTAACAAACCATTAGCTGAAAACAGTCATCCTGCCATTGATCTTTTGCAGGCTTTCTTTTTATCCTGGGGCTTAAAAAAAAAAAAAAGAAGAAGAAGAAGAAAGAAGAAAAATAGAGAAAGAAAAACAAAAACACCAACCACAGTATTCTAACACTTAATACTTAGTAATGACTGTAAGACTATTGATATGATTCCCTTGCCAGCAGTTCATGTTAATATGAAATTGATCATCCATTCTCAACTGAACAACTGCTTTAAAACTACAGCATATCTAGCATTCACCTTCTCACCTGAATGCCTGCATTTGATAGAAGTGGTTATCTGTGTGATCAATGTTATCTTCAAAATGGAATTAGCAGGTTTCAAATATCTCAATAACTATAGACAGCCCTTCTAATCCTCACTAACAGCTAAATTGATAACTTTATGACAAAACACACACACACATAAATCAAAGGCGGAGAAGATTTAAAGACTATAATTACATACAGTCATTTTGCAGGGAAAGAAATCCTAAATAAAGCTAAATAGAGTTGACTTCTGAAATGAACCAGGAGAGCCAAATTAAAGCTCTCAGATAAGGTAGCTCTTGTAAGAAAACAAGGCCAGTTTTTTTTTATACCTCTGGAGAAATGATTATTTCCTATTGGTGCCTGTTACATGTGGATTAGAGATGTGTCATTGTGTCGTGATACCAGGGCCATGGAAGTAAAGCTGTAGCAAGGCATGTATGGGCTGTTGTGGTCCAAAAGGCACAGTGATCACTGCATTGTAGCTATCGCAAATAGAGAGTAATTGCTGTTTTACTGCTGAAGAGGTCTTGGTGGATACTTTTTTTTAAAGTAATTTTTATTTATTTATTTATTTGTCTGTCCTGGATCCTCATTGCTGCATGGGCTTTTCTCTAATTGTGAAGAGCAAGGGCTGCTCTCTAGATGTGGAGCACAGGCTCTAGAGTGTGGGCTCAGTAGTTCTGGCAGAGCACCGGCTTAGTTGCTCTGCGGCTTGTGGGATCTTCCTGGACCAGGGATCCAACCTGCGTCTCCTGAATTGACAGGAGAATTCTTTACCACTGAACTATCAAGAAGCCCGGGAGATACTTTTTTATTTTTTACAAATTTTCTTGTAACTAGAGAACACGTGTCACTATTTAAATACACACTGTATTCTTATATCTCAAGAGAAATTTCATGACTTAGAATCTCTTTGAGCAATAGCCCCTTCACATACATAGCCAAATGGTTTATGTATGTGCAAGCAGTTACATAGGCGGTAGGTAGTTTAAAAATGCACATTTGAACCACTTACAGAATACCAGTCTTCTAAGACTGTGCTTTATTTAAACTTAAAAACAATTTTCATTTAAAAGTGCTAACATCCAACCTATTTTATTGAACACCCGTTAAATGTTTCTGCACATCACATTATAAAACAGCATTTTACAACATCCCCAAGAGTCTGGAAAGGAAAATGAAATTTTATTTTTTCAAAGCACCCCCAAGGGGCTGACAGTTCTTTAAAAACCAATGCCCTACTTCCAATTACCTGGTTAAAAATCCACTCTCATCAATCAGTGTGGAGGTTTCCTTTCATCAATGTCTGTCAAAGCCTGAACTGCCAAAGTCTAAGCCTGAATTGCGCATTTTTATATTCCAATATATTGCCAAATCCTGCATAGGCACGGAGCTTCCCGTTGATGTTTCTTAAAGAAACTGGAGGATAAATACATGTGTGTGCCTGCTAAGTTGCTTAAATTGTGTATGACTCTGTAAGACCCTAGAGATGGTAGTCTGAGGGACTCCTCTGTCCATGGGATTTTCCAAGCAAGATCCTCCAGGGGATCTTCTTGACCCACACATCCAATTCTCAGCTCTTCTCTCTCCTACATTGACAGGCAGGCTCTTTACCACTAGCCACACCGGGGAAACCTGGCCTCACTGCCTTTCCCCATACGAACTGTCCATATCCAAAGTCTTTCTTTTTTAACATGCAGAAAAGTCAGTGTGATGGCTCTGACCTCAGTGATTCAATTTAAGGGTCACTTTCTCATAGAGATAGTGCATACCTTGTTAAATTGAAGTGACATTGTTTTCCTATTTTCCTTATGCACCATTCTGTATGTATTCTTAAAACAGTAATTAAATTATGAGTATGGGTTTTTCTTCTTGTCTTTATATCCCAACTTCAGTCTCTAAATTTTCTTGTGGGAACATTAGTCTTTCATCATTGTATTCCCCGTGCTTAGCACATGTCTTAATAGTAGGTATTAAATAAACATTCTAAATTACTTCAGCATGCTGTGTCTAAATGGGATACAAAGATCAGCCATAATAACTTCTTGTATATCAGCTTATATTTTCCCCTTAAACATTAACTTAATAGATAGAGGAGCAAGTAGATATGAGACATGATATTAATGGAGAATTGAGAATAGGATCAGTGTTGGAGAGAGGTAGGCAAAATGGTAGATTGTTTTGAATAGCAATATATTCAAGATTCTAGCTGAATAGAATCCTGCAAATAGCCATTGTTTGACTCTCCAATTTACCTAAGCATCTTCATTCCACATTTTCTCATCATTCTTTGGCCTATTAGTTGCCCTAGTTTTCCAAGGGCTAAGCAGATAATTCAAGCCAGAGATTTATTTTGTGTAATGCTAAAATTATGAGTGGGAAATGAAGCAATAATAAAATATTAAAGTGAAAAGGTCACTGTAATTTAGAGAACAAATGAAATGTGTACTAGGTATGTTTCAATGGCTTACTCATTGAAATAAACTGTAAATAATCTGAAACCTAACGTAATCCACCACTTTTGCTTTTCTTTGAAGAACAAAATAGTCCTTTAAGCTTTGTTTTCATCACTGAAATGAGAACAACAGGTCTTCCTAATAAATAGCAGAGAAAAATAGTTAACATTTTCACCAAATTCTCTGAGGATGTCCTGTAGTTACTATGACATTTTCTTTTCTTTCTTTTTTTCTTTCCTGTTTTAACTTTGAACTTGTAGCTTGCTAAAAGCTTATCAGCTTACTAAAGTTTTAAAAGACTTTTCATATCACTGGTGTCTCAGATTTTGTCTCTTCTATACTAATTTGATAACTGACCTCTTAAACCTCTTTTCTTGAATTTATACCTAAACCTGAGGTTTTCTTTCTGAGACACAATCCTTATTTTCCTTTTTAAATTTTATTTTTTTCAAATCACAGCATCATTTGCAGTTGGAGTCATCTCTTTTCTTTCTCCTTGCATATTTCCGATTTTGTCAAAATATTAGGACATGTAGAAAATAGCGCTGGGTTCTTGTGAAATTCTGCCCATTGTATATCAAGCTTACTTCCTTTTGAGAAATTTAGTTATAAATTCTCTGCATTCTGGCACATTGATTCAAATTAAAATTGCATTAATAATTGAGTCACAAGCCTTTTTCTCTTTTCTTTGATTTGTATCACAAGACAATTAATATTCTATTGCTTTTTATATCTCTCTAGCACTTAATTCCAAAACATTTATATAACTTGGATATTTTCTCTAGGGTTTTATGCAAACTTTGGGGATTTTATTAGAATCTGAGAACTTTCTGAAACATACCCATCAAAAGTTTTCACCTCCATTATGAATTCTTTAGAAATGAATCCCAAGAGAAAGTTTGGCATATAGCAAATCAGCCAGGAACAAATTTAATAAAATCAACTTAATAAGAAAGGGAATAACACACAAGAGTTGTTTTGATAACTGCATGCCTCTGGTGCATAGGGTAACACAAAGCCAAATGCCAGTTGCTTTCAGTGCCTTACAAAGAAAAAATCTCAAATTAGAACTCAGGAAATGTCTCACAATATTTTTTTTTCCCAAGACCAATTCTTACAATGCAGCATTTAAGGCAACATATGCAGTGAGGTGTTGGGAGTGCTTCTGGGCAAAGTTAGTCTTTCTTCCCAAATAACATGATTTTTGATGTTTATGTACAAAAGAAACAAGATGCTTTTCAGCATCTTAGAAATTTTGCTGGAGAATTCAAAATATACCTTTAAGCCCTATTGTATGATTGGCTTAATGAAAGTAAAATACACATAATTCATAACCATTTAAATTTGAATATTAGTTTTATGATATATATAACTATAACCTCACTAATATAGAGAGTTTTATTTATGGAGTAAGGTATCTTCTTTTTGAAGTATTAATTTGTAATTGGACCAGTTTAATCTCACTATTAAGTAAGAGGGCAGTAGCTTACATAGTTTCTTTCTCTGTAGATGCATTTATAACTTTTTTTGCTGATTTATCAGATAATTAAAATAATTAAAATATCTATTTTTTTCTCCAGTGCTCACTAATAGCCACTTATTTCTTACATAATTGTAATCAAATGGTATGATAATAAGAGCCAATACTTACATATTTTCTAAACATATGCTAAAAGATAAATATATGATACAGTTATATGTACTTTATATATATTAATTCACATAATCACAACACTACCTGCTGAGAATTAGCACCTCCATTTTACAGAGCAGAGACTGAAAAGGTTCTGTGACTTGAGTGAGATTTCAGTTTATTAATGGCAGAGCCGAGATTCAAACTCAGGCAGAGTGGCTTCATTATCTTTATTTTTAAATTTGTTGTTATCCTGTCTAATATAAATACTTTGGGAATTATACTTTTCTTAGACAACTGGGTTACAGATTCAAGATGCCCATGGATTTGGTTAGGCTATTCTGAGTTCCGTTTCTAGTTTCTTTTCCCCACACACATAATGCACACTTATTTTCTCAGCTTTCTCATTTAAAATCAAGGATTGGTAATAATGTCCATCTCATAAGGTTTTTGTGAAGTTTCAATGACTTACTATATATGAAAGTACTTAGTGCAGTGCTAAGTACTGAATAGTTCAGTTCAGTTCAGTCGCTCAGTCGTGTCCGACTCTTTGTGACCCCATGAACCGCAGCACGCCAGTCCTCCCTGTCCATCACCAACTCCCAGAGTTCACCCAAACCCATGTCCATTGAGTTGGTGATGCCATCCAACCATCTCATCCTCTGTTGTCCCCTTCTCCTCCTGCCCTCAATCTTTCCCAGCATCAGGGGCTTTTCAAGTGAGTCAACTCTTCGCATGAGGTGGCCAAAGTATTGGAGTTTCAGCTTCAACATCAGTCCTTCCAATGAACACCCAGGACTGATCTCCTTTAGGATGGACTTGTTGGATCTCCTTGCAGTCAAAGGGACTCGCAAGAGTCTTCTCCAACACCACAGTTCAAAAGCATCAATTCTTCAGCACTCAGCTTTCTTTATAGTCCAACTCTCACATCCATACATGACTACTGGAGAAACCATAGCCTTGACTAGAGAGACCTTTGTTGGCAAAGTAATGTCTCCTTTTTAATATGCTGTCTAGGTTGGTCATAACTTTCCTTCCAAGGAGTAGGCGTCTTTTAATTTTATGGCTGCGAACACCATCTGCAGTGATTTTGGAGCACCAAAAAAATAGGAAAGTCAGCCACTGTTTCCACATCTATTTGCCATGAAGTGATGGGACCAGATGACATGATCTTAGTTTTCTGAATGTTGAGCTTTAAGCCAATTTTTTCACTCTATTCTTTCACTTTCATCAAGAGGCTCTTTATATCTTCTTCACTTTCTGCCATAAAGGTGGTGTCATCTGCATATCTGAGATTATTGATATTTCTCCTGGCAATCTTGATTCCAGCTTGTGCCTCCTCCAACCCGGCATTTTGCATGATGTACTCTGCATATAAGTTAAATAAGCAGGGTGACAATATACAGCCTTGGCGTACTCCTTTTCCTATTTGGAACCAGTCTGTTATTCCATGTCCAGTTCTAACTGTTGCTTCCTGACCTGCATACAGGTTTCTCAAATACTTAGTAAGTGAAAGCCAAAATGTTAGGTCTTTATTTTATTATCACTTGAGACCTTTCTTGAACATAGTTTTCCATTGGGTTGCACCCTCTTTTGAGAGTATCTGTTCCAAAGTTATGGTGCCTCGTTTCTGGAATGAAATGAAGTATGGAGGGATTTTTCATATGGAAGAAGTTAAGAGAAAGACTACTTAACTCCATATTTCTTAAAACTGAACTGAACAAGCATGTTAATTAAGCTAGAATTCGTCTTCATAGAATTTACCTTTGTTTCTCAGATGACTAATTTTATTGTACACTAATATCCTAAAAATCATATCCACTAAAAAGAAAGCTTCATTCAACATATATAGCCTAGTCAATTATTCATTCAACATGTGTAACTTATAGTGTTACTCATGGAGGGATACAATAGTAAGCAAATTGGATTGGTATTAGTTAAATCTCTATATATTTAAATGTATTTTAAAATTATCTTCCTGTAAACAATATAGTTTCTCTTAGCCTCATGGCCTCATGAATCATTGCTTCCTGATCTATTAAGAGGCACATAGGTGAGAAAAATTGGAAATACTCTTACCTCTTCAATCCCTTGCCTCACCTGCTGTTGCTAATGTGAACTTGATTGTTAACACAGCAAAGTTATAAACACTGATGTAATTCCAATCTTCAGGGGACAAAGTTTTACCTTTTTAAGTCTTTAAATTTTAATTTCTGAGTACTGAGCAAGAGCAGTATTAAATTTATCAATGCAATAGCTAACATAAATAAGACTTTAATTTTTTGTGAAATGTCTCTCTGTCCCTGTTCTACAACTCAAATAACAATGTAGAATTCTTGAACAGTGTTTAACATTTAAATTTAACATGTTTTTCACAAAATGTGTAAATATTATGTACATACAATGATCATAATCAGACATGTTTTAGAAAAGCAATTTGTTTCCCCTTAGATATCACTAATAGCTCTCTGCTTGTGATCTAGACTTGTAATCATTTTTCCAAGGTTACAGAGGTTCTTTAAATGAAAGGAAACTGAACAGAACATCACATGTGAGACCTTCATATAGTTCACTGGGAAGAATGAGCCTTTGCTTGCCGATGTGTTTTATTAAAAAGAGTGAGACAACTGTCCTGAGTGCTGAGTTAATCAGTTAGTAAGTGTTACTTCACTTCATTGACTCTTAAAAGATGCTTTAATTTTTTTCTTATTATAAAATAAATCAAGTTTATTTTAAAAAATGAACAAAAAGATAAAAATCATTTAAAAATCATATAATCTCCCAATATAAAATCAGCCCATGCTAACTTATTTTTCATTTTTCTATGCATATACAAATAGACATGATAGTATTTTGCAATTTTAAACAATTTTAGGTGCAATAGTTTTCTACACTCCCTGCCCATTTCACCTTTCAGCCAACCTAATGGTTCTCAACCTGGAAGAGTATCTCATCCTACTAAGGGGTGTATAAAAATGTGTAGAAGCATTTAGTGGTGGTGATGGAAGGACAGTTATTACAAACTGAAGTAAATTCACTCCATATCAATTCCTGATAATTTCTTCAAGTTCCATTATATGAATCTCTAAGGAAAAATCAGTGAAGTGGGGATGTGAGTAATGGCCTAATCATCTGAGATTTTAGTGTTCTTTCTTGTAGAATAAGGGCTCAAAATGAAACTTAACTTTAGTTTAAGATAGCTTCAGTTTGTTGCAAAAAAAAAATAATGAAATTATATGCCTTCCATATGTGAGTGTGGGGAAGAGATTTGTACCTGTCATATCAATCAACCTTATTCTCTCTCTCTATATTGTTACTCTTTTCCAGCTTTTATGCTTCCTCCTTCCTCTCTCTCACCCTAAAAAGAAATGCAATTATACTTTGTATTTTGTTTGTCCTTCTTTTAGACACTCAATATTTTGGACACAAATGTCTTTGTTAGTTTTGGGAAAAGTGTTAGTTATGAACTCACCCTGGGGACTGAGGGGCAGCTTTTCTTTTTTCTCGGTGACGTCCAGCTACAAACCATCCTTGGTGCCCACTGTTCTGAGCACCTAGCATAGTGCTCAGTTCCTCTCTGCCCCAGTGTCTTGGGCACAGCAGGTCTGCCACACCTCTGGTGCCAGAAAGTCTGACATCTGCAGGGCAGCTGAGTAACTGCTGTTAAAGTAGGCTTAAATCATCATATCAAAAAGGGTAGGTGTGACCAAGACTATATCAGATAGAATATAATTGATTGGGGGGTGTGGTCAGAGAAAAGAAGCATTGCATATACAATCATATTAGTTTATATTAACAGCTGGAGAGAATCATCAAATACTGTGGAGGAAAGGAACAGAGGAAAGAAACAAAATCTCAAGAGGCAGTATTACCTTTAATAAACCGTTGTTTTATTACCAGTCATTTGAAATACTGGCATAAGCATTGTGCCTTCATGGGAACATCTCTGCAAAACATGTGGGGTAGTTCAATTCAGCTTTAGCATAGTCAATAAAGCAGAAATGTTTTTCTGGAACTCTCTTGCTTTTTCAATGATCCAATGAATGTTGACAATTTGATCTCTGTTCCTCTGCCTTTTCTAAAACCAGCTTGAACATCTGGAAGTTCATAGGTCACGTATTGCTGAAGCCTGGCTTGGAGAATTGTGAGCATTACTTTACTAGAATATGAGATGAGTGCAACTGTGCTGTAGTTCGAGCATTCTTTGGCATTGCCTTTCTTTGGGACTGGAATGAAAACTGACCTTTTCCAGTCCTGTGGCCACTGCTGAGTTTTCCAAATTTGCTGGCATATTGAGTGTAGCACTTTCACAGCATCATCTTTCAGGATTTGAAATAGTTCAACTGGAATTCCATCACCTCCACTAGTTTTTTTTGTAGTGATGCTTTCTAAGGCCCACTCGACTTCACAGCTACCAAAATGTGGGGTAGACAGATACCAAAAGATTTAAATCAGAATTTCTGGGGCAGAATGGCCTGTGTATCAATATTTTATTTTTTGGCCAAGCTCCAAATATGATTACAATGTACATCCAAGTTTGGAAACTGGACTAAACGTGTCTAGATGAGCACTCAGGTTAACTCCTTAGTTCTTCAGGAGTCCAAGGGAATGGGACCAGTTTCCAAGATTTCTATATACTAGCCTAACTGAACTCACTGCCAAGAAAGATCCAGGTTAACTACAGAGACTGTTTGACATTTTGATATTGGAAACCCAGGAAACATTAGAGCAGTGAAAGTTTGTAACTTAGCAGTTAGGAGCAAATATATTATTAAAATTGTTTCAAGTGAAAGAGTATTCCAGAAATATAGTGTAAGTAAATAACTGATGTAATAGCAATTTCAAATAATAGGTTTAATATTTTAGGATTCTCCTTTTAAATTACATCACATTTTATGTAATTTTCTTGAAGGGTAGTGTCTTTAATATTCTTAGAGAAGATTTCATGGTTTATTTTCAGGAGAGTAAATTAAGGTACCACCACTTCTGGATTGAGCATGTTTTGACCAGTCATGTGTTCTAATGATGTCATTCATCTGATGTAACTTTCCAAGATATAGACAGGTGCAAATAGAGCTAACACATCTGACCAGGAAAGGCAGAAACTCAGAGATCACACTTTTGTGGGGTTTGTTAAAGCTTTATAGAAGTTTCAAGCACAGAGCTCCTAGTGGGTTGCTCCAAGTAACTTGTTCTTCTCAAGGAAACAGATTTCAAAACAGTTAAAATACTCAGTAGACACGAACTACACAAGATTCATCTTTTACATAATGTGGGTGAAACAAACTAACAAAAAGCTAAAGACGATATTCCCCATACTTTAAAATGTTCAGTTCATCTGGGAAGACTAAAATTTAACCACCAGTGTAAAAGTTGTTTGAACATTTGTTGGAACTTTTCTTCCCTAAAACGTAAAATGAAATCCCCAGACATCTATTTCATTAGTATAGTTCAACTTCATAATTTCAAATTCATATAATTTACATTTTATGAGGCCACTCAGAAAAGTAGGGCTGCTTTAATATGTAAAATGTGAAGTCAGGTTGGCATTTGTGTACCCCCTTTTTCATCTATTTGTTGTTCAGTTGCTAGGTTGTGTCTGACTCTTTGTGACCCCATGGACTGCAGCACACCAGGCTTCCCTGTCCTTCACCATCTCCTGGAGTGTGCTCAGACCCATGTCCATTGAGTTGGTGATGCTCCCTAATCATCCCATCCTCCGCTGCCCCCTTCTCCTTTTGTCCTCAATCTTTTCCAGCATCAGGGTCTTTTCCAGTGAATTGTCTCTTATCATCAGGTAGTCAAAGTGTTGCTTTACTGAGTATTTATTGAGCCAAATTATTTCACCTTTATTGAGATATAACTGACAAATCATTTGTATATTCTTCTATGAGTTTCTAATTTATTTGTCTATTCATTTTTCTTTTCCAACAATTGGCAAAATTAACACACATGTGGACTGGTAGTAGCAAATGGTGACCAGTATTATTATTATTATTTTATGCTTTCCATAAAAATCAGTTAACTTGGTATCACAAATCCTGTTGACATCTTGTTACTTAACACACTGATGAGTTATAATAATAACTAACTATTTTCTTTGTATTTTAAACCCAGGTATGTACAACATATAAAAAATAAATATGGTTTATTCATTTGTCTAAGCACCAGATCTTTGTTAAGTTCTTCCCAGGTGGCTCAGCATGAAGTATCTGTCTGCCAATGCAGGAGACACAAGAGACATGGTTTCAATCCCTGGATTGGTAAGATCCCCTGGAGGAGGAAATGGCAACCCAGTATTCTTGCCTGGAAAAGCCCATGGACAGGAGAGCCTGGTGGGCTACATGCATGGGATCATAAAGAGTCAGACACGACTGAGCGACTTAACACCCACGCGCATATACACACTCATTTTATACAAGGTATGAGGTATGTTGTTAGACACTGGGTTACAACAGTGACCATAGATGGCCAAATCTCTGTTCAAAGGAAGCTCAAATTCTAGAATATGGGGGAGGAAATCAGGAAATACAGAAACAGATATCAATATGTAAGCAGGAAAACGCTTATAGCCAGAATTTCTATGCAAAGAATTAAAATGTAAGGGATAGGGGTTTAATGTGTCTAGCAAATTATATTGTGGGGTCAGGAAAGGACTCTGGGAGAAGGTGACATTTAAGATGCAACCTAAATGATTAGAAGAAGCCAGCTTTTTGAAGATCAGAAGAAATTTCACCCAGAGGGATGTTAACATAACAGCTCTTATGAAAGCCTTAAACCAGGTGAAGCTTGGCGTAGAGTTATAGAGGTGAACAAGGACAGAATTGATTTGTGTGTGGAATTTATAACACAAATGACAGAAACCTTAGGATATTATAGCAGCAAAGAAAAATACTTGGAGTTTTGATGAAAAAAGATAATTCTGACTACTGTGAGTGGACCAAAGAGGCACAGGATGGGAGCACAGAGACAGTTGAAATAGTTGGGAGAGATGGTGGTGACTCAGATGCATGAAATTATAATTATGAAAGAAATCTGTTCAAACATGTGTGAAACAAGAGAAACACATTTGTAGCATGTTCTATGAAATTCTCCTGTACTAATTGGTTGACACTGACTGTATTTATTATTTTCTGTCTTACATATCTAGAGCTTTGGGTCACATGAACAACTTAATAAATGTATATGTATAATATAAATAGTCTTGAGAAAGCCTTGAGAAATTTAAGCAAGTTTAAAAACATATCATTTCACTTTTCTCATATGTGAAATAAGGGTCTTACATTATTAGATGACCTCCAAGATTTTCTTCTAGTCTATATACTAACAACTGCAATAAAAGCTTAAAAACAGGAAAGAGAAAAATATATGCAACATGGAGAAATTGGACAAGACTTTCCAAAACAGTGAGATTATTTGAACTTTGAAATGTAAGGACCAGAAATATTTTTGTTTATGAAATAACATGCAGAAAATAAGTCCTTCCATCCACCCTCCCTGTTACCCCTTTCCAACCAACTCCATCAGGAAATAAAGAAAAATTCTATTATCTTGACCTTCTGATATGATGAATTTCTTTTATTAGATTGGTTGTTAAAGTCATTGAGACTTGAGTTATTTATTTTATCTAGAGAAAGGATGCACTTAATCTTAGGAAAGTGAAAGCCTCATTTGAAATCAACATACTGTATAACTCAAGATTGCTACAATAGAGAAAATCTTTTAAAACCAAATCCACATTCTGGTGAGGATGACAGCTAAGGAATCTAGTATTGAAGTGTAGAACTGTTTGCTCATTCAGAAATTTCTTAGAAGGTATTACTTAGCTGCACTAAAATGCTATTTGGATACCAGACTCCAAATCTACATCACCCCAAATCCATTAGAGAGCCCACAAAATACCATCTTCTTTAAAGATAATATACAAAGTTATAACAGTCAAATAATTTTACATTTGCATCGTTAATTGCATTATTTTCAGACTTAGAATTCAAAAAATTCTAAGTTTTTTTTTTTTCTTTAGCACACCATATTTTCTAGGACATAGGCATTTTTCTTGGGTCTGCAATCACCAAACTAATTTCTCATCATTAGTTCTTAATCGATATACACTAGCAATGACTGCCTTCCTGGCATTACTTTATTCAAAATATATATTTCAGTGAAGCTTGTACTTTGTAGAAATTGAATATTTTGTTTCTGTACTGTGTTGAACATAATAGCAAAGACATACCTGTTATTCTTGCAGTAATAAATTTAAATTGGAACTTTCATTTTAGTCTTTGTTCTTATGTGGAAAATATCACACAAAATAGACATATTTGAAGTATGTAGTACAAAATCACTAAACTCAGTGGGAAAATATTTCAAAGTTATTCTTAGCAATTTCAAGAACTTTTTGTTTTAAAAATCATGTTTGAATATTCTTCGATAGATGTGTTTCCCTGAAAGGTGATTCCATAAGAAAGATAGGAGCTCTACAAAAATTTCAGTTCTTTTCTAGAAACTGTTCTATGACTATGAGAAATGAAAAGTCAGTATATTTTCAAACAAATATGCTTGCTTAAAAATAAAGGATTATATCAAGAAAGAAGGGAGATATATATATATATATATATATACACACACACCCACACACACACATAGTAGATGAGATGGTTGGATGACATCACTGACTCAAAAAACATGAGTCTAAGCAAACTCCAGGAGGTAGTGAAGGACAGGAAAGCCTGGCGTGCTGCAGTCCATGGGGTCGCAAAGAGTCAGACATGACTGAGCGGTTGAAGAACAACAACAGCATATATAATTATGACTGATTTGCATTATTGTACAGCAGAAACCTGCACAATATTGTTAAACAATCATCCTCCATTTAAAAATGAAAAAAAGATCTTGATGAGAAATTTTGTAATCAATCTACTAATAATTCAGATATTTAAAGATATTTCTGCTAAGTATTTAGGTGATTCCTTTAAACTGTGTGTCTTTCATACTTTAGAAGTCGAAGTTCCTGATCATAACCACCACGTGTGTTGCTTCCTTGCTGGCAGTTGTGTTTCCTGAAGTGGAACGGTACTAGCCAGAGAGGAGCAGGTAATTGTACCCTGAGACTCTTAGCCATCCCTCAGGAAATTGCCAGCCAGAGTTTGCATCTCATTTCTGCCATTCACCTGTTCTGTGACATTTGCAAATTTGCTGCATATCCAAGTCCCAGTTCCTTCATGTGGTGATTTTGTGTGGTTTTTGACTTCCCTAGTGGCTTAGTGATAAAGAATTCACCTGCAATGCTAGAGACACAAGTTTGATCCCTGGATCAGGAAGATCTCTTGGAGAAGGGAATGGCAGCCCACTCCAGTATTCTTGCCTGGGAAATCCCATGGACAAAGGAACCTAGTGGGTTACAGTCCATGGCGTTGCAAAAGTATCAGACATGATTTAGTGACTAAACAACAACAACAAGAAGTCAGTATTCTTGTGATAGTACCTAGGATGGAATATGGATGACTATAATATATCCTTTGCACAATTCAATGCTCCTTCCATAATAGTTTGTTTGGTACTACTATTTATTCTTTAAAATTCCTGCCTTTCTTTGATAAACATAATCACCCCAGTCCTTTAATGTGATTTAGAATTTGTGTCCTACTGTAAAATATGATGATAACTATAATAGAAAGAATCTGTTTACTAAAGTGTTCAAAAACTATCCAGTTCAATGACCCTTTGATGTTGTTACTTTATTTGTCCTTTATACATTAAAGCTGCAAGATTTACTCTCTTTGATGGCCTTTCCCAATAGATTCTAACTGGATGAAGAAATATTCACTTGTTCTTGGCTCAGAGAAGAGAGAGCAGATATGTAGCAAAATAAGAACAAATATAAAGAGTATTATTAAGAACAGGAATCCCAAGTAATAACCCCAAATAAATAATCCCAAATAATTTTTAAGCTCTTAGTGCCAAGCATTGTATCCAACACTTTACATACATTATTTCTTCTGACCTTCATAGCAGTTCTGTGAAGCAAGTGTTGTTTACTTTTCCTACTTAACAGAAGAAGAAACTGAATTTTAGAGGGGTTAAATAAATTGCCCAAGGTCACCAGCAAATGGTACAGCTAGGATTCTAACTCTTTTCTGCTTTAAAAATGCATCTATAGCATCTTCCTTAAAAAATGTATACTCTTACTAGAATCTCGCTCTTAGAAATATTGAATGCACCTAGCGTGTTTTATAGATGAGGAAAGTTATTGCAAGTGTCTAGACAGATCTAAAACTAGGAACCTTGCCTTCTGGCCTCCTGTTTAGAATTGTTTTCAGTAGAGTGCAAATTTTCACCTTTTAAGCTGTTTGGACTTTGTAGAGTGCTGAGCTGCTGGAAGCATCACAGAGAAACCCGGCAGGGTGAGGATTGTTAATAGATTTTATTAATTCACCAAACATTTGTTAAGTACTTACTACGTGCCAGGAACCATGATAGTGTGGTATGGAAACAAAGACTGATGACAAAATTATAGCTATAAAATGTAGTTTAGAAATTGATGGCTTTAGAAATGTGATTATAAATTGCATTTGTTAGCTTGCATAAATTTACATATACAGTCTACCCATGGTGGTAAATGTATTTGTTTTTCTTGCTTTCTTTGTAGGAATATTCTTTAGTCTCTAAGCAATATAGGAAAAAGTATTGCAGACATTATTTCATGAAGTATATTTCAGTGATTACTTTTAGAGGAGGTGTTTGTGTATACATTAAAACTATAAACAATCAATGTTCTTGCTTGTAGATATGTTTTCTGTGCAGAAGACTATGGTCATAGCAATTGCCAGATGAGCTTTTTAAGGTACCATTACTCAATATCATTGATGGACATTTCCTGGTGAGACACACCATCCCTGGAGGATATAAATTGATGCTATTAGTTGAGGCAAATATCAAGGTTTAGGGGTAATGTCTCTGGTAGTTTATATTTGAGACTGTTGAAAGCTTTCCAGTAGCCTTATCTAGGAATGTTGAACAGTTTGTTTGACTCTTGGAGTCCAGGAGTTATATCTGTGGAAAAGTTATTATTCTATCCATGTATCAATACTTTGCCTCGGGTTTGATCTGTGTGTGTCTTCTGGTCATGACATCTCTTCGCAACATTTTTAACTTTGGAAGAGAAGGGCAACTGATTGCTTAATTTTTGATCTTCGTCCCCTCTTTCTCTGGGGCATCCCAGGTGGTGCAATGGTAAGGAATCCACCTTCCAATTCAGGAGCTGCAGGAGACATGGGTTTGATCCCTGGGTCAGGAAGATGCCCTGAAGTAGGAAATGACAACCCATTCCAATATTCTTTCTGGAAAATTCTATGGACAGAGGACCCTGGAGGGCCATAGTCCATTGGGGTCACAAAGAGTCAGACACGACTGAGGACACATGAACCTCTTTATTTTCCTACCTGTTTGAAGGCAATACAAGAATGCTAAAAGCATATCAATTGGTATCATATTATAACTCAGACATTATTATAAGTATTTTACATGTATAAGCTCTTTTGGTTATCACAAGTTTATAAGGAAGGTGCAACTGTCATTTTCCACATAATAAGTGCTCAGTAAGTGTTAGATAATGATTTTTTAAAATTTAAAATCATTTTTATTGCTATAGTTATAAAATATGCCCATGGATGTACATGTATCATAGATTGTACATATATTTGTCCAACTCTTTACAACCCTATGGACCATAGCCTGCCAGGCTCCTCTGTCCATAGTATTCTCCAGGCATGAATATTTGAGTGGGTTGCCATGCCCTCCTCCAGGGGATCTTCCTGACCCAAGAATCGAACTCTGGTCTCTTATGTCTCCTGCATTGCCAGGCCAATTCATTACCCCTAGTGCCACCTGGGAAGCCAGTACATATATCAATATACATTTATTACAATTATCTATTTATCTATTTGCAGAGAGAGAAAGGAACAAGAGTGGAACAAAAAAAACCAAATTATTAATAGTGGCTACACATTTTTTTCTTTTTCATTTATTTCTTTATTTGCCAGATTTTGTGCAATAAATATGTATGATTTTATTACTAGGAAATGAATACCTTTGTATTGTTTAAAGAGCAATGGCATCATTCGGTTTAGCCTTTTTGAACTATCTTAGTAACCACTGAAATGGCAAGGTACAAACTAAAAGATGTTAAAGATTCTTACACACAAACATATGGCCTTGCTTTATGCAATAAGAGCCCTCCATGTGTCTCCATTGGGTTAAGTGCCGCCTCCTTATGCCGCTGTAATCCCACAGGCCTATCTGCCTCACTACACTGATCACATCATGTTGCAATCACTTCTACATTTTTTTTTAAATATTTTTCTCTCTCACTAAGCTAAGCTAAGCTAAGTCACTTCAATCGTGTCTGACTCTGTGCGACCCCATAGATGTCAGCCCACCAGGCTCCCCTGTCCCTGGGATTATCCAGGCAAGAACACTGGAGTGGGTTGCCATTTTCTTCTCCGTCTCTCTCACTAGATCAGGATATTCTGAAGGGTGGGAATTGTGCTTTGGTTATCTTTGAATTTGATATAATATCTAGAACACAGTATTGTTGTTCAGGAGCTAAGTTGTGTTTGATTCTTTGCCACCTCATGAACTGCAACACTTCAGGCTTCCCTGTCCTTCACTCTCTCCTGAAGTTTGCTCAGATTTATATCCATTAAGTCAGTGATGTTCTGCCACCCTCCTCTCCTCCTGCCTTCAATCTTTCCCAGCATCAGGGTCTTTTCCAATGAGTCAGCTCTTTGCATCAGGTGGTCAAAACATTAGAGATTCAGCTTCAGCATTGATCCTTCCAATGAATATTCAGAAATGATTTTCTTTGGGATGGCCTGATTTGATCTCCTTGAAGTCCAGGGGACTCTCAAGAGTCTTCTCCAACACCACAGTTCGAAGGTATCAATTCTTCAGTGCTCAGCCTTCTTCATGGTCCAGCTCTCACATCCATACAGGACAACTGGAAAAACCATAGCTTTGACTATATGGACTTTTATTGGCAAAGTGATGCCTTTGCTTTTTAATACTCTGTCTAGGTTTGTCATAGCTTTCATTCCAAGGAGCAAGTGTCTTTTAAGTTCTCGTCTGCAATCACCATCCACAGTGATTTGTTGCTGAATAATTGTTTTCAATTCAAAAATGTTCAAGAAATACAGAGGAAGTCCCTCTTTTTCCTTCTGAAATTCCTAGTGGGTGGAAAACTCTTTGGAATTGATCCACTGTCACCAAAACAGACTTCCTTCCTTAGTATTCATTCAGTGCTTTCAATAATATGGCTTGCATACTCCTGTGGTTGAAAACCACTGCTCTGAGACAGAATCCACCCTATGACTACCTACCAGTATTTATTGGAAATGTTTTCTCTCCAGAGAATTGAAATGTTTTCTAGTTAAGAAACAGAATAGTGAAGAAAAGATTGGGTTTTAGGGGAAGGGAGAGAGATGCAGCCTTCTATTATGAAGTAAGAACTTGCTGAAGAAATGGTGAAGGCATATAGTATTTTTAAAGGACATTAATAAAATAAATTTCCTGAGAAAAGGGACTCATCTCTTAAAGTTCCCACTTTATTTTAATATATTTATATTCTTTATAGTTTTTCCCCTGGAGATGACCTACAGCTGTCAAAAATAAACATGTAAAAAGATGACCTAAGCCCAGTTGTCTATTTCTCTGCTCTTCAGTCAGATGTCAGACTCTAGATACTACTACCAACATGAAAGGGTCAGGAGTGAGCAGAAGGAGGTTGAGTTAATGTCTGATTGTCATCTATTATCAAAAAACTTTTATTTTATCACCCATTTATATGCAGTGCTGAATAGAACGAGCTGTATAAATAAAGCCTTTTATCTCTGTGATTTCATGAAACAAAGACAATGCACATGTCGGAATACTTAAGCTAAGAATATACAACCTCTCATTAATGTAATATCCTGACCTTACGTAATTGCAAATGTATTATCTTATTTAATAATTTTTTTAAACTTCTAGAAGGTAGGAAAGATAGGCAGGGTGTACTCCTTACCTGAAATTTAGTTTGAATGTTGAGAAAAATGGTTTCATATATACACCAAGAGGTACATTTTACTAAATAAAACAAAACAAACAAGTAGAAAAGTTAGATATTATAGATACAAAAGGATAAAGATGTGGTCAAGGAAGATAAATGTTTATTCTGTATCCACTACATGTTCATCCCTATATCTTTTAACCTATGACTTGCACAGCACTTCTACAGTTTTACAAATGAGGAACATGAGACTCCAATTTTAAATAATTACCCAAATAATATCATTTATAAATGGGGAGGCAGTACTCACACTTAGGACTTCATATTGTGTTCTTTCTACCATCCTTCTTCCCAGTTAGAGAGGACAATATACAAAAAAAGTTTATACTTGTGATATGGAATATATGAACATTTTTGAATAATTTCAAAACCAAATGTGACTTCATTATTTATTATTTTTACATTCTGTTCATACCTGTTTTCTCATTTAACACATTTGTGAATTGTTCAGATATATTATCTCCATTTTTCAAATGAGGATATTTGACCACACCCATATATATTTTGTAATTGGTAGAGCCAAGGTTTAAAGCTCAGTATTATATATTTAATTACAACATCACAGTGATTTTCACTAACATCTAACTTTTAATATATTTGCTCATGGACAATCATGAATTGATTCTTCGTGTATGCAGAAGTACTTCTGCAGTAAAAATCTAAATCAAATTTGTTCACAATGATATAGGCAATAGTGTTTTCTCTAGATCATAAATTTCTTTATTTGAGAAGCTTAATAAAAGGGAAAATGCCCTATGTTATGAAAATATTTATTTTCCTCTTGCAGATTTTCAGCCTATAGCTAGGCGTTACCCATTATAGCTTACTTGTGGCTCTCAGATGTACTCTGTGGGTTAGCTCATTTAATTCATTTGTATAAGTAGAAAACTTTATTGCCCTTATAATTTTGTTTCAGTGCTCTGAGTTCCCTCCAATTTGTTTAGTTGTCCGATAGAAGGGGATAAAGCGGGGTAAAGTAATAATCTTCTCATGGAAGTCATTTGTCTTCCTATTTATTGTTCCTTATATGTGTGTACAATCGACTCTCAATTATTTGCATGGATGAAGAGGGAGTACCGTGCCATGGATAATCCAAAAGTCATTTACAGAAGATTTACCTTCATGATTATCTTTTGTGTAGGAGATATTCCCTATATACACTCCAACTGCACTCAAGAGGGAAATGAAGATCTATAAGTATGCTCAGGGTCAAAGGATAGTCAAGTTATTGTGATTTTTCTTTTCCTGCAAATGATCCATATAGAGAAAAATAGAGAATTCAATATATAAAGTCACTCTATAGAGATACATGTTATCCTATTTGGAGTACCATTTTGAAAATCAGAATTTGGGTTAAACTAATCTCTTGACTCCTTTCTAAGTAGAGATCTGTCAATACTTGAGACTGAAAATCTGTATGTGCTTGCTTAAAGGAGTTTCTACAATACATTACTTATGGGATTGTGATAATTTATCTTGTCAGTCTGTATTGCCAATTCGTCTGGCTTTGTATGCTTGTTATAAATCCAAAATGCCTTTTAGTATGGGCAGTCTATTGTTTAGTCTCTTTTACGTTCCAGCTTGTATCTTCTTGACTATTTTACTATTTCTGTTTATGATACCTTCCAATTTAGTGTCATTTTCAAATTTCATTTGTATGCTGTTTATTCCACTTTGCATGTCAGTAATGAAGATACTCAAAACCTAAAGTAATGAAAACTCAAGACCTAAATCAACCTTAGTGGCAGCTCAGTCCTTCCCATATATCTGTCTGGGGCCATTTATCATTACCCCTTGTTTACAGCTTTTTAAATGGTTTTCAGACCATCTGAGAATAATCATCTCCAAGCCAATTTGAATTAATACTACAAGTCAGAGCTTATGAAACACTGAATTAAATACTTTTTGAAAACCCAAATATATTACTTGTACTGTGTTCCCTTTACCCATTAATTTTATAATTCTATTAGAAAAAGCAATCAACTTTGTCTGTCATGATTTGTTCTCTATGTATCCAAACTGCTCATTTATTACTCATGGGCCTTCCCTTATCTTTTTCTGTGTATAGATGTTTTATTGTAATGGTTTCCATTAGTGAAAACAAATGATACTAGGTTACTTCTTGTATGATCAATCATAGAATTGTTGGACTCATTCATTTGTTCATCAGTAGGTGGTGAGGACATGTATGTTTTCCTAATATAAATCTTGATATGTCAAATGATGCTTAAAGCTGACTGGCACATACTTAGTTGGTCGAAAATAAAGAAGTCTCCATTTCTTACTATATGACACTAATTATAATGTGTATTTATAACCACATGCACATAGTATAATTTAATTGTATTTTTTCACTCTTCTGTTACATGATTGCTTTTCTCTGGAACACTGCTTCATAGTTTCCTGAATCTTTGGGGACACCAACATTCTTCATTCTTCCAAAATGCATTGTCAAGTTGGCACTTTCAGGTGTTTAAGACTGAATACAGTATGAGTAACTTTATGAAAAATAGCTATTTTTACAGAAAGTCAGAAATACTTTGAAAAACTGCAGCTATTTTCTTTCATGATTTCCTTAAAAAAAAAAAAAAACCTGCTCTAATACCCACATATGCCATTTTACTATGCCAAAATATGCAAATGCTCTCATAAAGTATAATTTAATAGTCATTTTTATTTCTCAATTTATTTTCTCAGAATCTACATTTATTACTTTAATTTTAACATCATTTGAACAATATTGCCATATTTAACAGGCAAATAAAAATCTCCTTGAATATTCTCCTTGTTTCTTAAAAATTAAACATGCAAGATATTTTAAGAGTAGATATTTATACACATGTGAGTATATAAATATTTAGCAATTTATAATTAAGTGAATTAACTGCTATATATATAAACTAAGTGTAAAGCCCAAAGTTGTAAACATCTGTTTTCTATATAAATGTGAATATGGTCTTATTGCATGATAGAATTCTCCCTTTCAGGAGATCACTAGATTTATGGAGGCTCATCAGTAGAATGTCACTTACTGAAAAATTATTCCATAAATAGGAAAATCACTTTTCTTTTTACCTTCTTTAATATTATAATTTTTCTTTGGAACTTTTGCAATGCAGTTATACAGTCAATTCTTGGCTATAGTTTGTCTCATAAGTAAATGACAAAATATCTTTTTAATCCTAATGAGGGCTGAGGTTTGCCAGGTGAACTGCTTCTTGATTTTCTGATGGTTGCTGCCTGTAGAAATTAATGTCACATATGGAAACTTAGAACTGACAGCCCCTTAAATACATATAGATATTCTTAATTTTTCACTGGTAATGTTGCATTCAGTGTCAAGTATGCAAGGTATGTAAATGTTTATAGATTTCAGCTGCAGTCAATGATCATTTGAAAAGAGTGATCAAAAATGCACATCCTGTTGTGCGTTAGAAGCACAATAAGTAGGAAAAGTGTGTGGCTTTCGGAAGAGCTTCTCCATAAGGAATTGCATTATTTTAATCAGGAAATTTGTTCAGGCATTCACAGGAGGAGCTCTCATTGACATGCTTACACTGACACCAGTCAAAAGGTGAAAGGAGTACTGTGATTTTGTTGGACATACTATGTATGATTCATGCCCTTGAGATAATGTGATGCTGTTACATGATCAGTCCCATAATTGTCATCCAGAAAAAGCTTTTAAAATTTTCTTTTGTTTTTTGTTTCATTTTTTAATTAATATCCAGCACTTTATACTCTCTCCTTTTTGTACAGCATGCAGAATGTTTCTAGAACATTCTAGAGAAGCATAACATTTCAGGATGCTCAGTGGTATTCCATCTCCCATATCCAGCATGTTGAATGCAATTTGGTTGATCATTTGGACAAACAGACTCTGCCTTCCTCACAACCCCCCTTTTTTATTTGCTTCAGCAATCAGTTTATAGAAGATGTCTCTGCTTAATCAACATAACCTTCTGCAGTTCTGTGAATCCCTTGCTCTATGAGCCATGAATGTCAGAAACATTTTACAGTTTTGTGTGAGGGCTTCTGTTCTATTCACAGAGAAAGTGAAGTTAGAATATACATATAATGCACAAATACAGGATTACTGGTTAGTATATTTTCTCTAAACTAGGAAAGATAGACTACAAATCATATTTCAAGGACTATTTTTAGGAACACCTTTAAGTGACCTATCAAATGACAACAGAACTTTTAGAAATAATAACTGATTTAAGAAGATGCTTCAAAGCTTGTTGGATGAGATGTTTCCCAAACAGCATATTTCATCATTTTGTCATTGTAGAGGTAACGTGAGGGAACCAGTGGAAAGGCTATACATAATTGCACAAATTAAATAGAAATGTTAAAAAAAGTCCTAAGAACTTGCAGTGTAAACCTTCAGATAACTTTTGGATGTCAAGAATGACTTTTTACTATTTACCGTATATCATAAGATGAGGTAAAACTCTATCGAGGACTCTTTTGCTAAGTTTTGACATGTGGAGGGTTCCTAGAAGATCTTCAGTTGGGTGAGCTCTGAAGCTGTGGTGCTTCTAATAGGCAAAATGTTTAACATGAAAATTATGACCTTCATTAGAAACACAGTCATAATGTATGTAACACTTAAGACTGAATAACCACTATTTGAAAAAAAACTTTAGTATAGACTTTAAAGTATTTAAGCCACCTTCTCCAAAGTTTTACTCGTCCTTGCCTATTTTCTTTAGAACACCAGCTCTGTGTTAAAGTTCCATTATTTGAGGCGCTTGTACTCTGTGTGATTGATGAGCTGAATAGAAAGTGATTATAGCTGTATAAGTTTACAAAATTTAGAACAATAGGCCTGCTATTCATACTTATTGGGCTGGAATTAGCTTCCATTCTCCAAAAATTTTATATATATATATGTACACAGACACACACACACACACAGACACACAGACACACACACACACACACACACACAAAACTAGCTTTTGATTAAATTAGATTGTTTTTGTTTTGTATTATTAAGACGATAAGACTGAGGAAAGCAGAACCTAGTTCAGAAAAGGGGAGCAAACATGTTATGGTCATATGTGTATGCTCTTGCTCTGATTTATATACTTTGTAAGAAGATATTTAGCAAGTAAAAAGACACATTGCCTAACCTGAAGTCTCTATGATATTTTTTTCTGTTTAATTGTGGTGCCATATCACATTCACTTTTCACTTTCACGCACTGGAGAAGGAAATGGCAACCCACTCCAGTGTTCTTGCCTGGAGAATCCCAGGGATAGGGTCGCACAGAGTCAGACACGACTGAAGTGACTTAGCAGCAGCATGGTGCCATATGTTTATTCATATTCTCTTTCTGTGAGGAGGTTATTAAGAGACAGTAGGAATTATTATAAGGAGAAATAAAATAGAGAGTTGGTCTTTCAGCAAATTCTGTACAGCACAGGCTCAATTATTAAAGGGATGGATGCCTAAAATTGCTTTCCTAGGAACCTAACAATTTTGGTAGGATGCATTTTGGTTCTTTTGACTGAGCTAGTTAATTCCTTAGATGTGCAAATTGTATTAGTGAGGCCATTGACTCTTTAAAAAATATATAGAAAGAGATTAAGAATAAAAATAATAATGGCTGTCGTGGACAACATAAAAGGAATAAAAACAGATAAAATTTTTGGAAGATGGAATTTAGGAATGTCTTTTAATAATGAGATCTAATAATTCCACTCCCAGTAAATTATGTTTGTGTGTGGATTTAGTATATGTATGTGTATATTTATATGTATATATAATACATAGATGGCTATTTATTATAGCATTATATTTAATTGTAAAAATGGAAAGAGCACAAAACTCAATCAAAAATAGATAGTTAAATAAGTTATGCTTTTCATATAAGTGAAAATGAAATAGTGACAAGAAATGGAGTAGATATAAATACACAGCTAGATAATGTACATTATGTGGAAAACAAAAGTTATAAAATATATATTATGACTCCATTTGTATAAAGTAATAGCAACAATATTCATATTTTAAGATATATCAGTTTTGGTATATTAATATATATAAATCTAGTGTTTATAAACAAACCATAAATACTATTTGTGTAATATACATTTAATTGCAAATAGTGGTAATCTTTAGAGGTAGAGATCTTAGTGAACTTTTATGTTCCATGTTCATAATTTTGGTAGGTTGAAGTGTGTACAGAGAATTCAGCTCACTGTTCTAATAACAGAAAAGTAAAGGGACACCAAATTAATTATATATGTATGTGTGTGTGTTTTAATGTGCTTTCTTATCTTCGTTCATTACAAATATATTTTTATTTCAATAACTCTATTCTCTTATTACCACTATTATGATTAATGTAGTATAAAATAAACATTTAAGTTTATTTTTTTCCAATAGTAGGGAATGGTCTGTAGTGTTTCTTCTAAGGTACTTATAACTGTTTCTATTTTTAAAGGTTGTATATGACACCAAAAAAATCTGGTTAGGACTAGAGGTATCCTAGTTTTTGGCACTAGACTCAAGATCAAGGGAGGGAAATATTTTTGTGCTATTATTAATAGAAATATGTTGCATTACATTTTGGTAATAGAAAATTATAACCTCAGTCATTATTCATAATGTGTTGAGTTTTTTTGTTTAAATTACGAAGTTAAACCACTGGTTTGTTACAGCAGGTACAATTCTGGTATCTAAATCGTATTAGAGGATATTGTTGAAGTGTCAGAAAACCTAGCTCTTTCTAACAAAATAATACTATATCTTTAGAATAAATAAATCATTTATATCTACCACTGACACTTTTTAAAAAGGACAAGAGTAGGTACCTAAGAACTTAGTTTGACAATCAATACAGATTTGATTTTTGCCTTGATAGCCTATAAGCTGTGAGTTTCTGCCAATTGTTTAACCTTTCCAGGACTTGGGTTTCTCACACCTGAAAAAACAGCAGTGAAATCTGTGCTGACCTCATTGTTCAGTTCAGTTCAGTCGCTCAGTCGTGTCCGAATCTTTGTAGCCTCATGGACTGCAGCACGCCAGGCTTCCCTGTCCATCACCGACTCCCAGAGATTACTCATACTCATGTCCATCGAATCAACCAACCTCAGTGAGATAGTATAAATATTAAGACATTAATATGTGTGACATACTTAGAGTACTGGATGGCATATAGGAAGCATTCATTAATATTCATTATAATAGTTACATAAAATTATATAATATATTGTTTCATTATGATTATTCTTTATTAAATTTATATGAAATATTATGTAATACTTAGCAAAAAGAGCTACAAGAATAAAAACAGCAACACAACTAGGAAACAATAAAAAAAAGGAGAAGAAAAATTTCTCTACGTGAAGTTTTGACATTCTCTGAATCACGAATATCAACAAGAATGAAACACCCAAAGAAAAGGAGTTTAGCAGAAGAGATCAAGGAGATAGCTGTGACAAATCAGAGAAGAGTGATTTCAGAACTTGGGAGAGGGGCAGACTAATACACAAATCTAGGCACTAATGGCTTGTGAACTACTGTAGACTTCCCATGTTAAGAGAGATCTATAAGAAGATCATGTCATTACAGGTTTGGTTATAGTGTGGGCATAATAACATAAATGAGGAATTGCCAGTAGATTTAAACATTACATTTTAAATTAGTTGTAACTTAGTCATATTGAAATGCATATTACACTATTCTCAAGCTAAAGACCATATATAAAATCAAAGAAAACTATATTCAGCGTGATTTTGTCAGTTATGTGTCACTAAACCCCTTTCATGTAAATTTCCTGAAATGAAGCAAAATTGAGACAGTGAAACAAAAAGCAAGGTTAAAGAGCCTTGCTGGACAAACAAAAATGAAATTTAGTTTGCCAAAATGAAGTGGCCCAATTCATTTTTTGCGATGGAAATTTAGTATATTTTTAACAAATGTGTAAATAATTAGCATTGAATAATTGATTATTCTAATTGCCTATAATTTGCTTTTGTGTAATTATCAAGGGAATCTTCAGCTTCCTTTAGAGTTACATTTTCCCTGGTGGCCCACACAGTAAACAGTGTGGGCCGTGTAGGAGACCCGGGTTTGATGCCTGAGTCGGGAATATCCCCTGGAGAAGGGAATGGCTACCCACTCCAGTATTCTTGCCTGGAGAATCCCATGGACAGAGGAGCCTGGCAGACTACAATCCATGGGATCCTGAACAGTTGGACACGGCTGAGTGACTCAGCAGAGCATAACACAGTACCCCTTTGTGTGTGTGTGTGTGTGTGTGTGTATCACATTCTTTATCCATTTGTCTGAAGATGGACTCTTAGGTTGCTTCCATACCTTGGAAACTGTAGAGAAGGCTGCTGTGAACATTGTGTATGTTTTCAAATGAAGTGGGGCTTTTTTGGATATATACCTAGTAAGGTAATTGCTGTAACCATGTAATTGCTGATTAATATTGTAGTTCTATTTTTTGTTTTTTGAGAAACCTTTGTACTCTTCTGCAGTGGCTGCACCTATTTACATTTCCACCAATCATGTACACAATTTTTCTTTTCTCTACATTCTGACCAATATTTGTTAGTTGTATTCTTTCTGATGATAGCCATTCTGACAGGTGTGAGGTGATATCTCACTGTGCCTTTAATTTGCTTTTTCCTGATAATTAGCGATGTTGAACATCATTTCATGTGCCTGTTGACCGCAATTTATTTGTCATTTCTACTGTTGATAAACACTTGAGCTGTTTCCAGATTTTGTCTATTATGACTAAAACTGCCATAGTTGTCTTTGTATATGTCTTCTGATGCAAACATCTTATTAGATGTGCATCTGATAGTTGAATTGCTGAGACACGTAGAGTATGTGTATTAAATTTTAGTGGACAATGACAGTTTTTTTTCCCCAAACTGATTGTACTAATATGTATTTATCAACATAATCATTCCCATTGGTCTATGTCTTTGCTAACTTAGTTTTGCAGATCATTTCAATTTTAGACAGTGTAATAGGTGTGTAGTGGTATCTCATTGTGGATTTAATTTTCATTTCCCTGATTTTAATTAGGTGCACACATCTTCACATATTTAAGGGCCATTTTTTATCTTATTTTTTGACATGTTCATTTAGAGCTCTTTCCATTTTTGGGGGGGGGGATGGGTCCTTGTTCCATTATTGAACTGTAAAATTAATTTAAATACTTGGACTGTAGGCCCTTCATAAGTTATATATGGTGCAAGTATATTTTCTTCCTGTGGCTTCTATTTTCACTCTCTTAAAGTGTCTTCTGATGAACAAACATTTTGAAAATGTGCATGTTATCCTTATTACTTAAGACTGAACAATTTTTTCACAAACCATTCTTTAATGAGCAATTTGACTTCTGTGACCTTTACACATAGGGATCTCTTTATCCAAAAGTAGCCTGGCTCTTGACTTCACTGTTCCCTTAAACTCCATCAACCTGTTAACTATCTTTATTCTTTCTAAAATTTTAGTTTTTCCTTCCTTTCACTTCATTACTAATTTTATTCCAACTAGATTGCTTATATTCAAATCATTTGTTCATTTTTGTGCCTCACTAACTGAACCACAAAATAACTTGTGGGAAAGAAATATCATCTCATTCAGCTTTTGATATCTAGCTTAGTTTAATTATTAGATATTGCTTAAAAACAGACACTTAATAAACACTGTTGAATCAAATTAAATAAAATTTATCTCCTTTATCATGTGGTAAATTCAAAGAGGGCAAGGCATGTGTATTACTTGTTTTTATCTCTATTAAAATCTACCATTTTACATTTTACATGTAAGAGACTTGTCAAATAATTAATAAATTGTCTAAAATTTTGAAGTAATTAAGAGTCTGAAATACAGCAGAATATTTTAAAATAATTAAATTTTTGTTAACTACAAATGTAAACTATGATTTGAGTTAGATTAATATGGATTAATTAGATATAACCCTTCAGAAATAGTTTTAAATATTTTAGTAGATTATAGATTCATCATTAATAAACCTATATATATATGTAATTTCCATTCTTTCAGTATTTGTTTTCTTATTTGTTTAGTCATTCTAAATTATGATTTTTCCTAAATATATTAATAGAATAAGTTTAAAAAGCTGTGTAGTTAAAATTATGAGTGTATTGACATATGCCTAACTACCAGATTCGAAGTTGATTTTATCATGACAACAGAAGAAATCAAAACTGGAGTTTCAGCTTCAGCATCAGTCCTTCCAATGAACACCCAGGACTAATCTCCTTTAGGATGGACTGGTTTTATCTCCTTGCAGTCCAAGGGACTCTCAAGAGCCTTCTCCAACACCATAGTTAAAAGCATCAATTTTTCTGTGCTCAGCTTTCTTCACAGTCCAACTCTCACATCCATATAGATGGTCCTAAAGATGTGATGAGATAACTGTAGAAATTTTCCAGAAAATTTAAAAAAAAAAAAAAAAAAAAAAAGGCTTAGAAGTTTATGTAGTGAAAGAAAAGGAAACTAAAGCATTAAGCAAATGGTCAGGATTTGTCTAGAATCCCCAAATCAACGATCCTTGGGAATCACCAATGAGCTGCTTAAAAAATACAAATTCCTCCGTAGAACCACTAAATCAGTGTTTGTAAGAGAATATGAACTTGTAAAACATAATACCAATGGATCCTAAAATATCCCTTCAAAATGCCCTTGTATTCCATGAATATTAATCACCTCGTAAAATGGAGGTTAGTTTTATCTCCCCAGGTTGTTGTTATTTCGACAAAGTATCTGGTAGCTCATTAACTGCTATGTAGATATAGATATACATTTTTTTAGCATTAATTCAACTTTTAAATATATACTCATTAACTTACTTATATGATTAAATTCTATATCCCCTAATAAACTCACATTCTATGAGAATAAGAGCTTTCTTTTTCATCTTTGGATCTTGGATCTCTGGTGCCTAGCCCAAGATTGACCCTTAGTAAGCCCTTATTAAATATCTCTTCACTTGAGTGGCTGAATGATTAAATCAGGCAGGGTATCAAAAGCTAAGAATGGGACCTAAAACTAAATAGCAGTGGAAGTTTACGAAAAGCTCTGCAGTTTATTGTAATGACTTTTGACTAGCAGATCTAAAACAATTATGCAATATTCTAATAATGTGAACAAATTCTTACTGCCAAGCCCTTTTGCTTGCTTTGGCAAGCATACATCCTTCTCCACAGAACTCATTCCAGAAAAAACTGTCCCTTCTATGCTCGGAGTTCTACTATTTGCCATAACAGATGGAACTGTCAGCAAGAGAGTACAGTTTAGATTCAGAAATAATAAATTTTGAGAATTTATAAATTTACACATTTGGATATGAAGGATTATTATCATTCTAATAAGCAAACTTTGCTTGGTATCATGATATCTAGAGCAGGATGACTTGGATTATTCAAATATTAATGCAAAATTCACCTAAGACAAATAGAAATAGCAAAATCCTCTTAATCCCAGGTGAGGATGATGTTATCCATCTAATTTAGACCTAAGTACAACCATTTAGAAATTACTATGTAGAAAAATACTATGGACAGAGCAAAATATGAAGGCAGAACAAATTTGGGTCTAAATCTTAAATGCAGGTCAAGAAGAAACAGTAGAACTGGACATGAAATAATGGACTGGCTCCAAATTGGGAAAGGAGTACAACAAGACTGTATATTGTCACCCTGGTTATTTACCATTTATGCAGAGTATAACATGCAAAATGCCAGACTGGATGAAATACAAACTGGAGTCAAGATTTCCGGAAGAAATATCAACTACTTCAGATATGCAGATGATATCGCTCTAAAGGCAGAAAGTGAAGAGGAACTAAAGAGTTTCTTGATGAAAGTGAAAGAGGAGAGTGAAAAAGCTGGCTTTAAAACTCAACATTCAAAAAACTAAGGTCATGGCATTTGGTCCCATCACTTCATGGCAAATACATATGGAAAAAGCAGAAACAGTGGCAGGTTGTTTTCTTGGGCTACAAAACACTGTGGAGGGAGACTGCAGCTTTAAAATTAAAAGATACTTGTTCCTTGGGAAAAAGCTATGAGAAAACTAGACAGTACATTAAAAAGCAGAGATCACTTTGTTGACAAAGGTCTGTCTAATCAAAGCTATGTTTTTTCCAGTAGTCATATATGGATGTGAGAGTTACACCATAAAGAAGGCTGAATGCCAATGAATTGATACTTTTGGACTGTGATGCTGGAGAAGATTCTTAAAGAGTCCCTAGACAGCAAGGAGGTCAAACCAGTCAATCCTAAAGAAAGTCAGTCCTGACTATTCTTTGGAAGGACTGATGCTGGAGCTGAAACTCTAATACTTTGAACACCTGATGCAAAAAGCCAACTCAGTAGAAAAATCCTAATGCTGGGAAAGATTGAGGGCAGAAGAAGGGGACAATGGAGGATGAGATCTTTGGATGGCATTGTCAACTCAATGGACTTGAGTTTGAGCAAACTTTGGGAGATGGTAAAGCACATGGAAGCCTGGCATGCTGCAGTTCATGGGGTCACAAAGAGTCGGACTCAACTGAATGACTTATCAACAGCGACAGCTTAGTATTCTGCTAGCTGTGTGACTAGGCTTGATATTTCATTTCCTTATATCTCAGTTCCATATTCTGTAAAATTTTAATAACAATTCTGACTGCATAATGTTTTGGGGAGGATTCAATATACAATCAACAAAGAACAACTGTCATGGAGGGCACGTAGTCAGCATCCAATATGTGCTTATTGTCTTTATCAACACACTTCAACCAAGTGAAATGACTCACCCAGACTAGGAAAGATGTGACTTTCCATCTCTGAGTCTTTGGAAAATGCATAATTTAGCTGATGTCACAATTACTTCAACTGTCATTTGTTTCATCATAATAACCTTAGAACAACAGCAAATTGCTTTCATGATAAAAACCAAAAGACAAATGATGTACTTTGTGCATCTATTGTTAAAGTATTCTTTCTTATGAATAAATATTTTGATTGAGCATTAGCTAAAACTATACATTTTAATGAAGTAGTTTATAGCTTTTAATGAATTCAACAATGATGGAAGATTATTGTCTTTTGTACTCAAAAACTACATTCATGAAGCTGCTACCACCTGATTATGCAATGTTGCTGAAAAACTTGAGATTGCATTACATTGTAAATGTATTATCTCTTTGATTAGTATCCATGGCCACTTCTTTTAGAATCTGCCTCTGTTTATTGCTCTTTGCATATAGTATCCCAGAAATCAATGACTATTGATTTAAACTGTGTTTCAGACATTTTTAAAATTTTTATTTCTTTAGCTCTTCTGTTTGCTTTGATCTGAGCTGTTTCCCCTCCATGCAAAGGTCACTTGTAGCTTAAAAACAAGTGAAAGTGAATTCACTCAGTCATGTCTGACTCTGTGACCCCATGGACTGTAGCCTGCCAGGCTCTTCATCCATGAAATTTTCCAGGCAAGAATACTGGAGTGGGTTGCCATTTCCTTCTGTGGTTCATCCCAACTCAGGGACTGAACCTGGGTCTCCCACATTGTAGGCAGACTCTTTACCATCTGGCCACTGGGGAATCCCTAGAAACAAAGGTGTGGATTAATTCATAGAGATGTGCATTGAACACATATTTTCTATATCAAGTGCTTTTATATGGACCAAAAAGTGATCGATACAATAGACAAAGTTACAGATTCCCAAAGAAACTATATCTAGTTGGACTCTTGTTTCACACCTCTTCAATGGCATACAGATAAGTTGAGGTAAGTGACCTGCCCAAGATCCACAGTTTATGAATGTCAAAGTTAAATCATCATACTGAATTCTGGTCACTGTTACTTTGTCTGTCCATATCAAAACCAGAAATAAATGTAATTTTGTGAGGACATTTAAAAAAATAATTATGAAGCTAATTTGAATATAACATAGTTCATATTAGAGAGATGGAAATTTTTAGTTATGCTTATGTTGTGAAAAATAAGTATGAAATAGCAATCTTGTATTCATTTTGGGGTGTTCTGGGTTGTCCTTGCTGTGCTTGGGGTTTATCTAGTTGTTGTGTGTGGTTGCTTCTTATCGTGGTGGTTTCTCATGTTGCAGAGCATAGCCTTCAGGGCATGCGGACTTCAGTAGTTGCAGCACATGGGCTCAGTAGTTGTGGCCCACAGGCTTGAGTTGCTCCATATCCTATTGGATCTTCCTGGATCAGGGATGGAACCCATGTCACTTCCATTAGCAAGCTGATTTTTATCAATTCTACAACCAGGGAAGTCCTGAAATGGCAATCTTATTCTTAGATCTGAAATGAGAATTATACTTCATTACAGAGTAAGAATACCAAATACAAGACAGTTGACATGACTGAATTAAGAAAGCAAACGAAATCCTCCAACTCAGTTCAAAAACTAAGGATATTTAAAGAAAGAAGCCACAGCCAAATCAAAGGTCATGAAGATTTACCCCTATTTTTTTTTCTAAATGTTTTATAGCTTGAGTTGTTACATTATGTCTTTGATCTATTTTGAGTTACTTTTTCACTCTATATTGTGAAGTAGGGGTCTTGCTTCATTCTTTCAAATGTAGATATACAGTTATCCCTGTGCTGTTTGTTAGAAAGACTGTTTTTGGCCCATTGAACTGTCTTGGCACCTTGGTCAAGAATCAATTAACCATAAATATAATATAGGGGTTGTTTTTGGACTCAACTCTATTTCATTAATGTATATGTCTATTGGGCTTCCAAGATGGCCCCAGTGGTAAAGAATTTGCCTGCCAAGCAAGAGATGTGGGTTTGTTCCCTGGATCAAGAAGCTCCCCTGGAGAAGGAAACAGCAACTCACTGGTGGGCTAGAGTCCATGGGGTCCCAAAAGAGTCGGACATGACTTAGCAACTAAACAACAACAACAACATATATCTATTATTTTATGCCAATACCACACTATAGCTTTTATCTCATTGTAAAACCTAGAAGCATGTATTCCAACTTTGTTCGTTTTTAAAAAATTGTTGTGACTATTCTGGGTCCCTTGAATTTCGATATAAATTTTAACATCACTTTATCAATTTCTGCAAGAAAGCCATTTGGGATTTTTATAGGAATTGAACAGAGTGTATACCTCAATTTGAGAAATATTGTCATCTTAATAGTATTAACTATTCCAATTCAAGAACATGAGATGTTTTATTTACTTACATAGATCTTCAGATTTTTTCAACAATATATTATAGTTTAATTTTCAGTGTAGTTTTAAACTTCCTTTAAAAAAATTTACACCTAAGTAATTCTTCTTGATGCTATTGTAAATGGAATTGTCTTCTTAATTACATTTTTTTATTTTTATTTGCTTGTGAGAGAAATGCAGTTTATTTTGATATATTTTCCTGCACTCTCCAATCTTGCTGAACTTATGTATGAGTTTCAGTAGTTTTGTGTGTGTGTATGTGGCATATTGCTTAGAATTCTCTGTGTGCAAGATCATGTCATCTGCAAACAGAGATAGTTTTCTTCTTCATTTCCAGTCTGAATGGTTTTTTAGAAATCTGATTTGTCTGACTAGAACCTCTTGTACAGTACTTAATAGAAATGGCAAGGGTAGACATATTTGACTTATTCCTGATTGTAAAGTGAAAACATTCAGGTTTTCATCATTAAGTATGCTGTTTGCTATTGGTTTACAGGTTGAGTTAGTTCCATTGTAATCTTAGTTTATTTAGCATTTTTATCATAACAGGGTGTTGGATTTTCTCAGATACTTTTTCTGCATCAATTGAGTTGATCTTATGGTTCTTGTCCTGTTTTCTATTAAAATGATGTATTATGTTAATTGGTTTTTGGATGTTAAATCAACCTTGTGTTTCTGGAATTGATCACACTTGGCTATGATTTATAATCCAATTTATAGATTGCTGTACTTGGCTTGATGATATTTTGTTAAGTATTTTTGCATCTATATTCAAGGGATAGTGGACTGTAGTTTTTTTGTGATATCTCATTTGGTTAATATTAACCTCAAAGGATATCTAGGAACTGTTCTCTCCTTGTCCATATTTTGGAAGTGTTTGTTGATAATTGTTATTTATTCCTCTGTAATAGTTGGTAAAATTTACCAATAAAATTATCTGGGTCTGGATATTTATTTGTGGGAATTTTTAAATTACTTAATCTTTTGTTACAGGTCTATTCAGATTTTTAGATCTCTTCCAAAGTCAGTTGCAGTAATGAGAGTTTTCATAGGACTTTATTATTTCCATCTAAGTTATATAACTGTGAGTATATAGTTAATTGTTAATTGAATTCCTTTATGTTAAGTTTTGTTTCTGTAAGATTGGCAATAATATCCACTCTTTTCTTCTAAATTTTAGTAATTTGAGTCTTCTCTTTTATATCTTGGTCAGTCTAGCTAAAGGTCTGTCAATGTTGTTGATCTTATAAAAGAACAAGCTTTTGATTTTGTTGATTTTGTCTTTTATTTTTCTATTCCCTATTTAATTTATTTCCAGGAACCAGCTCTGTCCTTTGAGTGGGCAACGAGGGTAGGCTGCCAGATCCTAGTCTCAACTTCCCCTTCCTAGCATGGAATCTCTGCCCTAGTGGTGAGGGTGGTCTGGGCCCCAATACTCATGGCCTCATGCACCTAAGGATGATTTGTACCCTATCACTGGGGCCTGGGTGGGTCATTTTGGCCATGGCCACCTGAAGCAGAACCTCTGCAACTTGGGACAAGGTAGGGTTGGAGGATGAGAAGGCGAGCAGACCGCCCCTCCAAGGATACAACTGTAGGCCCAGACCAGGAGCTGGGGAGAGAGACCTGAATGTGCTTCCAACAGAGCTTCCGCAGCAAAGAGCTGATATACAGGCAGCAAAGTCCCTTAAATTCTGTAGTCCTTCTCTATTTTGGTAGAATTTGGGAAGATTTTCTTGAATGAATTTTCCTCCATTTCCTCTATGCTCTTAGGACAGGATCCAGATGTTTTAAATATTGTGTGTGTGTACATTTTAATGATTTTCACTAGTTATATTGTTTTGCTGGGGGAATAGATTTACAGAGTTTTTTCTCCATCATTCTTGAAGTCCCCCACCCCCAGGGGATTCTAGAATAATTTTTTAGCATTTGTTTTTCACTCAAAAATTGGTTTTGTTTACCAATGCATACACTATTACATGAAGAACATTTGTCTTAACATATAACTACAACATGATTTACTAATTTTAGTGAAGAATTATGTACTTAATAGTTTATATTGGACAGATATTAAATATTCCATAAGCAGTTTTCAGTATCTCAGAACTCTAAATCTTATTGTTGATATCTCAAGATTTGGAAAAATTAGGAAATAATGTAATTAAGGAAACTTTACTGTAATTACCCATCTTTTTTTTTTTCCCCCATTTCTAATTACCCATTATGATGGAGTGGTGATTGTTGTTCAGTCACTAAGTTGTATCCAACTCGTTGCAACCCCATAGACTGCAGCACACCAGGCCTCCCTGCCCCTCACTATCTCATGGAGTTTGCCCAAGTTCATGTCCATTGAATCGGTGATACCATTCAACCATCTTATCTTCTGTTGCCCTCTTCTCCTTTTGCTTTCAATCTTTCCCATCATCAGGGTCTTTTCCAGTGAGTCAGCTGTCCATATCAGGTGACCAAAGTATTAGAGCTTCAGCTTCAGTCCTTCCAATGAATATTCAGGGTTCATTTTCTTTAAGATGGACTGGTTTGATCTCCTTGCTGTCCACGGGACTCTCAAGAGTATTCTATAGCACCATAGTTCAGAAGCATCAATCATTTGATGCTCTGCTTTCTTTATGGTCCAAGTCTCACATCCATACATAACGACTGAAAAGACCGTAGCTTTGACTATATGGACCTTTGTTGGCAAAGTGATGTCTCTGCTTTTTAATACACTGTCTAGATTTGTCATAGCTTTCCTTCCAAGAAGCAAGCAATGGAGTGGTAAGAATATATGATTTGAGTTAGAGAACCTGAGGTTGACCCCAGTTCTGCCTCTCATAAGCTTTTGAACTTGGGCTGTTTCTTCTTTTCTCTAAAATTAAGTACCTCAACTAAATGATCCTGAAGCTCCTTTGGTTCTGCATTGATTTTAAGATCACAGTTCTACCTTTTTTTTTTTTTTTTAAATTTTCTATATCCTTCAGTTTATACAATTGGACTTCATTCCTTATTACCTTTTTACTGTTGATTTCTCCAATGTGAATTTGCAGTGCAAAAAAAAAAAAGAAAAGGAAAAAAAGATGGTTTCTTGGGCTTCATATTTCCTTGGCAATTTTGTAGCATGATATTACTGATAAACCCTAATTCTTAAAACTGTGTCATAGAGAGTTTCAATGATTGTCTCAGTGGTCACAGAAAAAAAGTCACAGAAATGAAATTATGACATAAGTTTCTGAATATTAGACTTTTTCTATTGAAACAAAATGCCTAAGGCAAATCGACACTGCTGTATTTTACCTGGGTGTCCTCTTGGAAATGAAGCTAAATATAGTGGAATCCAATAATGCCAGAACCTAGATCAAATGTTTCTCAAAAAAATTTTGATCCTTCTGTGTATTCACTTGTTCAGATTTTTGCTCAGTGGTCACTATATCCACAGAGAGGTTTTGTGATCAGAATCTGAAAATATTAAAGGTACTTTTTTCTTCATTGGAACAACTTCCTTCCTGGATAACTCTTGAGGACACTAGTTTCTTCCTAGTTCATGTATTTAAATTGCCAGACCATATGTTAAGGGTATATCACATTCTGGGGTTATGATGTATTTAGCTGGAAACCTGAGGTCCATGTATGTGATATTCCAAATCCATCCATTCATGTTTAATCTCCTAGAAAATGACACATGGATACTCTTCCCCCTTATACACCAGTTGTTTTACTTATTAAGTCAAAACTGTTTGTTTTTCATAGATAAGTATGGTGAGGCTGAAGTTTGTTGATTTGCTAAAGCCACTGAGTGACTCTATTTCCTAGAAAATCCTCTTCAGCTATACATTCTTTTGGAGAAATTTAGGGCCCAAGTCAGAGTCAACTAAAGGTATTCAAATAAATTCTTTTTGTTCCACATTCAGAGTGAGTCTTTAAGACCTAATCAAATGACTAATAGTGACTACTTTCATCTCAAATATATTTTTCTGACTTTTATTAAAGTAGAGAGAAATCCGTTCAGCAGTCACAAAGTGACTAGTCATTAGAGTTCTTTTTCTGGCATAATGTTTAACTCAAATTGAGGGAAAATTGCCTAACATTCCTTGGAGACCAATTGCTTCCAACCAGACTGGTTATTAAATAATTCCAGTTCAGACCTATGATTGTTACATGTACCTTCATACTCAATTCACTGAGAACAAGCACATTTTTATTTCAACTAAGCATTAAATTCTCTAAATTAATCCTGGTTCTATAGGGTTGAGTAATAGTTCTTAGAAAGTGGCTACACTCTGCTCCCTGACTTTCACTGATGAGTAGTGAATGCTTTCATTCCTTTTGACCTTGACATCCCAGAGGGATCTTAATGATACCTAATGTGTTTAAGTCATTATAGACATTTTCACACAGTTTCCACTTTCTCACATCTTGCCAAATATTTCCAGTTGCCTTTTAAGCACAAATTTGACACTGAGTTAGAGAACTATGTAGAAACTAAAACATTAATCTGTCTTTGAAAAGTCAAGTATTCTGGATGTTAATCTAGATGTTTACAAACCAGCTTGATTAATTTATGGAAGTATGCCACAACAAATATGTTAGATCAATATAAATAATACTGATTACACTATAAAGAAATAAAATCATTTTCATTTCTACTAGGTTTAACCAATGGAACTGCTCTCTTTGTGGGCAGTTTTATAAGATTCACTAATATATTCAAAGATTTACATACACAAACTGAAATTCCTTAGATTACAAAGGAAAATGTTAATGAAATTAACCACTAATGCTCAGACACTAGGTATTTAAAATATTAATTCACCAAATTTATATAATTTTCTATCCATTGTAGTCATTAGTGGCAGAGTATTTTTCAGAGAGGGTCTGTCTTAGCATATCTTTAAATGTATTCAGCAAATAAATACTTTTCTCTAAAGTCTTGGTTAAGGAACTAACTTCTAGTATTATTGTCTAAAAGGAGGGGTCAATAAAACTATCAAGGTGATTGAATGAACTGTCTTCTCTCCTTTCAATTTTAAAAAGAAAAAAGAACAAATTAAAAGAAAATAATAGATACTATGTAGGGAATCTATAGTTTTAAAAAAAAGACTTGATTAGACATATTAACCCAATAATAATGTTTATGTAACTTATTTGGATCTGGATTAAAACGAACAAACTGTTAATAGCAATCACAGAAGCAAAAAAAGAATCAGGGAAATTTCAGTACTAACAGGTTATTTGTTAATAAGATTTTTTTTTCTTAAATCTCAACAGCTTTGTTTATTCTATTACTTCTTTCTGGCCTTTCTCTACCAAATCACTTTGAGCTCAAATCCTAGGTTTGTGTCAAGGCCTATTTCAAATGACAGCTTCTCTGTAGATTGTTCTTTCTTTTTCCACACTGCGAAAGTATATATAAATATATACACACACATACACACACACATTTTCTTACTTTTATACTGTCTTAGACTATAGTTACTTACTTGATATGCTGTATTGTACAAACAGAAGCTTAATGACATAGGCTGGGATGTAGGCATTATTCCTTTTTGAAAAACACGAAGAACTTAGACTCATGCAGTATTTTAATCAACGTTTTAACAATGGTTATGTGGAAGGTTTTTGTTTGTTTGTTTCATTTTATTTTGTTTTACTTGAAGAGTTGCTGGAGAATCTCATTTAAGTTAGGGATCTAGAAATGCATATATATTGGTACAATCAATGCATAAAAAATAGAACCTACACAAAGTGCAAAGAGGAAAAGGACAAGGGAGTCTCATTCTGCCCATGTAGAACCCAGGTCAGATCAAATATTTTAGCAGGGTTTTAAAGGAGAGGTAAGATTTTTTTTTTTTAATCTTCCAAGTTATTCTTCTTATCCATCCTTCAAGGATCTACCAAATTTCTTTTTTATGACACCAATCTCATGTTAATCCCTTATTGTACAGTTAGTCCCTTATAGCTGATCTTCCACCAACTGTAGGACAGGAATAAAATTTTTAGCATGGCACATACATGTTCAGCACATGGCCCATATTTTAAACTTCATTTAACACCACTAATACCCAATATACTTAGTTATACCTAATGGCTTGCAATGTGCTAGACTTCTTTCTGTATTGTGCCTTAGAGTATTGTATGTTTTGTGTTGTTTTGTTTAGCCTCAAATCCCCTGTCCTTCACTAGAATTATTATGTATCTCTATTTTTTTAAAAACTTTTATTCATTTAGCTTCCATCAGAAATAACTCAGCACAGATGTGATAACCTCCCCCACCTCCTCAGTATTTAGGGACACTGTCTGCCATGGCCTTCTCCTAAGTCAAGATTTCTTCAGCCTCTTGTTCTTCAGACTTGGAAGTTTCTCTCTTTCTTCTGTTCTTACTGCATCTTGTACATATTCCTATTATAGTTAGTGATTTACCTTTTCCAAGTCTTCTCTATCTTGTCTATAAAATGCAGAGAATAAACCAGAATAATCTCTAAAGTCACCTCCAGCTTTAATGTTCATTAATAGCCACTGTTCCTGAGAAAGGCCATTCAAGTGACTTTCAAAGCAGTGTTACCCAACAGATGGGATTCACTGGCAAATCATAATTGAGCCACAATTGACACTAATCTATGAATTAATCCTTAGCTCCTATGATTGTGCAAGGGTAACGTATATAAATTCTCCAAGTTGGTTTCTACCTTTAACCTATCATCTTTGGCTTTGTTTCTTATTCTGTTGCTTGATCTTACTAGGTTTTGCTTAAATTTTGTTTGTTTTGCCATCTAAGAAATTTTAATTATGATATTCTCAATTGTATAATTTATCCCCCTATGGTTGCTGAGGTTAATATTGTGCTTTAGGTGGTGATAAAATCTTAAGACTATAAAAATATGAGTTTTCATCTTTTTCTAGTATTGAAATGCTTTCATTTTTTTATATACTACATTATAACTTCTGAAATATATTTTTGTTTAACTAGTGAAGTAGGAATCATGACTTTTCCCCAAATGGCTAGCCAGTGATATCACGTTTGTTCCTCAAATATTTAAAATAATGTATTTTATGCACATATTTATTCTTATGTTAATCCCTTTAAAATTTTACTGTTATTCTAGATCATGTTTTGATTCAGTTGGAAAGCAACATTCTTATAGTATGGTTTTTTTTTCTTTTTTTTTTTACTTTTTGAAGTTAAATGGGAATAACTTATTATGCTTGATACCAAGCTTCCTATTTGGATGGATAAAATAAAGAAAATTCCATTTTTGTCTAGAATTGTGTATCAAGGGCATATTATTCATCTTCTGCTATCAATTAGGTCTCCTGTGTGCACGTGTGGGTACTTCCATTGTATTAGACAATTTGCTAAGCAGTTTGTATACTTTTATCTCATTTAACCTTCACAATAGTTCTGCAGGTGTGTACTAGATTTGTTTGTTTTACACACAAGGACACTGACACTTATGATAGTTAATTAACTTGACTATGCAGCTAGTAAAGAGTAGAAACCACATCATACAGAGGCCAGTTTGGTGCCAAAGCCAATGTCCCCTAAAACATTTCCATTTTATCTTTTTCTATCAACCTAAGCTATAATGCTTGCAGTTATACTCGACATTTGATTCTAGCTAAAAACATTGCATTTCCTTCCTTTAAGAATTGAGAAGAGCCACAGGAAGGAAGGGAAAGCTAAAAGGAGACTCTGGTCACCAGAATTGACTTCATTTACACTAGTCTCACTTTTGAATTTGTTAACATGTAAATACAGATTTGTAGAAAAGCAGTCATTTCTACATCCTATCCGATGAATTCAATGTATGCAGATATAGGCTTTTGAGAGAAGACATTATGCTTTTATACCATTCATGTAAGAACAAGATCAAAACATGTAATGTGCACACACTTCAAAAGGATCCTGGGTGTTTCTCATAATGAGCCTATCTATAATGAAGAATACTAATTTATAACTTTGACAGATGGGTTCCTTTTAACAATACCAAGGGAACTTAATGTTCAGGGCCCATTTTTCAGGTTCACTTAATAGTTTCCACCCGTACCTACTCCAGATGCTTATAAAATCACCTCCACAATGACTAATTTTAGAAACTATTGTGATGGATATTGAAATGACTGTTGAAATGTAGTGAATATTGGAAAGCACTAATCATGGCCTAACGAAAAACACAATTTTTGTTTCCCACTGTCTGTTGAAAATTTATTTGGCAGCCTTGTCTCCTGGCCCTGAATAGGAACTTGGGCAGAGTGCCCATGACTTTCCTATTTACTCTGAGATACTGCGCAATTCTACAGTCACCTTTAAGTGACTGTCTTACTTAAGAGTATCTGCTTCAAGATATTCATCAATACTCTGATACTTACAAATGTAAAGCTTCCCCTCCCACTGTTTGGAAGCTTCTGTCTTCCAGAATGGGAATGTGGTGGCTTCTTTCTCTTTCTACTCATTCTGCCTCCATGGCTGGCTTACTGTGGCATTTGATCCTCCAGGACTGGCACTTAAGAGGGAGGAAGGGAAGGTGGAAACATGAAAGTTTCTTCCTGGGGGAAGCCCTGCAAGCAGATGCATTCCTATGCTGTGCTCTTCAATATACTTCGCACTAGGTTCCCCTCCAGAAGGAACTCTCTTGATGCCAGCAATGCTTCTCAACTGCTGATTTGTCTGGTCCTTCCATCATTTGGGTGGCCCACTCCATTCAGTCTCCTGCTTATGAAAATCCTTCTTCCTTCCAAATTCTCCTCTGGAACAGGATTTGGAATCGCTTCAGACCTCTTCTTCCTGTCCTCTATGGCCAGGGTCTAGTCCAGGGAAAGCATTCCCATAGAAGGAGAAAGCAGAATGGTAGCTACCAGGGCCTGGGAGAGCGAGGAATGTGGAGATACTAGTTGAAGGGATATAAGTTTCAGTTATGCCAGACAAACCTGTTCTGGAGATGTAATGTACAACAGCCTGACTATAGTTAACAGCACTGTACTGTGTACTTTAAATCTGCTAGGAGAGTAGATCTTAAGTATTCTCAGCACAGCCTCCCACCTCAACCCCCCCCACACACACACAAGGACACTGTATGAAGGGATGGATACATTAATTAGCTTGATTGTGGTGATTCTTTCACAATGTATATTAGATCATCAAGTTGTAAACCTTAAATATATATATAATTTCTAATTGTCAATTAGACTTTAGCAAAGCTGGAAGTAAAATGTGTGCATGGGATCTGGGATCTCTGTTTTCCTACAGTGGCATGTGAATCTATATTATCTCAAAGTGAAGTGAAAGTGATAGGGAAAGTTGTTCAGTTGTGTCCAGCTCCTTGCAACCCCATGGACAGTACATAGAATTTTCCAGGCCAGAATATTGGAGTGGGTAGCCTTTCCCTTCTCCAGGGGATCGTCCCAACCCAGAGATCGAACCCGCATTGCAGGTGGATTCTTTACCACCAGAGCCACAAGGGAAGCCCTATCTCAAAGTAAGAAGTTAAAAAATATATTGTTGAGTGAATGAGGAAAAGAACAACCTTGCATCCTTTGCTCACACCAAAAGGGAAGGCAGAATATTCCTGTCACAAAAGTGATTAGCCTGTTTTTATCCTCTAAATTTTGTGGGTAGGAGTTATACTATTTTACCCCTCCCTATACGCAAAGGTCATGTAGTAAACTCTCTACATAGTATAGTGTAAACCTTTTTGACTGGAGGGGATAAAAGGAGGAGAGAGAGGTTACTAGCTTTCTCTATAGATATCATATTTCAAAAATCCCCAGTTTTATCCCCTCTCTCCTGTTCTCACCCAATTTCTCTCCCAATCACCCTGATACTCTATTGTGAATGAGTGACTTTTTGAAAGTAATTTCAGTAACTTTTATTGAGAATGCAGAGTCATTTAAGCTAAACTTGGCATTATAGAAGCGTGTTTTCAAGAAGTGGTATTTGGAAGCTGAATATGAGTAAGATTGAGACATACGCAGAAGAAGCAAGTCTTCCAGGCAGAGGAACAGACCTGAGAGATCATCTGGGAAGCCCGAGGAACTAACTGTGAGACAAGAAAATGCAAGAAGGAAGACGAAGGGGGAAGGAGAGTCAGTCCTAAAGTGCCCGCAAGCCATTGTAAGGAGCTCTTTTCTTATTCCAAGAGCAAAGAGGAATCTATGAAATATTTTGTGCTGGAAAGTGACATATTCACATAGATATTTTGTAAGTTACTAAGACTTCAGAGTGAAGGTTGAATATGAGAGAATCAAGACTAGAGGCAACAAGACAAATTCAAAGAGGGGAGAGCAGTTGTGTGAAATAATTGTGACCTGGACTGGGGATGTGGCAGTGGGAATGGGAAAGAATGGAGCTTTTAAAATGTGTCAAGAGTTTCCCTGTTGGCTCAGAGGGTTAAGAATCTGTTTGCAATGCAGGAGACCTAGATTTGATCCTTCAGTCGGAATGATTCCTTGGAGAAGGGAATAGCAATCCACTCCAATATTCTTGCTTAGAGAATTCCATGGACAAAGACGCCATGAGGTCAACAAAGAGTCAGACGTGACTGAGTGACTAGACTTTTCAATTCTTTGAGGAGCAATATCAATAGACCTGGGTAACTGGATCTTTAAATGGGACTGATGAGAGGAAATAATCATGATTTCTGAATTCTTATTGGAAAAACTATCTAGATTATATGCTCCAGATTTTAGAAAAGCTAAGTTTGAAGTAATTTTTAGATTTCTACCACAATTCTTAGTTATTATTCTTATTTTACATATAAGAAAACTGAAGCCATAGATTTTGTGTTTAGATCAGCATCTTAACCTAAATCTGACTTTCTTAATAATATGATGTTATATGAAAATTAAAATTTATTATTATTATTAATACAGACTTGTAGTACTCAAGCATCATGATATTTGAGTAATTATTAAACATATACTACAAGAAGGGCATCATGATTATAATAATGGATAAAAATATTTAAAACACTAATAAAATTTAAATCACTCTTAAACTTAACTTTGCATGTGAAAAAGAAATTGTGAGTGAAAGAAAATAAAAGTCCATGGGAGAAGGAGTAGAGAAGATGTGGGGTGAGCTGACCACATTGCAGTTTAAGATAAGGTTGTTTGTGTTCAGGTTTTCTAGGAGTATAATATCTTACTAAATCCCTCTGCTTCCATGATTATTAAAGGAAAGAATTGTTGCCATTGGAAGTCTCTGGTAGCTTTCTCATTTGAGCTCCTATAAGAAATGATATCATGCAAAAAGTAAAAGCAACATCAATCTTAAGTATTTTATAAAAACTGTTGAAGATATTATTTAAGTGTACATTTAGGAGCCTTAAAAAATAAAAGCTTTAGTGAATGCTATGTTACTTCATGCTGTTTCAATAAAGCCACTAGGTTGATAACAGTTTGCTCACATACCCCACTTTTAATCCTTACATCTAAAGCTATTTTGTACATTGAATACTTAGAACACTAAAAGAAATTCCTTAAAGAGCCATTTAAAGAAATTACCTTAAAATACTTAAAGAACTAATGATTTGTATGTCAATATGAAATCAGAAGAAGAACAAAAAAATACAATATTAGGCTCCGACACAGCCCAAATATTGCCTTTCAGAGCTTAGAAGAACTCCCTTTTAATTCTGTATAGGAGGTATAGGCATTCTTTCTAAGCCTGTCTGTGAATTTGGGGGCATGTTGGCAGAGAGCAAACACTTAGACTTCTTACAGCAATGCCTTTGTTCTCTGGGAGACAGGTTGCTATTCCAGTTACACTGTTGTTTTGCTATAGAAAGACTGCTTTTTACATTTCCTGATTTTCTATTATGGAAGCTTTCAGATGTACCTTCTCTTGTGTTATTAAGGCAAAAATACCCATTATTTGGAGGTGGGTTGGTAATCGTAGTAGGGGTTATTTTTGCCTGAATTATTTAAGGTTCTCATGTTTAAAGCAACAGAGAACAATTATGCAGTTCTTAGGTATCAAACTGAAAAAATAGGCCAAAAGTGAATGAGAAAGATACAGCATCACTAATCACCCTTATCATAATTGTAGCACATTTATTTTCCATACTAGCTCAGATAATTAAGACAATCATGCTTAAGTTTATAGTGAAACTCGGTGAAATTAGTTCCCACTCAGTTGTTTACTCCAGAATATCAACAGAGCATTGTTAATGCTCTTTTAAATACCCTGTCTTTATTTTAGTTTAAAATGGCATTATGTCAAGTGCTGGGCCAAAAAGATCATACAAGTCCTAAAAAGGGGGAAAAAAGTCAAATCACAAGTCAAATTGTGTGTGGACAGTGGTGTTAAAGCATTCCATCACTTTTGTCACTGTGTGTGTGCAAACATCAGGGGAATGATTTTGTTTCTTATTCACAAAGAAAGCTAAAATAATAAAGTGATTATATTAGACATGTGCATTAAGACATGCACATTGAGATATTAGACATATGCATTAAGACCACACATTGCAGATAGTTGGTCATATATAGGGGCTTCCCTTGTAGCTCAGTCGGTAAAGAATCTGCTCACTTATGCAGGAGACCCAGGTTCGATTCCTGGGTTGGGAAGATTCCCTGGAGAAGGAAATGGCAACCCACTCCAGTATTCTTGCCTGGAAAATATCATGGAGAGAGAAGCCTGGTGGGCTGCAGTCCATGGGGTCGCAAAGAGTCAGGCACGACTGAGTGACTAACACTTACCCACTTACTTATATTCAGTTCAATTCAGTCGCTCAGTCGTGTCCAACTCTTTGCGATCCCATGGACTGCAGTATGCCAGGCCTCTCTGTCCATCACCAACTCCCAGAGTTTACGCAAACTCATGTCCATTCAGTCAGTGATGCCATCCAACCATCTTATCCTCTGTTATTCCCTTCTCCTCCCGCCTTCAATCTTTCCCAGCATCAGGATCTTTTTAAATGAGTCAGTTTTCCGCATCAGGTGTCCAAAGTATTGGAGATTCAGCTACAGCATCAGTCCTTCCAATGAATATTCAGGACTGATTTCCTTAGGACTGACTGGTTTGATCTCCTTGCAGTCCAAGGAACTCTCAAGAGTCTTCTCCAACACCACAGTTTAAAAGCATCAGTTCTTCAGTGCTCAGCTTTCTATAGTCCAACTCTCACATCCATTCATGACTACTGAAAAACCCTAAATGCCTTCAATATAAACTTTGTACCAGGAACTTTTGAAATGTGAGAACTAGAGTTACTCAGATAAAAATACTTTTTATATTTACCTTGGTTCAGAAAGTAAATATAGCACACGTTACAAAATGGGGGGAAAAGACAGCATATAAAAACACTAGATATACATTTTTAAGATGTCAGTACTTGAAATTTGATAATTTAGAATCATCTATTTTCAAAGCCTTCCTGTTTTTCTCAAAAGGCGAAAAGTGAAAGTTAGTCATGCAGGTGTGTCCAACTCTGGGATTCCATGGACTGTAGCCTGCTAGGCTCCTCTGTCCATGGAATTCTCTAGGCAAGAATACTGGAGTGAATCGCCATTTCCTCCTCCAGGGGATCTTCCCAAAACAGGAATTGAACCTGGGTCTCTTACGTTGCAGGCAGATTCGTTACCATTTTAGCACAAAAGAAAGAAAGAAAGAAAGAAAGAAAGTGAAGTCGGTCAGTCGTGTCCAGCTCTGTGACCCCATGAACTGTAGCCTACCAGGCTCCTCCATCCATGGGATTTTCCAGGCAAGAGTACTGGAGTGGGCTGCCATTTCCTTCTCCAGGGGACCCTTCTGACCCAGGGATTGAACCCGGGTCTCCCACATTGCAGGCAGACGCTTTACCATCTGCGCCACCAGGGAAGTCTTTAGCCACAAACCCTAACTTATTTACCTTCCCTCTTTCCTCCTAGTATTATATTTTTCACTGTCCTTATCTATAAGTTTTCTAAACCTTTTACCTAAGTTACCACTACTGGAAAAATAAAACATATATTCTCTATTAAAGAGTCAGTCAGTGATATATCTAAGTTCAGAAAGTAGTAGATGACAAATCCTGTGGTTCTAATTTGGAAATTGATGGCATAGTTCTGTATGAAACCCACACGATTCTCTGAGGAACTAGAGATACCTGAGAGCAAATCCATTTGAAAACAGATAATACCTTCTATCAACAATCAATTGGTATTTTCATAATATTACCTCATCATGTAAACATATATCTTTTTCTTTCTAGTGACTTTAAATACAAAGATGTAGACTGAAAAAATAATAATTTATTTTAAGTTCAGATGTTGTCATATCCTTGTTTAAAGCTTGGTTATTCTCATTGTAGAAACAATACAAACAAGTGTGATCCTCTGGTCTTCCACCTTATGACAGACTACAATTGACTACCAAAATTAGACATGCGTACAAATAGTAACAATAACAACAAATAATAAGGGAGACAGATCTACAAAAAAATAAATTAAGAAAATCTAAAGTAATTTGGTAGAGGTCCAATTATTTTTGTAGGAGTAAAAAGTTTAGAATACATCAATAGCTCTTAAATACATTGCATATTGAGTGTTTGATATTTCCAAAGATTAATTTAATAGGGAGGCCATAATTATGGTTTGGAGCCTGTACTTAAGAAAAACTGACAATAAATAAAAGTGTCTAACTCAAATTCAAAACCAGGGGTATTAATTTTTTATTGATCCATAACAAATTATCACGAATTTAGAAACTGAAAACACATTTTTTAATCTTATTATTATTATTATTTTGGACATGAGTCTGGGTATAGGTTAGCTTGGTCTTCTGCTTGGGGCCTCAAGGTGTCTACTTAGATTCCAGTCTCATAAAGCTCTGGGGTGTCTTACAAGCTCATTGATTATCAACAGAATTCAACTCCTTGTGGTTGTAGGACTGAAGTTATCATTTTCTTGCATGCTGTTGCCTATGAACTGTGCTCAGTTCTTAGAGGTCACCTGTAGATTCTTGTCACAGAGCCCCCTCCATGGGCAGTTCACAACATGGTCATTTTCTTCTGAAGGAATATAGAACTTTTCTCTTTACTTTATATTTCTCTATCTTCCTTAAGGGCTCATCTGATTAGGTTGGGCCCATGCAGCATCACTGCCATTTTGATTAATTCAGAATTACCTGATTAGGGTCTTTACTTACATTTGCAAAATTTCTGTTGCTCTATGAAGAAACATAATTATAGAGTGATATCTTATATTCAAGTCCTATTCATATTCAAGGGTAGGAAGTTATGCAGAATGTGTGCACAAAGAAGTGAAAATTTTGGGTCCATCTTAGAATTTTTCCTACCATACTAGTTTTACATCTTAAAATAATAAGTTTCACATAGCAACATTACTCACAGTAACCAAAATGTGGCAACTAGCTGTGTAACCATTCACAGATGATTGGATGAACAAAATGTATATGCATTCAATGAAATATTGCTTAACCTTAAAATGGAAGGAAATTCTGACTCATATAACAACATGGATAAACATGAATATATTATGCTAAATGTAATAGGCACAAAAAGACAAATACCATATCATTCATTTATGATATAACTACAAGAGTCCAATTCACAGAGACAGAATGTACAGTGATGCTTTTAAGGGGATGAAGACAAGGAGGGATGGGAAGTTGTCATTTAATGAGTATAGAGTTCAAGTTTTATAAAATGATGAGTTTTGCAGACTGTATAACAATGTGAATGTACTTGACACTACTGACATGTATGCTTGAAAATGGTTAAGATTGTAAATTTGGTGTTATGTGTATTTTAGCACAATTTAAAAAAATCAGCAGCAGCTTCAGTGTCTAGAAAGTTCAGAAAGGTGTAGCAGTTTTCTCTTTTTTGTTCTGCATTATCTGCCAAACACACTCACATACACACAAAGCAATAAAAGAAGTGTATCATGGGCAATGGTCATCAAGGAGGGCATTATAAAGACTGTGGTTAAAATAGTTTGTGGATACTCAGAGAAAAGAGGAATGAGCACGACAAACTTGCTAAGAAATAGAATTGCATAAGACAATTAGTTGCAGGCCAGAGGAGTTATGCAAACAAAAAGTGGATGTTTTCAAAGAAAGGTAAAGTGAGTATGTTAAAGCATTAAATTTAACAATTTTCCAATGCTAAATTGAAGAAAATGTTTTTTATAGTTTATGAAGAAATATTGAAACTGATATGATGCATCTTGTTGTCGTCTAGGAGTCATTGCCATATGCTGTAGGTTATATATTCATGGAGGAATTGGAATGTGACTGCAGAATGTATAGCTAATGAATTCATAGTTATCATCTATTTTTCTTATAAAAGGTTGTTTTACTATCACCTACAGCATTCAGAACCATTATTTTTATTCAAGGAATCCATTGCGCTAAGGAATCAATGATTGATATTTAAATACTTATATGATTGAAACTAAAGCAAAGAACAAGTTTATTTTATCTTTTGCATCTTTCTCTGTCTTGGCTTAGTGCCTTGCACATAGTGATTGCTCAATAAAGTCTTGTGCTGCTGAATGTAAATGTCCTCCCTTGAAACTTGTGTCTCTAAACTTTGCATCTTTAATTCAGGTAAACTGCAAAGGTAGTGCTCAATGCTTGCTAGATAGCCAGTCTAACTTCTTACAGTTCTTTCCAAGCAATTTCTGCTGAAGTTCACATTCAATGTAGAGTACTTTTAATGAAATTGAAATTTTATAAAATAGAATATTTATTAAAAGGACATGCACATTATTTGGAAAAAGAAAACTTAAATCTCCAAGATTTTAGGGAGAATCTCCCAGGTGTTTAAAGATGCCTTGACTTTTTTATTTTTTTTACCATTTTTACTCATCTAAGGAGAGTTAACTCAATTTTGAGTTGCTTAACAGTTCTCTTTTTAAATGAAATCCAGTAATTTTACATTTGAGGGTCTAATCCTGGTCATATTTTGCCAGCTGACCTGGAAGTGTGTGCTCTATTGAAACTTTAATACATTTTATGTTTTCTAGTCTCTCTCGGTATACGTCAATTATATATTGAGTTATTTCCCTAACACATGCTTATATCTTGAAAAGGTAAAGGCCATCATATAGCTACATTTAACCTAAACTATGGCAACTAGACTTAGATCTCTACCCCATTTACCTAGTTGTGGTATTCAGTGTCATATAACACAAAATTGGAATAATTTGCTTTCTTATTTGCTTTTATTGATCTTCCCAGGTGGCACAGTGGTAAAGAACCTGCCTGCCAAAGCAGGAAACATCGAAGATGCAGGTTCAATTCCTGGACTGGGAAAATTCCCTGAAGGAGGACATGGCAACCCACTCCATTATTCTTGCCTGGGAAATCCCATAGACAAAGGAGCCTAGCAGGCTACAGTCTGTGGGATCGCAAAGAATGGGACATAACTGAGCACACATGCATTGCTTTAACTATGACTCTTTGGTAAATACATTGACAGACAAGTTGATTCATATCTGAGTTTTAAATAGACTAATTGCCAAAGAATTATTTTAAATTTAATGTAAACTTTCACATATTGGAATATACTCTATCCACATACATGTACAAAATGAGGAAATATGATTGATAATCAAAATATCTAATATTTTACTTATTTCTTACATCATCTTTAAAAATCAGGATAAAGATATCATAATTTCTTAGTATACTGTTTTCCTTATTTAATAAAGAATATACCATATAACTATTCTGCATGAGATCAATAAGTTCTTCTAAGGACGAAAATAATTTATATTTAATATAATGACATTTGCAATACATTTATCCAAGGGTTCACAAGCTTGTCACTCTATACCAAGAAGGTAATATTTTTCTCCAATAATTTCAATTAATTTAATCTGTTTCTCTATGAGAAGTTACACTCTCAGATCTCTTGCTTCCTATGACACTCAACCCTCACCCACATTTTGGAAGCAAGTGAGATAAAAGCTTGTTTCCTGTATTAAAAACATGATTATAAGCATGCAGTTTATTTATTTATTTATTTACTTCATTTTTTAAATTAATAGCAAGGATTAGTGTGTTTGGGTCAGAGAAAAGTAAGAATAATGTCATTTATTTGTAAATGTTTTGTGGCTAGGGTAGATTGTGCCATGGCTATTGTTTAGTTGCTAAATAGTGTTCAGTGTAGTGAAATGATGAACTCTGCCAGACAGCCACGCTCTGCTGTTCATGGTATTTCCCAGGCAAGATTACTGGAGTGGGTTATCACTTCCTCCTCCAGGGGATCTGCCCAACCCAGGGATCAAATTTGCATCTCCTACATCTTCTGGTTGGCAGGTGGATTCTTTACTACTGAGGTGCCTGGGAATCCCCAGGATAGATTATAGAGTACCTTGAATATCAGCAAGGCCAACTTGGAGTCAAGGATATTAGGATGTAGTGAAATTCCTCAAATATAGATTGCTTATAGAAGCTGTCTGTTCAATAAATTCTGAAAATGATCTACCCAAACAACTGTGTGATACTATGTTACTGTGTTTGATATAGAGTCTTGGGCCATCTTCATATTTTTTACAATGGCTATATTCAGTGTAAGTACTTTGCGTCGTGGAGGCATTTTTCTAATATTTTATTTTCTATGTGTATATTTCCTTTTTGCTTCATAAAAGGGCTATCCCCACTGATTGCCTTCACCTTTCATAACTCTGCACTTACTCTTCAACTCTGTAAACTCTAATTTCTACTTTCATCACATCAATAAAATGCCTTTTTTTCTCGTGACCATTTTCCTTCCCTGTTGCAAAACCATTGGACATTGCTTTGGGCATTATCTTACTTGACCTCCCTTAATGAAATTCACATTATTTTTTTGTTTTTTGTTTTAAATTTTCTGCTTAGCCTTTTGTTTTTCTCGACATATAGACTTATTCAATTAAGATTCTGAAATACACAGAAATCAATAAAGAAATTTTTAACATGTATTTGCAATTGTAATACCTAGAAAAAGTAATTGTAGTTCTCCTTCACACACACAATTGAGTCAAAATATATATTCAAAGAAACTTACTGATATTCCAAATTAAGATTTATTTTATAAACATTTTTCCACACCATTAAAAATTACTCAAGAAGAACATCTACAATGTCTATATAATATTCTAGTCTAGTCTATGGATGTAACCTCATTCAGCATTTTACTTTTTTAGATTAAGAGTATTTCAAATTTCTACAATTACCAATCATGTTAAGAGAATGTCCTTAGGCATAAAATTGTATCCATGCTTAGTATTTCCAAGGAGAGATTTGACAAAGTGTAATTATGAAAGCAAAAGAGGAATTTTGTTTAAGTTCTTGAGACTGAAAGTTAATTTGTTTTCCAGGACGTTGCTAAAATTTCTGCTGGAACTGTGGTAGTGTCTCTTTTATTGCTCACTTGTTAATTTTTTCCCAGTTTGATAAAAATCTGATACTGGTTTTATTTTGCATTTATATATGGTATTTGATATGAAATCTCCCTAATTATCTCAGAAATATATTTTTAAAAATTTTCTTGCCAGTGGATTCTTTTTATTTACTGCTTAGAATGTTCTTTATTTTTTAATTAATGTTTATTGGAGTATGGTTGCTTTGCAATGGTTAGATTCTTTAGTCTTTAATCATTCATGATTGTTCTTTACTTCTGTGGAATTGCAAAGTTCTCTCCTATATTATATTAACTCCTGCAGATCTTATCTTTATAGTCTAACTCCTTTATTCCATTTAATTAGTTAATTTCATTGTATTGTCTCATCATCTCACATGGGGTTTACTTAATCTGTATCTAGCAGAACATGTAGAAATATTCCATCAAAAGTACCAACACAAAAAATTATATATGCAGCACAACAAATGGGAGACCGATGTGATATACAGAATGAGGTTTACATTTGTTTTTGCCTGACTTGGGAAAATGCAGGTCTGTTGAGAATCCTGTATTATTATGCTATTTACTTTTTATTCAGAGGATTTAAGAAGTTAAGAGGAATTTATCAATATGTATTTTAACAAAGTTATCTAAGAGTCATGGTTAATAATATATTTTCTTAAAGCAATTTTCATTTTTCTTCTCACACTTGAATCTTACGAAGTTGAGGAAATAACACATATTTTATCATCAAAAATTTAATTGAACACAATATAACAATGATGTAGTCTAACAAAAATGTATTTAATTCACTGTAATTGGAAAAGGAAAGTTTTAAACTTTTCCAAATTTTAAAAGGTGAAAAAAAAATCTTTGGTGCTATAAGTGTTCACATTTAAATAATCAGAATGGAATACCTGATTAGTTATTGTGTTAACAGATTGACTGAAATTCTAGCTGATGGAAAAGCATAATTCTCTAGATAATTACTTTTCTGTTGGACTGCCTGAAAGCTCCTCTGAATACACAAGAATAGTCTCTGACCCAACTGTACTAGGTAAATCTACAATGAACAGACATTATTTTCATCCTTTAATACCTAGACAAGGGGTCCAAATAAAATAAAGGGCCTTTATCCCTTTAAGCACGTTGACTCATTTGGTCACACACACGTGTGCATGGGACTGAATTTAAGTACTGTTTAGAGAGCTGAATGAGAAATATAATTTTCAAGAAACGGAGAGATGAGAGTTGGGTGGAAAGGATAAACCAGAAAGAGACTGTGGGTGTGGAGATAGAGGAACTGGTGAGAAGACTGGTGATCAACTCAGTACCAAGTGGTCAGGGAGAAATAATCGCTGGTGGAGAGGTTGGCAGACTACCTCAAAGAACATGATTATTTGCTGTGAGTATCAAATGATGTGTCCTTTGTCTATAAGTGTTTTCCATATATGTGGGTTTATTTTGCCCAAATTATTTTTATGTGAATACTTCCAATACACACATATATATACACTCTCATTTTTACAAATATTCATTGAGCCCTTGTTATATGCATAAATATATATATATAAAGACATATCTAATTATGCATAGGATATGTGTATATTGCTTGCTCTATTTTTAACTGTATCATATAAAGCATATATTTATAGGGGATTCCCTGGTAATCCAGTGGTTAGGACTCTGGCTTTCACTGCAAGGGCTCAGATTCAATCCCTGGTTGAGAAACTATGATCCTGCAAGCTACCCAGTGAGACCAAAATCCCAGCCCCGCCAAGACAAAAATAAAAATAAAAATAAAAACACAGCAGCTATAGCAGAGAAAAATAAAATACATATATTTTCAGCTAAATTGCTTACTAAATAGGGCTTCACAGGTGGCACAGTGGCAAGGAATGGGCCTGCCAATGCAGGAAACGCAAGAGATACCAGTACGATCTCTGGGTCAGGAAGATCCTCTGGAGAAGGAAATGGCAACCCACTCCAGTATTCTTTCCTGGAAAATTCCATGGACAGAGGAGCCTGGCGGGCTACAGTTCGTGGGGTCACAGAGTCAGACTCGACTGAGCAAATGAGCACATACACATACTGAGTAAATAGTTTCAGTCTTCTTTATGGCCTTTTCTCTTACTGATTTTCTACATGTTGAAGTATTTTGTTGTTGTTCAGTCATTAAGTCACATTCCACTCTGTGACCACATGGATTACAGTACACCAGGCTCCTCTGTCCTCCACTATCTCCCGGAGTTTGCTCAAATTCATGTCCATTGAGTTAGTGATGACATCTAACCATCTCATCCTTTGCCACTTCTTTCTCTTTTTGTCTTCAATCTTTCCCAGCATCAGGGTCTTTTCCAATGATTCGGCTCTCTACATCAGGTAGCCAAAGTATTAGAGCTTCAGCTTCAGCATCAGCCCTTCCAATGAATATTCAGGGTTGACTTCCTTTAGGATTGACTGGTTTGATCTCCTTGCTTTCTAAAAGACCCTTAAGAGTCTTCTCCAGCACCACAATTTGAAAGAGTCAGTTCTTCAATGCTCAGCCTTCTTTATGGTCAAACTCTCATATCTGTACATGTCTACTTGTAAAACTGTAGCTTTGATTACAGTTTTGTTGGCAAAGAGACGTCTCTGCTTTTTAAATGTGCTGTCTAGGTTTGTCATAGCTTTCCTTCCAAAAAGCAAGCATCTTTAAATTTCATGGCTGCAGTCACCACCAGCAGTGATTTTGGAGCCCAAGAAAGTAACCTCTGTCACTGCTCTCACTTTTTCCCTTATATTTGCCATGAAGTGATGGGATTTGATGCCATGATCTTCATATTGAACTGTTTTAGAGGTATTTTTTCCCCTATCAATACAAAATATCATCCTAGAAACTCTTCCAGTCCCATGGTTTTAAATACTATGTATATGTTACGATTCCCAGACACACTTCTGCTCGGTCACCTGTCTGTAACTTCAGATTTAAACATGCAGCTGCTTATGTCACATTTCATTTGATATAGAATATAAATCTCATAGTTTATATAATCAAAATGGAATCCTTGACACCTCTCTTGCCAGTGCCAAATAGTTTTCAGTTTCCTTCACTTCAAATTATGGCACTAATGCCCACTTAGGTGGTTATCTAAGCCAAATATCAAAGGATTATCCTTTATTTCTGTCTTTTCCTTACCTGTCATTCTATAAACTATCAGTCAGCGTCACTGATTTTTCTCATAAAATATACCTCTAATTGCATGTACTCTTATCCAGCTCTCTTATGGGCACCACAGTCCAAACAACAGGAGCTACCATCTTAGCTCCCTTACTGTTTCCAACTGCAACCCTTACAGTCCTTACTTTACACAACCATCCATATGGTTTAAACAGTTGAAATAAGTTACATGGTGTCATCACTCCATTACTTAATACTCCAATGTTCCCAATGACTTAAAGTAAAATCAAATTTGATACCCTTTGTAAAATAATTAAACCCTAAAGGATTTCATTCTGCTCATCTTTTCTGACACCAACTCTCTCACCTTTCTTAACCATGCTGTTCCAGCTATGTGGCACTCTTTCTATTCCTGCCCTAGGGACTTTGTAATAGCTATATAGTCTTTCTAAAATGTTTCTTCAATTTTACACGCATGGTTTCTCTAGTCAATTTAGGGCTCACCTTAAGTATCATCTCTCAAAGAGTCCTCATGAGCATCCAATCAAATCCAATTCTCTCTACACATCAGTCCCATCATATCACTTAGCTTTAATTCTCTGTAGAGAACCTGTCACAATTTGCTTTTTATTTCTTTATGTTTGTTTACTATCTGATCACTCTAAACTCTGTGAAAACAGGGACAGTATCTATTTTAGAATCATCACACATCAATAATTCTATCAATGTTTATTTAAAGAATTACTGTTGTGGAAAATCTTTAAGCATGGGCAGATGGCAAGATGAGAAAAAGATTAATACTTTTTCCATTCTTGAAAAATCCTATTATTTTTATGAAAATATGTCATGTACTTCAGTCCTGTCTAAATCCACTTTAGATAAGCCACTGTGGCTAAAGAGATAATTTGTAACTTTCAGTTTGATTAATCAGTTGATACTGATATATTATTCAAAATAAATACATATTTGAGTTACTGATGAAAAATTTGGAAAATATAGGTAGATTTTGATTAGAAGTAGGGGATTAAAGAGTATTTTTTTTTTTTTTTTTATTTCAGGACATTGCTATAAAATACGTAGTTATAATTCAATGTAAATTTTTCTTAAAATCATGTTACTTTGGGGAAGAATTGCTGTTACATGAATCAGCGGAACAGAAAAAATATTTTGTATGATTTTTTTGCACTCCAATTTTTGTGCTTATTTATATAGTAGGCTTCCAAATTGGAAAGGTAAGTAATTTATAGTTGATATATGCTAAATTGTATGAACTCCTGAGAATATGCCATATTCTGTAAAGTTAGACAAAACAAACCTTATACATACTTGGGACATTAATTGACCTTGAACTTTTGTGAGAAAAACATTATTTTCCCATGAAAACAGGCAAATAGAAAATGTAATACATGACTCTTTTCAGATAAAATGTCACTCTTTGAAGAAATTTCTCCATTAACCTGACTGATTTGTGTTATGATCCACACCTCCCTGACTGTGGAATTCCCCTCCTTTGCAGTAACAAATAGACAATTTGGTAGAAAAAAAAGAAATCATTAGTCTGTAATACAAAATTATTTTCATAGTAGAATTTCATATTAATTGAAGGATATGAAGGAAAATGAGAAATAAATTGGTATTATTGCCAGGTATTACTAAATGCATGAAAGGAAATTTATATAGGATTGGGAAGAATCAGATCTAGACCGACTTTCACTTTTTATTTTTATTTTTTTTACGTTTTCAAAACTGCACACATTTAAACTACAAATAGCAAAATACTTCTTCACCAGTTTTGTTATGTGGAGGCTTTAGGGTCAGAAACCTAAACTTGTGGTGTCCTACTATTTACTAGGGAGCAGAACTGGTTAATGGGATTTACGTCTCTGGGCCTCTGTTCCCTCATCTGTAAAGGGAAGGGTTAGTTTGTATTCTTAGGTCTCATTCAGAATTGATCTGCTGTGATCCTGTTTCCTTTTCTTTTTCATTATGTCTCATTAAAAGTAGGTGTCTTCGTTTTTAGATTTTCTGTATCTCTATTCAAAACCACTCATTTCCGATTCACTCTTCTGTTTCATGTCTGAAAAATGTTAATGTGGATTGATGGTCCTATCTTTATTCATGTATCCTAACTTCTTCAGAGACAAACAATAGGTGATGAGAGTTGTGATTGCTGGGATCAGAGAACCTCAGAATACCACTGGATTCACAATTATTCATTCCGTAGAATATACTGATGAACAGAATACAAGAGCTTGGTATCTCTGTTTCTGTGGTTAGTAATGTAGCCGTAAACACTCCTCTCTTCCAGAAATACAGTGATCCTCATTTGTAAATGACATCAGGGAATGTGAAGCTCCTTTTGGAAGCTAAGCACTGATTGTCACTCTTGGTTATTGCAACAGACAACTTTGATTGTAAAAGCTATGCTTGGACACAGTAGCGGCTCATCTCTAAGAACTAGGGAAAGAAGCCTTTTTGTGTTTATCTGTCAGCACTAATTCTTACTGACCTTTCATGTTGACACTGTTAAGTCACATTTCCAGATACTAGCCATTCTTACTTAAATCTGAGGACAATACTTCAGTCATAGCTTGGATCTTCTGAAGATCTTATTTATGGGGAATGGGATTTGAAACTAGATGAGAGTCATATTAGCACATTATATTAAAATAAAGTATCAATTTCATTGGTACATATAGTATATTTAACCATCAAATGGGAAGTCAAGTCTCAGGGTTAAACTGAGAAACCATAATTAATTATTAATAATTTTATGTGAGGTTCATATAACAATTAATTCAAGAAACAGCTAAGTTTATAAGTATAAAGCACTTTAAGTTTTTGGTGACTATTGCATGTTTAGTCACTTCGGTCATGTGTGAATCTTTGCAGCCCTATAGACTGTAGCCCACCAGGCTTCTCTGTCTGTGGGATTCTCCAGGCAAGAATACTAGAGTGGGTTGCCATGCCTTTCTCGATTGGATCTTCCCGACCCAGGGATCAAACCCACATCTCTTATGTCTTCTGTATTGGCAGGCAGGTTCTTTACCACTAGCACCACCTAGGAAACCCTTTGACAACTGTTATGTTACTGTTAAAAATTATTGGAAGGAATCATTAAGGAAATAAGGAAGATTTATTATATTTGACCCCCATTGCTGCCAGATGCTGATCATTCTGAATTCCTATCTATTTTCGAGTGTCTTGTGAATCTTTGCGTGTCCCACCAAAAGAACAGGTAACAACTGGTATTGAGAAGAAAGGGGGAAAAAAAAAGGAAAAGTTTTCCCAGTTTCAGTTGGGGTTATCTATTTTTTTTTTAAATTCCTTTCTATTTTCAGGAGCTGGGGATATGGCTTCCCTTCAATCACAAGGGTATCAATTTGGGGGAATGTGGGAATAAAATACTCCTAGTGGCATTAACAAACCACAAATATTACATTCCTTTGAAGTACTGAATACTACCCTCAAAAATTATATGATTAGAGGTTAAAAATTTATATAGTCTTCAAGAATATGTGGGAGAGAATGTCTAGAAGCCAGTTGATGTTAAAATTCATTGTGATATAGTAGCACTCCTGGTAAAAATGGAAGAATGTTTTTCAGAAGCTATTATGTATAATAATTCATTGAGTAAGAAATATATTAATAGTGATTCTGGCATTGTCTGTTTAAAGAGAGAATGTTAAAAAAAAATAAAAGAGGGAATGTTAAGTAGAATGGAAAAAAATAATTCAACAGAAAAATCAGCATGAAATTAAGAATTGGATTTTCTCTACATATTATATAGAGAGAATAAAATGAATGTGTTGGTTTTATACCTTGAATAATGCCAAGAGTCCAAATGAACTACAGGTGATTATACAATTTAAATGTTATTCTCATGTTACAATTTGTGTATATGATTAAAATTTCATATATTTTAAAAGACTGTAGTCCAATTATTTATATTTTATAGATCTCTTAAATAAAAAAGATATAATGGAAAGACATACTATTGGGTGTAGGCAGTACCGTGTAGTGCCAACTTGGACTATAATTAAACTTATATGCCTAGAAAATACCTATTACCTAATAATAACCAAAAAGTTTTAAATCTTTTCCAAATTAAATATTGTGTGAGAAAATATATTACCTGGGAATATTACTTTTATATGAAGTGTTTTCCAAAGAGCAGAAAGAAAAATAACCTTTAAGCTAATAATAGGGAATAATGATACTATTTAATGTTTATTGAATGATCACATTATGCCAAGCACTGTGCTAAGTGCTTTACATTAAATTCTCCCTTTATCCTTCCAGTAACCTTACAGGATAGGTACTGCTGTTATTTTATAGCTGTAAAATAGGCTTAGGAAAATTAAATGACTTGTTCAAGGTCATATAGTAGTAAGTGTTGGAACAGGGCTTGACTCAGGTTCAGTCTCTTACTCTCTACACCCTTTTGCTTCTAACATACATATTTGGAACCTTATTTACAACTGCTGAAAATGGCAGGATTTTTAACTGTATATAAATAATTAAAATCAATATAAGATTCTTATCTACAATGTATTAATAATTTGGAGTGAGAGCCTCAAGTTATTCCAGCTTACATGCTATTTAAAATCCTGACATGTTAATCTTGATTGCATTTTGATACCTTTTGACCTTTAATATCTGTCTGTAGATAAAGTTTTATTTGATAAAATTTCAGCCTACCTCTGTATTCTACAGAGAGATTCTCATTCATTAATGGTTAAAATTATTTTTTCATAACTCAATTCAAAAACACATGATCGTACTAACACAGTTTGCCAGGGCGGAGAGATTATCTTTGACCCAAGACAAAATAAACATTGGGCCCCTGTGAAGCCATGTCTCTTTTTCAGTTTAAAAATATCAAACTATAGTTAAGGATTTTGAAAGTCACAGGATTGTAGATTAGGGAATGTCACTTAAGCAAGAACTTAATCATTGTCCTATCCATCTCAAGTCAGAGGTAACTTGTTTGTCATTTCTTTCCAAGTCTATTTTTCCTAATGATCCTAAACAGCTTTTGAAAGTTGTTGTTGGTTTGTTCTTTAGTCACTAAGTCGTGTCCAGTTCTTTGCGACTCTATGGACTGTGGCTTGCCAGGCTCCTCTGTCCACGGCATTCACTAGGCAAGAATATTGGAGTGGGTTGTTATTTCATTCTTCAGGGAACCTTCCCTGGAAAGTTTTGTTTGTTTGTTTGTGTTCTGGAAGTTCGCAGGGCTCATGGGGCTTTTCTAAAGTAGCGAGTCTCTGCATATGAGACCATCATACTCAATAGCTTTTCCTCTGCCCACAGCAAAGGAAACTAAGCTGAAACAACAAAAGTCATTTTATTGGAATAGACTTTTCTTGTACAATGAATTCCACTTTTCTTCTAAAGCTTATAATGTTACTCCAAAGTAATTATATAAGATTAAGCTCATTATAAAATATGGACTAAACCACAGCAGGCTAGTTTGCCACATAGATGAAGCCAGGGATTGTAGTGATAAACCATGTAGGCACCAAGTGTTTCAGAGTCATTAAAATTGTGTTCCAATTAGTTCTAAAGTTTATTTGGGCTAAACTAAGTCCTTAACCTAGGAGAGAAATCAATTTTCATACAGGAAACTTCTTAGGACAAGAGACTAAAATCTCAAAGAATAATAATGGTCACTTGAAGGAAAACATATTTTATGCCAGCTGGATAAATCAGAGACTTCCCTGGTGACTCAGTGGTAAAGAATCTGCCTGCCAATGCAGGAGATGGAGGTTCCATTCCTGGGTTGGGAAGATCTGCTGGAGAAGGAAACAGCCAACCCACTCCAGTATTTTACTTGGAAGCCCCCATGGACAGAGGAGCCTGGTGGGCTACAGCTCAAGAGGTCACAAAAGAGTTGGACACGACTTGCAACTAAGCAAGAACAACAAATATGGACAAGTCAGAAGAGTAGATTGCACACTGTCATAGTTATATAGTCAGTGCCTGATTTTATTTTATGTTCACAATCCTCAAAGTTTCAGAATTTCTGTGAAAGTTTAGTTTGAAGTATTTGTAAAATAATGAGGGCTGTATTTCAAATAGAATATAATATAGTTTAAATTATTTTACTGTAAATTATGGAAAATTTTAATTTTTGAAACAAAAAAATTGCTAGAAAGAATGATCCTACAATGTTTTATTATGCTGCATAGATTTGCAGTTCTTTATCATAGAAAGAAAATGAAAATCATTTAAAACTTGACTAAAATGCCAATTTATTTCTTCGACCAACACCAACTTGAACACATATCCATTCTAAATTTGAAACCAAAATGCTTTGAATACAGCTTATGAGCCTCTTTGTTTTGAGGGGGAAAGAACCACTAAAGCAAACTGAAGAGAAAGGGGAGATAATAGAGGTTGGAAGTAACCTTTTGGCAAAGAGGAACAAGAGCAGTGGAATAATTTAATTGCTCATCAGCTAATTATACGGTATTATAATGTTAATGTGTCTTCATCATGACAATGTAATAGGTATAGATTGAAGCATATGAAAAAGAAAGTGTTGATGCAGTAATTATAAGTAAGAGTGGAGCTGTTAGAGTAATTATAATGCTTCATCGGGTAATTAAGGTATTGTTCAACTTGAAATGAGAAACAGTGAAAAAGTTAAATATTGAAGGACATGCCTTTGACACTCCAGAGATGTCTTTGAGCCTTTGCAGAGAGGAGAGTATTCTATGTTGATACAGTTATTTCCTGATTTCCTTTTCCATGATTGATTATTTTTCAGTTATGTGTGCTGCTAAAGAACACAGTAATTTAAGTGTGAAATGTTACTGGTGGTTAATTTTTTTAATGTACTATGATTCATGTAGCTGCTATTTCTTTTTCACTTTTGTCTCATTTTGTATTCCGCAGGTCATTAAATAAGTAAAAACTTTAAAAATCAAACTAGCTCAAAATGAAATACTGTAAGTGAACAATTCTATAAACTAAAGATGGTGATAGTTATTCTTTAACAGACCTGAGCAGTTTCTTCTGAGAAGATTAGGGATTTTCCTTGTATTTTAATATCAGTGGGTAACCTGAGTTTTTTATTTTATTTTTTTAACTCATCAGTTCAGAAATATCCATTTACTGTAAAGTTCCTTGATTGGATTATAAAGAATAAGAGCAACAAGTAAGCACTGACAGCAAGTGGTGGGCAGCTATAATTTTGTGAGCTGTCTGCTAATTTTCTTTGAATAATAGCTCAATATCATCTATATGCAAAACACTGTTCTGAATATCATATATATATAAATGCAATGTCTACTTTATTTCTTTTTCATTCATACATTTTACAGAAGTGATAGCTACCAGAGCAGAGGCTAGCAAACTTGACCGAGATCACTTGTCTCAGTGGTAGAACTGGGGTTCGAACCCAAGTGGCTGGCATTGGACTGTAGACCCTACACTACTCCCAGTTCTCAATTCAGGGGCTTGTTAGAAGACTCATGAAAAGTTTCTGTGTTCATATTAGAACAAGTGGGTTAGCCAAGATTTAAAGAGCTGAGGGTGAAGGATAAATAGAATCTATATAGGTAAAGGAGAAGGAAGCAGTAGTTGAAGATGGCAAAGAGAAATCAATTTGGTTGCAGTGGAAGGTCATGAAGAGGAACCCTAGGAGAAACAAACAAACAAACTTTAGACTTAGTTTAGAGCTTCATCATAAACACCTTGAAGGCCAAGTTGAGAAATTCCTTAACTTATCCTACTCAATGTATGTGGATTTTCCAAATGCTTATAATTAACACATATGTGTTACCATGCTAGGTATGGAGGTGGATAGAGGACTATTAGCAGAGGAATTAGAAATAATGATGCATTAATACTTTTAAGTTTTCAAATTAATAAACAAAGAGCTAAATTTCTGGGACCATAATTCCTGCTGAAACTTCATTTTGTTATTTTGAGATCGCAGGCTGCCAACCCATCACTATTAATACTTTTATAAATTTTCTGTAAAGAGCTGTGATTTTGAATTTTGTTCTTATAATGTTCACTTCAGATTGTGTTAAGGGATAAATATATCACATAACTGAGAAAAATAACCAAGCAATTTCTTTTTAAAATCAGTAGAAGGGGGAAAAAAGAAAAAAATGATGCTATGATATTTCAATTTGCCAAATTATGGTGTATTACTTTTCATCAATAAAAATTAATGTAAACTATTAAAAATCAATGGGGGAAACAATGGAAACAGAGACAGACTTTATTTTCTTGGGCTCCAAAATCACTGTAGGTAATGACTGCAGCCATGAAATTAAAAGACTCATTCCTTGGAAGAAAAGCTATGACCAACCTAGACAACATATTAAAAAGCAGAGACATTACTTTGTCAACAAAGGTCCGTCTAGACAAAGCTATGGTTTTCTAGTAGTCATGTATAGATGTGTGAGTGGGACCATAAAGAAAGCTGATTGCTGGAGAATTGATGCTTTTGAACTGTGATGTTGGAGAAGACTTGAGAGTCCCTTGGGCTGCTAGGAGATCCAACCAGTCCATCCTAAAGATCAGTCCTGGGTGTTCATGGAAAGGACTGATGTTGAAGCTGAAACTCCAATACTTTGGCCATCTGATGTGAAGAACTGACTCATTGGAAAAGATCTGATGCTGGGAAAGATTGAAGGCAGGAGGAGAAGGGGATGACAGAGGATAAAATGGTTGGATGGCATTACTGACTCAATGGACATGAGTTTGAGCAAGCTCCAGGAGTTGGTGATGGACAGAGAGGCCTGGCCAGCTGCAGCCCATGGGGTCACAAAGAGTTAGACACTACTGAGCGACTGAACTGATCACAAATCAATGCACATTTTAAAAATTGGAGTATAATGCACATTTTAAAGCAAGTAGAATTGGAGCAAAGTACTCATTATCTAGGACAGTTCTAACTTTAAAAAAATGAATTAAACATTGGACTCTTAAATTTAAAAAATGTATTGGGTTGGCCAAAATTTAGAAAAACTTGAAGGAACTTTTTCTCACCTAATATATATTGGAACTTGGGTTTCCCTGATGGTTCAGTGGTAAAGAATGCACCTGCCAGTTCCGGAGCTGAAGGACACATGAGTTCAATATCCTGGTCAGGAAGATCCCCTGAAAGAGGAAATGGGAACCCACTCCAGTATTCTTGCTTGGAGAATCCCATGAGCAGAGGAGCCTGGCTGGTTACAATCCAGGGTCACAAAGAGTAGGACATGATTGATCACACACAGTCAATATTTATATAACTGCATGCATTTTGAAGGTGTCTGCTTTCTTATTTTAATTGTATATTTACCTTCTTAAAATTTAGGGGGAAAAAGCTGGACAATTAGAAGATTGGTTCACTTAAATTTGGTATACTGTGTACTAACAGTTTCCACAGCATATCAAGGTTGTAAAACTGGTGTAAGTGTAAGGTGGGGTATGTTTTGTTGTTCAGCATGTAGCTGAAAACACAATCCAATCTGAAGGCTATGCTCGGAATGATATGAATTCTTTCTTTTAGGGGGTTTGTGGGTTGGCACCTCTATAGTAAAAGAAGCACAGGTCTTAAAGTCAGTGATCCCAGGAACTGATTCAATTAGCCTCTCTGAATCTTATTTTCCATATTATGAGAGAGGTAATAAAAATTTCTGTCTTGCAGGGTTGTTGAGAAATTAAAAATACATATAAAATGGTTTATCATGGAAGCTGGCACATGTTCATTATTCAGTTAAAATTGGCTATGATTATTGCTATTCAGCTTAGGAGAGATACTGAACAATGCTTTGCACTATTTAATAAGAAGTTCTGAAAAGTTTAAAACAAATCCATGAAATTATGTTGTGACTTTCTTTTAAAATATTAATTATGGTTGTTCTCAATCTGTAATGCAAGAGATACTAAGCGTTAAAACAGCAAAATGTGGTCATGGAAAGTATCCTCTGTTCAAGACCCTTCATGAAGAGTGGAAAATTGCAATTGTCAGAGGTTATTTTAATTAAGAAGGAACTAGTTGTAACTCTTTGAAACAGGTTTTATATGTAATAATTCCAGTACAGTGAGTATGTCAGTATCCTTCACAGCAAAGTTACAGTACGCCTAAACACACATATGACTTATATATATATATAACATATATAACACACACACATGCTGTAACACTTACTAATTTCCTTTGCTAGGTATTCCCTTTGCTCAACTGTGAATATCATGAAAGCAGACATTATTTCTCTCATTTTTTTTTATGCCTTGCAAAATCTAGTATAGCATACTTAGATCATGGTAAGTATTTAATGCATATTTACTGAATAAACAGATAAATGAACTTTCACATTTTTGGAAATGAGTCAATGTTGGGAAAGATGTTGATCTTTTAAATTTACACAGTTTACAAACTACCAGTTTGTCAGAAGCATTGTTTCTTTCTCTAAACAAAATTTATATCACAATGGTAACATTGAACATAGTCATACACATATTTATATTGTACTTAATTTCACTTTCCCCCACTTCCTCTGACCATTTCCTGGAAGAAATATACATAACCAGTGAAAGAAGGAAAAAAAAATTGAGAAAAGAACATTGTCTTTTTTTTTTTTTTTTTCAAAAATAACTGAGAACACAACATATTTTTCTGTGGCTCTCATTTTTTTATTTCAGTCTACACTTAGCTGGACCATATTATCCACAAATATAACAAAATTGAACTTTTCCTGTATAAGTTTAACATTTCGGTTTCTTGATAGGATGGACGTGGCAGGAACCTTAACAATACAATTTTTCCCTTATTTACAGAGGAAGAAAAATATCCAGAAGAATATTTCTTCTTTTCCTTATATAACCGAAAGTGGGATCTAGCTGTCACCCAATAAAGAGGCAAGATTCCTGGAAAGGAAAGTTTATTTTGGATGCCAGACAAGGGTGGGGGGTTGGGGACAGCCCACACAGACTCCATACAGAAACAATATAGTCAGTTCTGATGGTCATTTTGAAATTGGTCATCGGTGGTCTGGCCAGCCTCATCTTGATTGTTCTGTTGTTGTTCAGTCCCTAAGTCATGTCCATCTCTTTGTGACCCCATGAACTGCGGCACTCCAGGCCTCCCTGTCTTTCAGTGTCTCCTGGAGTTTGTCCAAGTTCATGTCCTTTGAGTCCGTGATGCCATCCTACCATCTCATTCTCTGCTGCCCTCTTCTCCTTTTGCCCTCAATCTTTCCCAGCATCAAGGTCTTTGCCAATGAGTTGGCTCTTTGCATCTGGTGGTCAAAGTATTGGAACTTCAGGTTCAGCATCAGTCCTTCCAATGGATATTTACGGTTGACTTCCTTTAGGATTGACAGGTGTGATCTCCTTACTGTCCAAGGGACTCTCCAGAGTCTTCATCAGCACCACAGTTTGAAAGCATCAATTCTTTGGCACTCACTCTTCTTTATGGTCCAACTCTCATATTCATACATGACTACTGGAAAGACCATAGCTTTGACTATATGGACTTTTGTCGATAAAATGATGTCTTTGCTTTTTTGTTTTAAGTCTTTCTGTTTTATGTCTTTTCTTGATTCAGTTCCACAGTCAGTTTGTTTCCATTACTTGAGGCCAGTTCAGGAAATTGTGACAGCTTGTATCATGGCTATAGTCTGGTATCATGTAAACTTTTCCCCCTGCTAGGGGTTTTAGTATCTGTAAGACAGTCCACATGATATAGCTCAAAATATTGCCTATAACCCTTGAGACAGAGCTAAAAGTCCTTGACTATGTTTAATGTTAAAACTATTATTATTTTGTCTCCTTTGACTTTTTTCCTTTAATTCTGCCTGGTTTCATTTTTCTGCTTAAACTTATACCTTGGCTAAAATTTTTCCACAGACAAAAAGCAGGTAAAGGTTGTGTGGGGCAAGGACCATAAAGCCCTGCTTCGTTTCACTTCTGGAGGATTTAAAAAAAAAAAAACATTGTGGGGGGCTGCATGAGGAGCTCATGATAGTTTTGAGAACTAGAAAACTCAAACTGGAAGAAAAATAAAAGTCTCTGGTAGAGGTATTTTAGACAGACATCTTTTTGACCCCTTATTCTCTTGGCTTTAGTCATACTGATAACTCTGGGGCCTGAACTCTGGGAGCCTGGCAAAGCTAGGGTTAATCTAGACATTTTAGTTACTGTAAAAAGCCTAGGAGAGGCCTAAATGCAGGGTCATATTTTACTAAATTCAAAGAATTGTTATTTTTTTAATCACTTAATTCAATTAATCACTGAAAAACTAATCAATAAGATTTACTTGTGATTTTTGTCTTATTATTTTATAAGGAAAATAATTCCCACCAAACCAATAATTCAGATGTAATAGGTAATATTCTAGGATAATGAATTGTATGTTTTGTTCATAAAAGGAAATGTAAAATTTATCTCAGCATTTTTTAGGAAGTGTCATGCATTTCTACATACATGAAAGAAAAGTTATCCCCCAGTAGTATATTTCATCGCTATTTTAAAAAACATATATTGAATATGATGAGTACTTTAAGTATATGTGTGATTAAATAACATTACTTTTCTGTAAAATAATTAAATGCAAAGAAATACAATAGGTGAAGTTTTCCAAAATCTCCTGTTGTGGTGACCTTTGAACTAGTGTTTTAGAAAGCATTTGATCTCATTTCCTGATGGCAATCTAAACTTCATCATTTAGGCTACATGTTTTTATCCAGACCAGAATTTCAAGTGGTTATATCAGTTCTATAAGAATTATCATGTTCCATGGGAAGGTTTACAATTTCCATAGAATCAATCTGTATATAAGAAGTTTAGGTCAAAATATGAAGATCTTACTGTCGTGAAGAGAATGCTAATTTTTATTCAGATATTAAACCTGTGACATTTTTCTGTATTCTTTTGTCAAAGAAAAAACCCAATGTGTCCCTTTTAATTCTAGTGGGACATAAAGAGATATACAAACTCTTAATGTAATGAAGAGTGGAATTAGTTAATTGCTATTTTGCATAATTAATTAAGTATCTTTGTGTAGTTTGGAATAAATTATAAAACCTTTACAGAAGTCATTTAAAAAAAGGTTTTTCTGGTGTTTTTGATAGGCTATAATTATCTTTTCTTGCTAACTTATCCGTTTGCTGCTCTCTTTAGGCCGGGCCTCCTTTCCTATCTAATCACTCACATAAAGTCATTCTCATCTCTCAGATATGTTCATTCCCTGACATGGCAGGACTATGTTGCTCATAGGACTTGGCAACTTGAAGACAGAAAAGGCCAATTTTGGTGCCAACCTTTGCTTCTCTATTTGGCTAATCTTTCCCCAAATGAAACAGAACCTTTTATTAAAAACAGCCTAAAACAGTAACAACAAAAAACAAACACTAAAGACATACAAGAAAAAATCGCAGTATCATTGATCCTGATGGATGGCTGATTGAAACAATTGTAAGTGAAAACAAAAAAGAAAAGCCCAATAGTTGAGTAAATTTCTCTATTGTAGCCTCTCTTCCCTCTGCCTGGAAATAGCCCCCTGAGTTTTCTTGATCATTTCTCCTATGTACCTATTAAATAGCTATCCCTAGTATTTATTTTTTTAATTAAAAGCAGTTTAGATGCACGATAGGAATTGCTTTCTCCCTTGAGTGTTAAATCGCTTCAGTTGTGTCCAACTCTTTGCGACCCCATGGACACTCGGTTCCTCTGTCCACGGGATTTCGCATGCAGGGATACTGGAGAAGGTTGCCATGCCCTCCACCAGGGGATCGCCCCAAACCAGGAATGGACCCTTGTTTCTTATGTCTTCTTCATTGACAGGCAAGTTCTTTCCACTAGTGCCACCTGCGAAGTTCTTACCCCCAGACACTTAGAGATCGTAACCTTCAGTCAAGACTCCAAAGGTGGGTAAATGGTGAAGAATCCACCTGCCAAGTAGGAGTCTTGGGTTCGATCCCTGGTTGGGAAAGATCCCCTGGAGAAAGAAATGGCAACCAATATCCAGTATCCTTGCCTGGGAAATCCCATGGACCGAGGAGTCTGGTGGGCTGTAGTCCATGGGGTTGCAAAGAGTCAGACATGACTCAATGACTAAAAAATAGAAACTTACAATCAAGGCGTAAGAGCTCATGTTTTTAAAGGGATATAACTTATATGTTACATAAGCATGCCATAGCAAAATGTTTTTCCATGGTCTGTACTATTTCCCTGGTGTCTTATGGGGTCTAGTTTAATGCTGTGTATATAAGGTTTGCTAAAATACAGTTACGAAATAAAGTAGGTTAAAAAAAAAAAAGTGCAACCTCTTTCCTCACTAGGGAAAACTATAGCTTTAGAATTGTCAAGGGATTGAACTAGGATTTAATAGGTTCTTTCATTTTTTTTTTTTAATCAAATTGTGCCTAGAAACATTCTCACAGTTTAGGAGAAGACTTTGAAAAGGAACATTTGGAAGCTGTAGGCTAACTTTCTTTCCAACATGTACTTGAAGTAGATAGTGATGAGTTTAATATAGGGGACTCGTCTTTTTAAAGTTTTGTCTGATTTGTGATTGATATGAAGATTTAGCATTTTAATTTATTGTTGATATAAATATAGAGAACTTTTTAAGTAATAAATGAGGAATTGGGAATATGTCCATAAAATGTTTATCCATATGTGCCCAGTTAGGGTCCATATGTGCAATCATCAGGAAATCAAAAGCATAATAATCAAACATCATTTTAGATTGTTTCCATTTGGCATATAATAAAAGCTTTGGGTCAGGTACTCTCCTAGGAGGGCTTCCCTGATGGCTCAGCTGGTAAAGAATCTGCCTGCAATGTGGGAGACCAGAGTTTGATCCCTGGGTTGGGAAGATCCCCTGGAGAAGGGAATGGCTACTCACTCTAGTATTCTGGCTTGGAGAATTCCATGGCCTGTATATAGTCCATGGGGTAGTAAAGAGTCAGGCATGACTGAGCGACTTTCACTTTCACTTTCCTAGGAAATAGAGATAAAATGAACTCATTCATTTACTTATCCATTGAAGCATTTATTCTGTTAACTGAGTACATATTGATACGCTAGCTACTGTTATTTTCTAAAGAGACAGCTGTCAGCAAAACAATGTTTTTGCCCTCAAGTAACTTCCTAGGAGGTTCAGTGGTAAAGAATCCACCTGTCAGTGTGGGAGATCTCTGGGTCATGAAGATCCCCTGGAGTAGGAAACAGCAACTTGTTCCCAGTATTCTTGCCTGGAAAATTCCATGGACAGAAGAGCCTGGCAGGCTAGTCCAGGGAATCGCAAAAAGTTAAACATGGCTGAGCGACTGAGCATACACACACACAGCTTATATTCTCTTGAGGGGGAAGTACAGTCACATATCCCTGCTGTCAAAGGCTTTATGGTGCCATAGAGGGCATTGCCAAGTGTACAAACAAAAATAGTACAGTGTGATACAGCCAACGAGTGAAATGTGTTTACATTATTACAAGGCAGGGAGAAAAGATTAATCTTGTCTGGAGACATCAGAAGAGGCTTTGTGTTGTCCCAGAGCACTGGCTTTGAGTGCCCAACGTGCACTGGTCATCTATTTTGCAAATAGTAATATATATATTTCAATGCTATTCTCTCAAATTACCTCACCCTCACCTTCTCCCACATAGTCCAAAAGTTTGTTCTTTACCTCTCCGTCTCTTTTGCTGTCTTGCATATAGGGTCATTGTTACCATTTTTCTAAATTCCATATACATGCATTATACTGTATTGGTATTTCTCTTCCTGACATTTCACTCTGTATACTAGGCTCCAGTTTCATCCACTTCATTAGACCTGACTGAAATGTGCTCTTTATAATAGCTGAGTAATGTTCCATGGTGTATATGTACCTGTAACTTCCTTATCCATTCATCTGCCGATGGACATCTAGGTTGCTTCCATGTCCTAGGTTGCTTCCATGTCCATGCATTGGGGTGCACGTGTCTCTTTCAGTTCTGGTTTCCTCAGTGTGTATGCCCAGCAGTGGGATTGCTGGGTCATATGGCAGTTCTATTTCTAGTTTTTTAAGTGGATTGGGGTGATGAGGGAGGTGGGAGGGGGGTTCAGGATAGGGGGACATATGTGCATCTGTGGTTGATTCATGTCAGTGTATGACAAAAACCACCACAATATTGTAAAGAAATCCATCTCCATTAAAATAAATAAATTAATTAAAAATAAATAAAATTTTAAAAATATCTTAAATCCCCAAACAGAAAAAAGGCTTTGTAAGACTGTGAACCATGAGCTGGGTCCTAAAGGATGTGTATTTTTCAAGTGTATGGACCTAGGTGTGAGAAGACATCTTAGAAGGATGGGTAATAGATGCAAAATCATGGCCTTGTAATTGCAACATAGTATGTGTGGCAACCTACAAGCTCTTTGACACTAACCTACATTAAGTGGGGGTTGAGTGTGGACAGTGGAATCAGATAAGAACCTTTACATAGGTAGAATCAACTTGTCTTAAAAAGTATTGACTTTATTTTGTAGGAAAGAGACGTCATTCATGGTTTAAAAGAAAAGATTAACATGGTCAGGTTTGAATTTTAGGAAGTCACTTTTTTAGCAGTGCACTTCTAAGACAAGAATTGATCTAATTTATATCCTCTGTTATTAAAATAGTAGCATCTGAATTAACATTTAGATAAAGTCTTTATGCAAACTTCCCTGCTAGCTCAGATGGTATAAAGAATCTGCCTGCAATGCAGGAGACCGGGTTCCATCCTTGAGTTGCGAAGATGCCCTGGAGAAAGGAATGGCAAGACACTCCAGTATTCTGGCCCAGAGAATCCAGAGACAGAGAAATCTCACGAGCTATAGTCCGTGGCGTTGCAAAAACTGGAACATGAATGAGCAACTAACACCTTCCCTTCCAATTTCTGTAATCTAGATATTTTTCTATTGCTTGTCAGTGGGAAGTTATAAAGTAGGAAAAATATAAAACAGCCTAATTTATAAGGTGTTATTTCCTAAAAAATTAAGCACAAAACTGAATTTTGAAAAGGTAGAAATTGACTTTGTTCAAGTAAATTTGTTCTTTTGGCTGAGCATTTTTTTTCCATTATTCATATCTATTTCTTAGAGTCAAATGAGAGAAAAATCAGTGCCAAGTTATTAATATTCATATAAATTCAGCCTTGATGGTGAAACAAGAGGAAAAAAGTCTCTAACATCTTGACTATGTTGATAAAAATAGTTAGCATTTGATGAACTAAAACATTTTTCTAAAATGTTTTAATTTATTAATCTCAATACCTAATTTAACTTTATTTACTTATATATACTCCAGTTATATACTTTTCTAAATAAACATTTGCCTACAACTTCTTTCTGAAGTAAGATACAAGTAAATTTCATTGTGCTGATCACTTTGGTCTAATTTCTCCATCAACGATCATCACTATAAAAACAGCTTTCACTTAGTTAGCTAAGAATCTTAATTATTTACTCATTTCTTCTCCCTTGTAAGATAAGGAAATAGAGAAGACTATCAAAATGTCAGTTAATGAAACCATATTTACTTACTGAACATCTTTTTTTTTTTTTCTCTGTAGTCAAAAGAAGACTTAATTGTCTACCTTACTACTGAGTCATCATGAAATAGAAAAAAAAAAGAATAAAAGCAAATATAGATAAAGGTACAGAAAATGCATAATTGATATTTCCTAGAGAAGTCTCCCTGGAGGAGTATATTAAAGTGAGAAGAAAGGGAGTTTAGTAGCCTGACACAAATAGCTTCTTTAATATGTGGGTAATTATCTTTATTAGGTATATAACCAGTGGGAAGCATACTGTCCTCAGTGTAGAGAAGTAACATGTTTGTTCATAGCAGCTACTGATTTTGAGACAATAAATAAGAGGTGTTTTTTTTTGTTTTTTGTTTTTTTACATTTCATTAGATCTAGAGTTGTTTAAGGGCTTTGTTTTCTTCTGTGGTCAATGATGGTACACAGTGATTCATTATTGATTATGAATTATTGGGAATTCTTTGTACAATTTTTGTAGCTTTGAATATTCTTCTAAGTTTTTTTTTTTATTATAGAATCTTCACACTCTCATTTATTGTTAATATCCCCATTTTACACATGAGTAAACTCAAGCTCAGAGGTGTTAAATAATTTATCAAAGATCAGATAGCTAATAATTGGCAAAGATGATATTAAACCAAGCTAAAGTCTCTATGACCTTAAAAACTTTATTTTTAACTATTATCTAATGTGGCTTTCTTGTCACTATTTTAGATTATTACTCTTTGTAATACCCATATTGTAAATGTTATCCCTTTATATGATCAATTGTTACCTTCCCCAGACCAAAATTAATATGATGCAACTTTTAAAAATATATAGTTAATTTATAAATTCTAAGAGCCATATAATGATGAAGATCACATAATGTTCTTAGGTGTTTTAATATAAATCCTAGACTAAGTTTATGCTTTTAATATTTTAACACATAGGCTCTTTGAAAAATGAATAATGAGTTTTGTTTTAATTGTCATCAATTTTAATACTCTAATGTGATATTGTTTTGGTGCCTTGAGCAACATTACTAAATTTAATAAAATATTGTTTAATAATACAAATGATTGGCTACATACCCAGCTTTTCTGTGATCCCGAGGGTCCTCCACTACCTTCATTACAGAAGTAATCTTGATATCACTAATTTATTTTTTTTAATTATCCATCTAAAAATGTACAAAGAATAAATAAAAGATTTGGGAATAGAAACCAGGCTGCAAACATTATCATACAATTCCAAATGGGCTAAAATGGAACATTTTATCCTTCTATGAGCACCACTTCTCCCTACCATTTATTTGGTGTTTAAACTTAGAGTCATCAGATGAACAAACTCAAAATTCATCCATCAGTATCCTTTTCCAGTTTCTTATCATCTCTCAAATGGACAAAATAATTTACTCTTTATCTGAGGGTTGTTGTTTTTATGTCAACTGTCCTTCGCCCATTTCTTCTTCATTCCCCCTTTATTTTTTCAGATAAAGAAAATACACACTGAACTTTCCTCCTCTTTTATTATACTCTCTGCCCATATATTATGTCTTTCTTCCTAGCATTCTGATTCCAGAAACTACAATCTACCACATTCACCCTTCCTTATTTTTAGAACCACTTTCTAGCACATCTACTTCTTTATCTCTAAAAACATCAAAAATCAGCTCCATATGGAAATCTGTGGGCAGATAGTAACAAAGTCCCATCTACATCATATACTATTAAAGTACTTTATTTCCTAACCATTTTTCATTTTAAATGAAAAAAATATGACTCTTTCTAAAGACTGTTTTCTGAAAATCATATCTACATCTAAAATATCCCATCTGGTAAAAAATCGATATTTAAATACATCCTTATAAAAAGTGAGAAAGACACTGTAATGGTCTTTGTTCATGTTTGTTTGAATATAAAGCTTTGAAGCCATGCATTTTATATATCCAAAGCTGTTTTCAAACAAATGTTGGTCTATTTCAATTTTTATTAAACTAGTTTTCTAAAATGTTCTCTTAAGTTATTCCTCTACTGAATTTACATATTTTTATTTCCAGTTTTTAAAATGTATCAAAATAAACAGTCCCAGTGCTGAAGTTAGGAAAAAGAAAAATCAGCGCCTTCCAATTTTCAGTTGTATCTTCTTTCAAATTTTCAGTAAATGTGGGATAAAATAATTTTTGTACATTAACAAATTGTTCAGAGTCTGGATTTCCATAATCATAATCAGCAGAATCCATATATGGTATTTCCATATTGCTTTCTAACATCTTGAGTTTATTAGTGGAAAATTTAATTTGTGCAAATCAGCCTGCGGCAAAGGAGTATGAAATTAACTTGACACATATATTTGATGTTTTTAGTATTTCTCAGTTTTGCACTATAACCACAACATGGCAACCTAGGATAAACACGGAGATCAATAGTGTCACTTCCAATTACCACATTACTGTAAACAGCTGTAACTTGCTGAAAACTCAGCCAGGATTCATTATCTTCTGGGTTTTATCTAAGAAGGCATGCATCAACACTACATATGAAATGACATGTTTGAAAATTTCAAACTTTCATTAATGGTCTGAATCTTGGTTTAGAATCTGTTTTCTAAAACGATATTTAGTGCTATTAATATACTTAGCAGTGTTCTTGTTCAGGCTCAAAGGAGGCACTGAAAGACAGCCAAGTTCCTTTCCCTTCAGACTTTCTCTCAATTCCTACTCCACATTCACAACAGGAAGCAGGTTAGTGACTAGGGAAATTGCCAAAATCATTCTTCTTCACCATTTCTATTTCCTTCTTTGATTCTTCTCTGCCATATGATTTAAAATAAAGTGTCAGAGAATAACCTTTGTGAAACGTGCATTCAACCATTATCTTTGCTAAAGAACAGTGATTTCAAAATATGGTTCATAAATAGAGTGGCCATTTAACATTTCCCGCCAAATTGAGATACTTCTGAAAGTAAAAGATGTCACTGTTAATAATTATACCATGATGACAGATTTATCGTATCTTTTATCATACCCAGAGATCTGGTCATCTTCCCAGATCTCTGCCCTACAAGAGAATCATTTGGTGTGGTTGTTCACAGACCTGTCTTCTTGGAGCTCAACAGCTGAATCTGAATTTCTGGATTTATAGCCTGGGAATCTTCATATTTAGGAATCTTTTCAGGTGTTTCTTAAAGGTACAAAAATAATAGTAGTGACATATAATAATTACCATGTACCAGACACTCATCTAATATTTCACATATGCTGCTCCTTGAATCCTCACAAGCACTACCATAGAATGATAGAATGATGTATGAATCATTCAAGTATAAAAAGGCATATTCCTGAGAAATGTAGCTAATGGACTTATATGGATGATTGCCAAAGATTTACATTTTACCTAGACTTTTGGCACCTTGAGGGATACAGCTATAATGTAATAATCTATGATTGTGGAAAGAAATTTAAAATGTGAGAGGAAAGACTTTAATGGAAAAGCAACATTTTAGCTGGTTCTTAAAATTGGAGAGTGTGGTGGCAAAGAGTAAGCCTAAAAGAATGAGATGGATGTGATCATGCCATCATAATATATATATATATATATATATATATATATATATATACACAAATATAATATATATACATATATATAATATATATACATACATACATACATATATATATACAATATAATATATATACATATATATAATATATATACATACATACATATATATATATATATATAATATCTGAGAAAAGTGTGACAGTTCATGTGGCAGGAGCTGGTGTCTGGTTAGAGCACCATTACTGCAAAAAATGGCTTTTGTTGCTAAACGTGAAGGAATTCCCTGAGGGATCAGCAGTAAAAGAATCCGCCTGCCATGCAGGAGACACAGGAAATGCGGGATTGATCCCTGGGTCAGAAAGACACCTTGGAGGAGGAAATAGCAACTCATTCCAATATTCTGGCCTGGGAAATCCCATGGAGAGAAGAAGGAGCCTGACAGGGTACATCCCAAAGGATTGCAAAGAGTTGGACGTGAATGAGCACATATGCAGGGGAAAGGATTAAAAGATGTTAAACATATGTCTTCCCATTTTTTCTCCCATATCTTCTCAGTTCTTAAAATTTTGTAGCTGCTGGCTAGTTCTCACTGCTTCCTTCAGCAAATACAGTTGTGGCAGTCAAAAATACAGGAGAACTACCATGCCTTTAGGAATAGTTCCTAACCAATGACCAAATTTGGTGGTAGATTAATACCCGAGTTCCCTTGCCTACTGTACTAAATAACTCATATTCTAAATATAATAATGATAACTCATAGCCCCCACCCTCATCCCAAAGCCCCAGCAGGATTCAAAACAGCAATATGATTGATAAATCACCCTTGGTCATTGCTTTCTCACCTCTTTTTTGTTTTCTCATTTCCCTACCCTTTTTTCCTGGAAACACTTACCAAAAATTTGTGCTTGAACTTTTGATTAAGAGTCTGTTTCTGGAAGAACCCAAACTAAAACAACATAGTCTCATGAGGTGGAGTAGTGGGCAATAGAATGGGAAAGACTAGAGATCTCTTCAAGAAAATTAGAGATACCAAGGGAATGTTTCAGGCAAAGATGAGCAAATTAAAGGACGGAAATGATATGGACCTAAGAGAAGCAGAAGATATTAAGAAGAGGTGGCAAGAATATACAGAAGAACTGTACAAAAAAGATCTTCACAACCCAGATAATCATGATGATGTGATCACTCACCTAGAGTTAGACATCCTGGAATGTGAAGTCAAGTGGGCCTTAGGATGCATCACTACGAACAAAGCTAATGGAGGGGATGGAATTCCAGTTGAGCTATTTCAAATCCTAAAAGATGATGCTGTGAAAGTGCTGCCCTCAATATGCCAGCAAATTTGGAAAACTCAGCAGTGGCCATAGGACTGGAAAGGTCAGCTTTTATTCCAATCCCAAAGAAAGGGAATGTCAAAGAATGCTCAAACTACTGCACAGTTGCACTCTATCTCAAAGGCTAGTGTGGAGAAGGCAATGGCAGCCCACTCCAGTACTCTTGCTTGGAAAATCCCATGGACGGAGGAGCCTGGTGGGCTCCAGTCCTTGGGGTCGCGAAGAGTCAGACATGAATGAGCAACTTCACTTTACTTTTCACTTTCATGCATTGGAGAAGGAAATGGCAACCCACTTCCGTACTCTTGCCTGGAGAATCCCAGGGACGGGGGAGCCTGGTGGGCTGCCGTCTGTGGGTCGCACAGAGTCGGACACGACTGAAGTGACTTAGCAGCAGCAGCAGCAGCAGAGGCTCAGGCTAGTAAAGTATTGCTCAAAATTCTCCAAGCCAGGCTCCAGCAATACGTGAACCGTGAACTTCCAGATGTTCAGACTGGTTTTAGAAAAGGCAGAGGAACCAGAGATCAGATTGCCAACATCCGCTGGATCACTGAAAAGGCAGAAAGTTCCAGAAAAACTTCTACTTCTGCTTTATTGAATACACCAAAGCCTTTGACTGTGTGGATCACAACAAACTGTGGAAAATTCTTAAAGAGATGGGAATATCAGACCACCTTACCTGCCTCCTGAGAAATCTCTATGCAGGTCAGGAAGCAACAGTTAGAACTGGACATGGAACAACAGACTTGTTCCAAATTGGGAAAGGATTACATCAAGGCTATATATTGTCCCCCTGCTTATTTAACTTATATGCAGAGTACATCATGTGAAATGCTGGGTTGGAAGAAGTACAAGCTGGAATCAAGATTGCCAGGAGAAATATCAGTAACCTCAGATACGCAGATTACACCACCAGTATGGCAGAAAGTGAAGAAGAATTAAAGAGCCTCTTGATGAAAGTGAAAGAGAATGAAATGGTTGGCTTAAAATTTAACATTCAGAAAACAACGATCATGGCATCTGGTCCCATCACCTCATAGTAAATAAATGGAGAAGCAATGGAAACAGTGAGAAAGTTAATTTTTTATACTCCAAAATCACTGCAGATGGTGACAACAACCATGAAATTAAAAGACACTTGCTTCTTGGAAGAAAAACTGTGATGAACATAGACAGCATGTTAAAAAGCAGAGGCATTACTTTACTGACAAAGGTCTGTCTAGTCAAAGCTATGGTTTTTCCAGTGGTCATGTATGGATGTCAGAGTTGGACCGTAAAGAAATCTGAGCACCAAAGAATCGAGGCTTTTGAACTGTGGTGTTGGAGAAGACTCTTGAGAGTCCCTTGGACAGCAAGGAGATCCAACCAGTAAATACTAAAGAAATCAGTCCTGAATATTTATTGGAAGGACTGATCTGAAGCTGAAACTCCAATACTTTGGCCACCTGATGTGAAAAATTGACTCTTCAGAAAAGACCTTGATACTGGGAAAGATTGAAGGCAGGAGGAAACGGGGATGACAGAGGATGAGATGGTTCGGTGGCATCACCAACCTGATGGACGTGAGTTTGAGTAAGCTCCGGTAGTTGATGATGGACAGGGATGCCTGGTGTGTTGCAGTCCATGGGGTCACAAATAGTCAGACAGGACCACTGAACTGAACTGAATTGGGACGAAATATGGATTTTATCTAATTGCTTACCAAAGAAGTCAGCTAGCCATTAAGGAAATTTTCAGCCAGAAGATTGATAAACTTTATATTGCAGCAAAAAACTAGTAGCAAGGGGAGAGTAGATAGCCGAGAAAGTGAATATGACTTGACAAACTATTTGGAAGGCAGTTGCAGGATTATGTTACAAGGAGCCTCCACAGAGGGAGTGACACAAGAAAGGGAGACATGGGAGTTTAAATGGCTTAATTGATATAGATTGAAGAGGGAAATTGTTTATATGAAATGATGAACATATCAAAGTTCTGAGTTGAGCAATCTGAGTATGATTTATCCAGGGATATGACCTACAACCATGATGCAAGTTGTTCTCTGTACTAGTCCAACATGTATTTACTATTTACATGAAATATTCACAGCCTTATATACATGAATGGCATCCTTTGATAGCACAGTAAACAACTTGCAAAATACTATGGGTCAGTGAAATGTAAAGTAGGCAATCAGTTCGGTTCAGTTCAGTCCCTCACTTGTGTCCGATTCTTTGCAACCCCATGGACTGCAGCACACCAGGCCTCCCTGTCCATCACCAACTCCCGGAGTTTACTCAAACTCATGCCTATTGAGTCGGTGATGCCACTCAACCATCTCATCCTCTGTCGTCCCCTTGTCCTCCCACCTTCAGTCTTTCCCAGCATAAGGGTCTTTTTAAATGAGTCAGTTCTTCACTTCAGGTGGCCAAAGTATTGGAGTTTCAGCTTCGACATCAGTCCTTACAGTGAATATTCAGGACTGATTTCCTTTAGGATGGACTGGTTGGATCTCCTTGCTGTCCAAGGGACTCTCAAGAGTCTTCTCCAACACCACAGTTCAAAAGCATCAATTCTTCGGCCTTTAGCTTTTTTTATAGTCCAACTCTCATATCCACACATGACTACTGGAAAAACCATAGCCTTGACTAGATGAACCTTTGTTGACAAAGTAATATAAGCAGGCAATATAAAAGACAAAAGAGAATGCTTGCTGGAGAGGAAGTTGTAGAATTTAATTTAAAAATTTTGTCACATAATATAATTATCCTGAGCATTAAATACATAAGTAAGTTTAAGAAAATGTTTAGACACATTGGTGAAGCCTCAGAAGTATGAATACAAATAAAATACAAGAGTAGAAGTAATCTTGTAGAAGACTCTATGAGTGATGAATGCATGTGAATCAAACCAGAATTCTTGTCTTTTAAAATCTATAACCTATATATACAGATTGTAGAAAGCATGATACCATACATATTTAGAATTCTTGTCATTGTACATACTGATTGCCTTAGGAAGATAAGTCTCCAATATAATCTTGAATCATTTTAAAAATGTGATTCATAGAAAATCTTACACAGATACCAAGACCTTTGTAATTTAAGCAGTAAATGTCATGTGTGTTTGGGTGTTATTCAAAACTGATACTAAATGTGAATGTGGAAAGCTGCCAGTAAGATCCTACTCTAGAAAGTCCCTCTTCTACCTACTTACATTTTGCAATAAAATTTCACATTTAGACATAAATTCCCTTTTGGATATGTGTGCTTGGCATCTTATAAAAGCGAATCCTCTTAAAAGCGGTCACTTCTGTAAATCAAGTATTGAAAATCAGAAAGTGTATAGAACTTGAGTGTGTAATGATTTTTAAAAGGGGGAAAGGGCACTAGTTGGGGAGACTGGTAAAATGAAAAAGGGACGTGTTTCCCAGTTTTGCTGATGCCATCTCTGCATGTTGCCTTTTAACTTTATGACACAGCAGCTCTTAAAATAGTGGTGACCACCCTGAAACCAGCCAAATTCTACTGCCTCGACTGGAAAACAAGAATAGTCTCCATAATTTATTAAAATCAACTGAGTAGGCTTTTTGTCCAATTTCCATTGCATCATTTATGAGATAGTTTGTTTTTCTGAAATTTAAAAGTCAGGATTCTTTTCACAAAATATAGAAGGATGAAGTCATAAGTATCTTTCTGCCCCTTAACCATTACCAAGCAGGGACATTTTTAAAAAAGGTAAAGCTGAGTACGACCATTTCATTTCCTTTAATGTAGCAACTTGGTTATATTGTGGACATGGGTGTATTTGTGAAGAATTCGACCTAGCCACTTCCTTAGTTCAAGGGGTTTGGGGAGTTACAGAAATCAGAGGGACCAATTTGTCAGTCCCCTGGTATGTCACAAGATTGTACTTTTCTTACTGATGAGACAGGACATTCCAGAACCCACAGAACTTGAAGCTGAAAAAGAAATTAGGGAGACTACTGATTAGGTGAAGGAATTATTGGTATTCACAGATCAATTTGGGATTTGCTGTCTGCTAGTTGCTAGAGCGCAAGTAGCAATTTCCCTCATTTCCTGTTGCTGAACATTCGAGTGCCATTCAATCACAAGTTTTGAAAAAAGGCAGAGCTTTCCTAGATTCTCATGGCTACAGGTTGTGCATTGAGTCTCTGCGCCTGCCCTCCAAGTATAATATTCAGGATGCTCCATAGTCCTGAAAGTTTCTGTTCAAGCCATATGAAACTCAGATGAAAGAAAATTTTAAAATGAAGTGTGTGAGAGAGAGAAAGGAGAAGAGAAAGACAGAGCTGCAAAGTGACCTATGCTCACAAAGAAATGGAATCATTACAATTCTGAGGACAATTATGCAAATCTGAGATCTATTCAGATTTTTCTGGTAAAAAAGGGACCAAACTCTGTAATTCCCACCGCAAAAATATGTTCTCTGAAAGGCAACTGTTTAAATGGAAACTGAGTGATCAAGAATGATGGAAACCAAAGCCAAAGAGTTAGAATTTCTATGTCAAACTCGCTCCTTGTTCTCAGAATTTCTTCAGACACCTAAGTATCCATAATCTCACTGATTTGCAAAATTGATCAGTGATGAGCCACATATTTATATCTTACCTTTTTCTAGATATATATGTACATTTATCTAGTTTTTGGATCTCTGTTTTATATGTGAGAGTCTATAATTAAATAGATAAAGGCTGCAACTCTCCGACCTCTAGCAATTGCAAACAAACAGAAACCCAATATGACTTATGCATTTTTGAAGTTTTGATCATGTGGCTCACCTCTAAAAACTATGAAGACCATTATTATATTAATGGGTATATGCATTAACATATAATAACACTCTTACCAACATTGTACTTTCCATGGCTGAGTTTAATGAGTGTTTAAAATATGTATTTATAAGCATTCATCTCAAAAGTTATACATAATTAACTTCAACTTACAGAAGAATAAACTGAGGCTAAGAATATTAACAAGTGCACTATTACATCCCATATATAGATGAATACACTAGACATAATACCTGCACTACATACCTGCTGTTGGTGTGACTTAAATGAGATGTTGCTATATGGCACAACAATTTGCAAAAACAAAATTAGGGATTATAGTTAATACTAACTAATTTTGTTGCTGTCAATTAAATATTCTAACATTATTAAACATATTTTTATGAAATTTAATTTTGTTTCATTTGTTATGTTCATTTAGATATGTTTTATGTTTATTCATTTACTCACATTCATTCATTGTTTTATTCAATAAACATTTATTGAGCATATACTTTCTTAATTTGCAAGACTGTATTTTTTTCACACTCACCAAGAGGCACAGTTTAATCTATCCCTCTTTTTTCCCCCAAAGCAGTTAATGGCAAATAGAATTTGATTATGCATATATACATAAAATATGTATTATTTAAGTATATTTTAAAGATATCATAACAATTAGATATAGTATATGGGCTTCCCAAATGGTGCTAGTGGTAGAGAACCTGCCTGCCAATGCAGGAGCCACAGGAGACGAGGGTTTGATTCCTGAATCGGGAAGATCCCCTGGAGGAGGGCATGGGAACCCACTCCAGTATTCTTGCCTGGAGAAACCCACGGACCAGGGAGCTTAACGGGCTATAGTCCACGGGGTCTTAAAGATTCGGACATGACAGAAGTGACCTAGCAGCAGCTGCATGGCTATTTTTAAAGGCCTATTTTTTTTTTTTTTTTGCATGTCCTTAATTTTTTTATCGTAACATTTTACCTTAAGACTATTGATTATCCTAGCTTACATATCCATTTAACATTAACATTAATAATATTTGTATAGAGTTTTATCGTTTTCAAAGCCTTTATACATGTACTAATTATTTGGATTCCAGTTGAATTGGAATTAGGTTTCAGAGAGTTTCAAATATTTGCCTCAATTTATATGGAAAGTGGCAAATTATTTATGAGGGTGACATTTCAGAATAGTATATAGCTCTTATTTTGTTTTGACTAAAAGAAGAGTTTTTATCAGTTTTGGTTCATGGAGTTACCTTAGGGATTCTTCTATATCTGACTCATGATCTGTCCTAAATATATATATAGGGAGATTAGTTTATCATTAGTTTTCAATTGAAATATTTTTTCTCATGTAAATTTTGGTTGCCAAAATTGAGAAATTCTAGATAAACTAATACATTGACACATGATGTAATTAGGACAGCAGGACTGAACTTGAATTATATTTGTATTGGGGATATAATGGACAAGGACAATTATCTGCTTTTATCAGGCATGCTCTCAAAGGATCAGCATTTTTAAAAACAATTTATCTTTGGACAAGACTTTCTACTTCTGTTTTACATACAGACACACAAAGCAGTGTCATTGAAAGCAGTTTCTGGTTTTATTTCTTGGCTGTTGAACAGCAACAACAAAAGAATACTTTAAAATACATTTCATTTTTCTGGAATTGAGCTTCAGGAGTTGCTTGTATATTTTTGAGATTAATCCTTTGTCTGTTTCTTCAACCCACTGAAATGTTGTGAAGTAATTGGCCTCCAACTAATAAAATAAAATTTAGTAAAAAAATAAAATAAAATAAAAATAAAATACATTTCATTGATACTCAGGTAGTACCTTGTAAATTAAGTTATCTGAGCACCTTTCAGATGTCTTTTCGTAATTGGTGAATAGTAAAAATAGATTATATAATTTCCTAAGTGCACCGATTGATCCAAATGTCCTCATTTCTCTCTATATATCCTATTCATTCTTCCAGGATTTATCATGCATTAGTTTGTGCCAGCATGTCTATTGTGACATCTGTAATACTGACTATATTAGATGTCATATATTAGATACCTCTTATATCCTTATGTTATTGTTACATGTTGGACTTTGAATAACTCTTTAAAGGAGATGTCAGTAGCCCTTTATTTTAATGAAGACAGCTCAAGGAATCTTAATAATTAGTGTACTATATACAGCAGTTTAAACCTACATTGCCCTGAATCTAATGTCTTTGGTTACTGTCACACCTTGATCACTCTGCACATTTTGGTGTTCATATTACATTGGACACCAACTAGAATCTTGTTCTTTAGAGAGCAGATCTTACGGCTGGTGTTAGGCCAATAAATCTTTTTTGTCTGAATACTTGACTGTTTTCTCTTTAAATGTGGTTGAATGTGTCACTTGATTTATCCACAGATATGAAGGCCAACTCACAAAGTAAGTTAGAGGTGAGTAGGAAGTGATAGGTGTTGTTGGACTGTCAGAAAAAGTAAAAGGAAAAAAATGATTTTGGAAACAGAAGCAGAACCTTTTTGATCTAGCTCCTTTTGAATGTCAAAATGACTTACAAGAAATTTGGCAAGAGATTCTAAGAAGTACAGAGATCTAAGGAGCAACCTGAGCCCACTTTCTGTCTTAGAACTTGCATGTTAACATAAGTCATGGTTAAATAAAGGATTTTCTTTGTGTTCAGTGGTTATTATGATTGATTTTCTAGAAGTCTCATAAATAAGGGAAATGTTACTGGCAATAATGTTAAATATAAAATTAGCAAACTTCTCTTTGCTTTTAGGACACTTTGTGAAAAGTTATTTTGAAGAACCGTAATCTGTTTTGTAAATGAAAATAGTTAAACCAGAAGGTGGGAAAGAGTGTAGAAGGAAAAAAGCCTCAGACTATTTTGTTTGGAATCTCATTGCAGGTGTTTCATTTGGGTTAAAACAATATTTTCATGAAAAAAATAATGTAATATTCTGTGTTCACCCATGTTTGATATCCAGTTTGAAATACAGAGGTAAACTGACTTACACCCAAAATATGTATATATGTGAGAGACAAAGGGAAAAAAGAAGGGGAACAAAGAGAAGGGAAACTAATTAGAATTTTAGGGAGAAAGAACAAATGAAAACTATTCATACTATACGGGGAGTCACTGTTTTATTTGATAACTTTCCAGAAATTATAATTGTTGTGCTTGACCTAAAAAAGCCAGATTTTGTGTGTTCTGGTTTTGTTGTATTTTTGTATTTTTGCTCTGAAATTCATTACAAATATATCTCCATTCCCTTAGTAGTGTTAAGAAGCTATGCTTCCATTCTGATTTAGGTGTCACTGCTATTCAGACACCTGTGGACTGATTTGAGTTAATCGACTGTCCTTAACAAAACAACGGTTTTCTTTTTTTTTTTTTTCCTTTCTAAAAAAAAAAGTTGGAATTAGCAGACTTTATAATATCGTGCATTTCAGCTAATTTTTGTGTGCTTGTTTATTTTATGTCTGTATGTTTAATAAATGGAGAATGAAAGAGTAATTTCATTGATTTTTTTTTATCATTTTGCAGCCCTTTTATTGATTTACCTATTAAATTCTTGAATTAACTATTCTAAACCCTTTTATTAAGCTATTCTCTAAGAGACTGTTTTCTGTATTAATCATTCCCATTTGTCATTTAAAGGTTCTTGGTTGGTGCTCTTTTAAGAGATTAATGTCTGGAAGTATCATCTCATACATGTGCATGTAAGAAAGAGAAGAAAAAAATAACCCATCCAAAAAGACGATGAATCAGAATTTCAGAACTGGGAAAGACAGTAGTGATTAAATTTCAAAGTAAGATAAAATGGATAAAACAAGTAGTAAAAATTTTTTTTTATATTTAGAACTTAAGCTGAAATATGAATATAATTCTTCAAGTGAGCATAAGCTTGAGTTGTATGGTGACCCATATCCAGGCTAGAAATCTCCAGAGTAAACAGTCTTCCCATAATTTTACACTTTTCTCTATTTTGCCTAGATAGATATTCCATGAGAGAGATTCTTTTTGTGTGTGTGTGTGTGTGAAAAGTGATAAGCTGTAAGGTATGTGGCCATGGAGACCACAAAGAGACATGGCCAAGCGAAAAACTGAATAACAACAACAAAATTATGTGTGAATGAAAACAAATAATAAATGAGTAAATATTAAAATAACATGTAAAATTTAAAAGGCCTCAAATGCCTACATCTCTGCATTGTTAACTCCTCCATCTAGGTGGCCACACTAATATCTATACCAAGTGATTATTAACAACTCTTGTCTAACTGTGTAAGTTTACATTAACATGAGAACTGTTAATACAGGCAGAATTTGGCTTTCAAAGGAATGTGTTATTAATCTGGAGAAATGAATTATTTCTTAGGCAACCATTTTAGTCACATAATGAATTTTGAGATAAGACAATACAAAACAGACAAAATACCCATTTGATCTTACCTCAGATATTGCCAATTTTGAATGCCATTGAAATTGTCTATTAAGGCCCAGACATCATTCAAGTAATTATACACATACCTGTGAACAAAATTGCAAAATATTTATGTCCAAACAGTACACTAGCAAATAAACTTCAAATGATAAGCGGAGATGGCTCAAATTCAGAAAACAGTCTGTAAAAGATCAGTTTAATGGAGGCTTTATAAGAAGAGTTAATTAAAACTGTAATAGTCAAGTCAATAAAATACTCAGATTATAAAAATCAATGAAATTACTCTTTTGTTATCTTTTTGTTAATTTAAAACATTGGATAAGGAAATGGCAACCCACTCCAGTATTCTTGCCTAGAGAATCCTGTGGACAGAGGAGCGTGGTAGGCTGCTGTCCATAGGGCCACACAGAGTTGGACATGACCTAAGTTACTTAGCATGCGTACATGCTTTGGAGAAGGAAATGGCAACCCACTCCAGGATCCTTGCCTGGAGAATTCCAGGGACAGAAGAGCCTGGTGGGCTGCCGTCTATGGGGTCGCATAGAGTTCGACACGACTTAAGCGACTTAGCAGCAGCAGCAGCAATTCAGTGTATGCATAAAATGAACACATGCAAAGATTTACTGATGATATCGATGTAAAGTTTCTGCTAATTACAGCATTTCTTCCTCTTTACAGGATAAATAAAAAGTTTATTAATACTGTATGTAAGTAGATCCAGTTAGATCAATACACTATTAAGTAGGAACTACAAAGGTATGGTGATTTTTTTCAAAGTATTTCTAGATAAGGCTATTTTTAAAAAGTGAGATTGGAAAAGAAATCACTTGTAAGGAATGAGAGATTTCCTATATTAAAACATTTGAGAAAATATATAATTACGCATGCAACATAAGTCACAGATGGTGGGTTCTTTACCACTAGCGCCACCTGCAAGTCAGTTCAGTTGTCAGTCAGTCAGTTCAGTCTCTCAGTCATGTCCGACTCTTTGCGACCCCATGAACTGCAGCATGCCAGGTCTGCCTGTCCATCACCAACTCCCGAAGTTTACCCAAACTCATGTCCATCGAGTTGGTGATGCCATCTAGCCATCTCATCCTCTGTCTTCCCCTTCTCCTCCTTCCCCCAATCCCTCCCAGCATCAGGGTCTTTTCCAGTGAGTCAGCTCTTCGCATCAGGTGGCCAAATTATTGGAGTTTCAGCTTCAACATCAGTCCTTCCAGTGAACACCCAGGACTGATCTCCTTTAGATGGATTGGTTGGATCTCCTTGCAGTCCAAGGGACTCTCAAGAATCTTCTCCAACACCACAGTTCAGAAAAGTCAATTTTTCGGCGCTCAGCTTTCTTCAGAGTCAAACTCTCACTTCCATACATGACCACTGGAAAAACTGTAGCCTTCACTAGACAGAACTTTGTTGGCAAAGTAATGTCTCTTCTTTTTACTATGTCTTCTAGGTTGGTCATAACTTTCCTTCCAAGGAGTAAGCGTCTTTTAATTTCATGGCTGCAGTCACCATCTGCAGTGATTTTGGAACCCAAAAATATAAAGTCTGACACTGCTTCCACTGTTTGCCCATCTATTTCCCATGAAGTGATGGGACCAGATGCCATGATCTTAGTTTTCCAAATGTTGAACTTTAAGCCAACTTTTTCACTCTCCTCTTTCACTTTCATCAAGAGGCTTTTTAGTTCCTCTTCACTTTCTGCCATAAGGTTGGTGTCATCTGCATATCTGAGGTTATTGATATTTCTCCCAGCAATCTTGGTTCCAGCTTGTGCTTCCTCCAACCCAACGTTTCTCATGATGTACTCTGCATATAAGTTAAATAATCAGGGTGACAATATGCAGCTTTGATGTACTCCTTTTCCTATTTGGAACCAGTCTGTTGTTCCATGTCCAGTTCTAACTGTTGCTTCCTGACTTGCATATAGGTTTCTCAAGAGGTGGATCAGGTGGTCTGGTATTCCCATTTCTTTCAGAATTTTCCACAGTTTATTGTGATCCACACAGTCAAAAGCTTTGGCATAGTCAATAAAGCAGAAATAGATATCTTTTGGAACTCTCTTGCTTTTTCGATGATCCAGCGGATGTTGGCGATTTGATCTCTGGTCCCTCTGCCTTTTCTAAATCCAACTTGAACATATGGAAGTTCACAGTTCACGTATTGCTAAAGCCTGGCTTGGAGAATTTTGAGCATTACTTTACTAGTGTGTGAGATGAGTGCAATTATGCAGTAGTTTGAGCATTCTTTGGCATTGCCTTTCTTTGGGATTGGGGAACACATGTCAATCCATGGATGATTCATGTCTATGTATGGCAAAAACCACTACAATATTGTAAAGTAATTAGCCTCCAACTTATAAAAATAAATGGGAAAAAAAAGATCTTGTTTCTGTGACACCAATTGAATATTGACTGAATCTAAATAAATAACAAGTGGGAGACATCAGCATAATGATTTAAGTAGAAAGTTATGTCAAAAGAAATTGATGTCATTTAAAAATATTGCTGTTAATTTTAGTTACTTGAACTATAAGAAGCTATTTGACATATAAAACTTTGAGGATTTGGGGGATACAGATAGAGGCACCATTTGATAGAATCTTCTGTGTTTGATTTGCATGAATGTTACTAATTTGAAGAGTATAGTTGTACACATAGAGATGTATAAATTAATCTGATTTAATTATGAAAACTATGTTGAAAATCTTAAACAATAGAAAAATTTAATAGAGACATATTTTCCTCATAAAATGAGTTAAAAATTGCGGAGTCTGAAAATTCAAACAAGTAAGAAAGCTGGTAATTTCCAGGAGTCACTCTCAAGTAATTAGACCATACTTATAAAGCTCTACTCCATAAATTCTAAGATAGTCTCAGTATATTGAAGTTCATCTTTTTCTTAGAGGGAAAAGACAAAGTGTAGGATTATTGACTAGTTCAACCTTCTACTGAGATTTGAAGAAATCTTAGTCCTAGAACAAGTAGAACCCCTTTATATTAACAAAAGCAAAACAAACCACTTCAAGCAACAAACATTCATCTGATGTTCTCTGGATAATCTTATACAATAAGGCTACTGTGGAGGATGCCAGTCATTTATTAGATGGCATAGACTTTTCTTCATGAGGACACATGAGAATCCCCTTTCTACTGTCAGAAATTATGTTTTCTTGGACAAAGAGATGGTACTTTATAAATTTACCTTATGAATTATGCATGTGATTAAGTTACCTTTTGCATTGATTGGTGGTATGCTTAGCGTTAAATGTGGGTTCTATGTCTAGTTTATAACTTATGGATAAGAGATTTATCTCTGACTCCATGGCATCTTATACTTAGGAAAAGAGGTAAAAATAGAACTGAAGAGCATGGACACAGAAAGTTTGGAATTAACATCTCTAGTCACGCTCAAGTTGTTCATGAATCCTCTGAAACTACATACAAATTTTACCAATCACATGAATTTCTCTCTATCTGGTATGTATGTGCATATAACTTTCAATAGATTTTGAAAGACCTCTATAGATCAAGCAAAAATTAGCAATCAGTGAACTAAACTTTAAGACCTAGGTCCCTAACATATACCTTAAGGATTCAAATGCTAGGTTGTTCTTACATGTTAAGATAGAACATTTTTTTCAGTGTATAATCCTTAGGTCAAATTTGGTGGGCAACCCAGTGATATGATGTCATTGTTATTGTTCAGCCACTAAGTCATGTCTGATTCTTTTCAACCCCATGGACTGCAGCATGCCAGGCTTCCCTAACCTTCACTATCTTTTGGAGTTTGCTCAAACTCATATCCATTGGGTCGGTGATACCATCCAACCATCTCAACGTCTGTCACCCCCTCTCCTCCTGCTCTCAGTTCTTCCCCATCATCAGGGTTTTTTCCCAGTGAGTCAGCTCTTCCCATCAGGTGGCCCAAGTATTGGAGTTTCAGTCTCAGCATCAGTCCTTCGAATGAATATTCAGGGTTGATTTCTTTAGGATTGACTGGTTTGATTTCCTTGGTGTCCAAGAGATGATCAAGAGTCTTCTCCAGCACCACAATTTGAAAGCATCAGTTCTTCTGCGCTCAACCTTTTTATGGTCCAACTCTCACATCTGTGCATGACTACTGGAAAAGCCATAGGTTTGACTCTCTGAACTTTGTCAGCAAAATGATGTCTCTGCTTTTTAATATGTTCTCTAGGTTTGTTATAGCTTTTCTTCCAAGGATGTCATTAAGTTATCTCAAAGCCAAAGAATATTAGAAAATGAAGCAATCTAGAAGATCCTCAATGGGATTAGGATAACTGCTGATACTCCCATGTTTTGAACTAGAGACTTTTGGTATTTGGTCACAACATTCCTTAAGTATTTAATGAAACTTAATGTTTTCCCTGGATTTGTGGCAAATCCTTCACAGTAAGTTGTAGATTAGCCATGTTTCTTTTAACCGTAAATCCTATTTCCATTCAAGATTCTGGACTCAAGCTAAAAACAATGTTAGTTAGTCTTCTATGTTATTGTCTTCTTTAATGAACCATGCAGAATAACACCCATAACCTTTTCCTACATTGAAAGATCCTCTTCCTCGGTTTGAATGAGATGTAAAAAATAGAAGTCTCTAATATTCATTAGAGACCAGTAGTGATATTTATTACTAAAACTCCAGGGGAAATATTTGTACTTGGAGAAATTCTTTTGAGATAGATTCACTGTGGGCCAGAGTGCAGGCACCATCATGCAGATTGTTATTTGAGAATTATCATTTAATGTGTAGTAATCACTTCCAGGTGCTATAAGTCGTGGCTGATGTGTAAAACTTCATGAAGATCTCCTTGAAAATACCTCAGACGTAATAGATACAGGGTAAATACTAATTTACATATGTGGTAACATTGTTTGCTGGAAAGAGCATGACCTTTGTATTCAGGACTGAATGAAAATGCATCTTACTTTGCAAAGTATCTTTAAATGAGGTATTTGACTTCTCTAAGTCTTTTATCATTTATCAAATAGACTTAATACCTACTTTTGAGCATGTTTTATAGATTACTCTAAACAGATATGGAGCACTGGCTCAGATTAGTCATTCATATCCCTATTATAAAGTTTGAGATGCATGGAAATATCAATGAAGAATGATTATCCTCTTAACTTTTATGAATGTTACTAAAGTCCCTATGCTTCCCAGGTTGCTCAGTGGTAAATAATCCAACTACCAGTGCAGGAGACGCAAGAGCTGCAGGTTTGATCCCTGAGTCAGGAAGATCCCCTGTGGTAGGACACAGCAACCCACTCCAGTATTCTTGCCTGGAAAATCCCAGGGACAGAGGAGTCTGGTGGGCTGCAGTCCCTGGATTCGCAAAACATTGGATGCAACTGAGCACACACACACAAAGTCCCTAAAATTATTAAATACCCATTGTATTTGAAAGTTGTTTTATTTTTGAAAAAATAAAGAACACACACAAGCTTTAAGGCAGTTTTTCAATATTATATAAGGAACATATCTTGTGTGGTCTTACAGGTACTATGCAGGTAATAAAATGTGTTTTCTTGGATTGTATATAATTCCTAAATAATTTCTTGGGAATATGTTGTCTCTATTCTTAAAAAATAAATAGTATGAGGCAAAATGGAAAAGGCATAAAATATTGTTTATAAAACATAAAACTACCTATTTTATTTGAGCGTCTTTGAGCCATACACAGTGTATAACTGCTATCCTTCTACTGGCCACCAAAGATGCTAGAATGAAAAAAAAAAAATCAGAACTACTGTGGAATAAAATACAATTAAACAAACTGCCTGTGAGAAATAAGCCAAATGCTTATTTTTCTAGGAGTCTTTCATCATGCATATGAAAGACACGCCCTCCTACCCTATCTCCAATGTTAGAATCAGACAATAGCCTGTTGTACTTTTCAAAATATATTAAATCTGATTTAGAGAACCAAAGTTAAATCTCATTAGCTCATATTTGATATTAGATTTTTTAAAAACTGGTGAAATATGCCATTAAATTACTCTTCATAAATCTAACTAAAACAGAAGCACTGCTTGTATATATGTTGAGTAATAATAGAATCTTGGGAATTTTTAATGTGACCTTATTTCTTTGTAATTAACAGTGATTATATCTAATTGTTTCCCATTTCTTTCCATTTTATTCTTTTAAAATTTTGATGGTTTATTTACTTTGATTTGAGCCAGCTTTTCATTGATTGTTATGGATTTGGGTCTGCTTCCTACTAGTTATTGAACTTTTCCTATGCTAGACTTGTTTCTATGTGATTATCTGAGGGTTCCCCTGATGTGAACCTGATGAAAACCAGGTAGGGGGTCATACAATTTGAAAAAAAAATCTCAGTCATTGTTAAAAGAACTCTTTAGCAACCACAGACATTTACATTGTATTTTCTCTAGTAAATCATTCTTAGCAGCAGTGTGTCTGATAGTGATGCATTTATTTACTTTTTATTTCCTTACTAGTTTATTTATTTACTTATTTACTTACATACTTATAAGTTGAAAAACTAGTTCACAGTTCCTAAGTCTTAAAAATCTAAATATAGGCATTCATCTTTATTTAGAAATTGCTCTATTTTGGTTTAAAAAATTATTAAGAGGCAGTAGACTGCTTAAAAATGGATTGTGTTGTCATTAGATGTGTGGAATTCAGGAGGATTATCTCACAGGTCAGTGACTGTTCACTCCAGAGCTATTCATGACCAGGGAAACTAAGGTCAAAGAGCTTTAAGTAATGGCACTTGAAAGGTTATCTTAAGAGGAGAGGAATCACCATCCTTTTGGAAATGTTAGGCATGGGAGTAGAGATAGGGAGAGAGCTGGAGCGAGTTTAAGATTGAGTGTTATGGGCACTACCCTCATTTGAGTTTGTTGCATTGAGAGATATTCAGGGAGCTTCAAATTATGTAGGGAAGACAGACAAAGATAATTACAAAGAAATTTGGAGTGTTACATTTCCTCAGGTGATTTCTGTCATCTTTGAATTGTGCTGAACCGCACACACCATTAATATTCATACATGTCAGATTTTTGAGGGTGAGAGAACAGGAGTAAGGGGTGGAGAGAAACTTCTAGTTGAAAGCTTTTAATTCAGTGAGACCAAATACTTCTCAGAAAACAGTGCCCGGATTTAATCAATGTAATCATACTCTTAACATAACATATGTCTAAATATTTTCATTGACCCTCTGTTTACAAGAACTTAAAATATACGTTCCCATATTTTTTTGTGACCTCTATATGCAGATCTCTGCATTGCATCCTGAATAATATAGATTTAATTATCCAGGTTCACTTTAAGTCATTTTTACATAGCCTATGTCTATTTAAAGATGGGTTTATACATGAATTCTTTGATTTAAAGGAAGTTATTTTTGAACTGTGTTCCAGGCAGGTAAGAATAGTTTCTTCAGTGGATTTATACTTAAAACTTAGACAGCATTAGTGGGTACCACTATAAAAATAGTTTTATGATGTATTACATGAAAACCCAAGCTTGTTAAAATCCGTGTACCAGGACTGGCTGGGTACATATTCAATGTTTTGCTGTAAGGAACTATTTTGATGGTTTTAAATATTTCTTTGGCATTATAGTTTGCTTGTGAGAAATGATGAAAACCTAATTTCACAAAAGGAGCTTTTACACTGGTGAAAACTTCACAAAGAATAATGTTTTACACAAAAGCAAGTTTACTTATTCAGTTTCTAAGTGCCCTTTGCTATTATTGAATGCATTTGTTTTTTAAAAGATTTATTTCCCTTCTATTACTTGATATTTCCTCTCTTATGAAAACAAAATCACATTTACTATTAAAAATATAAAACACATACACAAATATATTCTTAAAAATGAAACATATATATATATATATATATATATATATATTTTTTTTTTTTTTTTTCCTAGTGAATTCTCAGTAAAAAATTCAGCAGTCTATTTATTGGGAGAATCATTTCTCAGGATTGAATTATGTGGTTGATGACCCAATGTTAGTTAAGTTCCTTTGTCCTTTTAGATTTCTATGTGTAGGGAATAATGAGCCTACTGAAGTCCCAGTAGGTCTAGAGCTAGGAATGGAAACCCGAATGAAATAATGAGCCTCCTGAAGACTTAAATGAAATAATGCCTCCTCCATGAAGCCTCCCCTACTCTTCCAATTTTTAAATATTCCTATTATTCCCAATGACTGTTCCTTTTTATTGGCTAAAACTACGTAGAGACCAACTCATCTCCTTGGAGAGAAATATGTCAGGATCTTTTAATTCAGTAGTTCTTATTTTCAGGCTCAGACTTTTTTCTTGTTATTGCCTGATCCATTTTCTTCATCTTAGGTCCTAGATCTAGGCCACATCCTCAATTATTTGTTGTATACAGCTACCAACCTTAGTTTTCTGTGAGGGTTACACTATTTTGAGAGATGTAAACATGGACAAGGTTGTTTTTCCAGATTTTCTATTCATTTTTATTAGAGAGGTTCTGTATCAGAGACATAATGTATTAGTTCTCATACCCATAATTTTAAACTAAACCTGTCTTGTGTTTTCACTTAGAATTTAAAAGGGACAGTAGGTGAGAAAAGGATTATAGATCCATTCATACATATACTTTTTTGTTACAGGGAAATTTAGAATAATGAAAATATTTCAGTTATGAATAAGAGGCAAATCAGTTCAGTTCAGTCGTTCAGTTGTGTCCGACTCTTTGCAACCCCGTGGACTGCAGTATGCCAGACTTCCCTGTCCATCACCAACTCTCCGAGCTTGCTCAAATTCATGTGCATCGAATCAGTGATACCATCCAACCATCTCATCCTCTGTCATCCCCTTCTCCTCCTACCTTCAATCTTGCCCAGCAAAACTGACGTTTTAAGTGACCTCACTTTTCCATTTCTACACCTAAATTCCTGCTGTTATATTTTAAATTTACTGTAAGTAGTGACCTTTTAAAGCCCTAAGTATCCCACCCTTAACTCCAACAAAGACAGGGCTACAGGTCTACACTTTCTCTCTACCTGTGACCTCACTGTGCAGCCATTGAGCCTGCCATACCTCCTTGACCTGTGAATAATAAACCATGTTTTTTCAAAGTTCCCTGATGGTTACTGCTGAGGTGTGTCTTAAAATTATAATAAGAACCACAAGGGCTGGTCTAGCCACAGGGTTGACTCAGATCTAGAAAATACCTGTAGGGGCTCATCACATGCAGTAGTGGCCCAGGTGAATCCCTCAAGCATTCCTAGTATACAATATCAGTTGTCAATAGGCTAAAACTGACACAAAATATTCCCCCAAAGTATCCATGCATAAATCTGTATCATCTATATCTATGGCTAATCACTGTGTGTGCACACATGCAAATATCATCAGTTCAGTTCAGTCGTTCAGTCATGTCCAACTCTCTGCGACTCCATGGACTGCATGGCTTCCTATCCATCACCAGCTCCTGGAGCTTGCTCAAACTTGTGTCCATTGAGTCAGTGATGCCATCCAACCATCTCTTCCTCTGTCATCCCCTTCTCCCTCCTTCAATCTTTCCCAGCATCAGAGTCTTTTCCAGTGAGACAGCTCTTTGCATCAGGTGGCCAAAGTATTGGACCTTCAGCTTCAGAATCACTCTTCCAATGAACACTCAGGGCTGATTTCTTTTAGGATGGACTGGTTTGATATCCTTGCAGTCCAGGGGACTCTCAAGAGTCTTCTCCACCACCGCAGTTCAAAAGCATCAATTCTTCGGCAAATAGCATTACCTAAAATCTTTAACATTTTTGCCTTGATAAAATGAAATATTTTAAAATTTTCTCTACCTTCAGTCCAACCTCTCACACTTATCTCTATTGAGATGACTCAAGAAATCAGAAGTCCAATGATGCCATATATATTTTACATTCTACCTCTCTCTTTCATGAGCCCTAAACTTTAATACTCCAAAAATAATGTACTGTGCCAATGTTTCTCACATTTCTAAGTCATATCAAATTCTTTAATTCTCTTGTCATGGAAAACTGCATATTAAATTTTCAGAAAGCAATTCACATATCACCTCTGAGAAGTTTTCCTCAATAGTTGCAAGCTGACTCTTTAATTTCCAGAGTATTTAATATATACCTCTTATCAAGTACGACTGGCATTATTGTTTTCATGTCTCCCTCAACAACTAGATAGTGAAACATCTGACAAAGAGCATACATGCTTTCTTTTTGTATTCCATAATTTCTTCCCTTTCCTCCATACATGTACTATGCAGTAGGTTCTCCAAAAATACTAATTGATTAATCAATAGCATTCATATAAAATGAGATTTTTTTCTTTAAAAATAGTTTTTTTCCTTTTGCATTGGCATCTATTTCTTGTTATCTTTAATCCTGTGAATGATGAAACCAATAATTCAACAAATGTTTATTTAATGTCAGCAATGTACCAAACCACACTTTTACTAGACTAAGAATATTATATAATGCTATTTCCAAAAATGAACTCTTAGTTCTTACTGTGATCTGCTTAATTAGGACATACAGCTCTCCTCAAAAATCTTGTCTACTTATTTTGGAAAGACCCCAGAGATGTGTCACACAGGCTATATATGTTAACAGTATTCTATAATCTTCCCCTCTGACCTTTCCTTGTTAATGTTGCCTGTTCTTAAAGCCACTTACAAGTGGCATATCACACTTGTTATTTTGGCCAGCATTCCCAGAGACAGTTTTGAGTCTGAGTCAAAAGATTTTTCTACAGTATTCATAAAGGTGGAAATTCAGAAATTCATTGGCATTAGGTACAAGTTGCTTTTTACACAAAAATATGGAAAATGCTCTTGTCCATGTTCAGTATTTTGTTTCATTATTCTATTCATTCCCTAGGGCAACTGCAACAAAGTACCACAGACTGAGTGGCTTAAAACAGTATGCATTTATTTTCTCATGACTCTGGTCACCAGAAGTATGAAATCAAGGTGTTGGCAGGTCATAGCCCTTTCAAAGGCTCTAGGAAAGAATCCCTCCTTGCCTCTTCTGGCGTCTGGTGTTGTGGGGATCCTTGGCATTCCTTGACTGACAGAGGCATCACTCTGATAACTGCATTCATCTTTATATGGTCTTCTCTGTGTGGCTGTGTCTGATTTTCCTTCTTCTTATAAAGATGACAGCCATACCGAAATGCAAGCCTATTCTAATCCAGCATGACCTTGTTTTAACTTTATCACATATGGGTCTGCAAAAATTCTGTTACAAAATGTCACAGGCTCCTGTGGGCATAGATTTGGGGGGACACTATTCAACCCCCTGTACACTCACCCAGGCTCTAAAATTACAACCAGTGTGCTTGTCCAAGCCTGAATTTTAGAGTGGCTTGTGATAACATCTTTGTATTACATTCCTCAAACTCTTTTCCAGTTCTATATGCCTAGGCCCTGACTAATTATCCCTTAGCCATTCTCAAAGATATTGTCCTGAATAGTTAAAATGATAATAATTAATAGTAATGCTTTTCTTTTCCTGCAAATGGACATACCTACTCAGTATTCTCAGAATGGGATTCTAGTTAAAGTCAGCTTCTATAGACTGATTTCTGAGGATTAAAAGGTAAATAATACATAATCCCTGTCCTCAAAGGAGACATAGTCTAGTAGGGTAAGCAGAGTCTTATAAGTGTTATGTGATGAACGCTGTAACAGAAAAGTCTCAGAATGCTCCATGAGCCTCCAGCGAGGTATGTAAGTCTGCCCAGTCTAATTCTGTGCTGGCTTGGTCAAAAAAGAGGCCAGAGAGATTATATAATGACTGCACCTTGAATATACAAGGCAGGTAAAATTTACCATGTAGACAAGGAAAATTTAGTAAGGATTTTGAAAAAGATACAATGGAATAATATATATATTATTATTTATATATATATAATTATATATATATATATATATATATATATATATATATTTTTTTTTTTTTTTGGTGTCCGAGAGACAGAGAATGTGAACATGGGCAAAGGAAGAAAGTGGATATTCAACAGACATAAAAGATGTTAGATGTCTGGAGAAGTCTAGTAGGAGTAGAGGTAGATGAAGGAGAAGAATTTCAAAGTATTTAGGAGGCACAGAATGTCAAAAAGGAAAAAAAAAAGAAGAAGATAAGGAAACATCTCAGTAAAACTCCCAGATTGCAGCTTCAGGCTCTTATTGACATGATAAAACCACTCACTGGTACAGAAAATAAAGGCAGGAACTAAATTGGAGAGGATGATGAGTGCAGCTCATTGCTATATCTTCAGGTTTAATTCTAACCCTAAACACGACCCAGTAATCTCATTTAAGTGATACTCTTAACAACTTTCAACTCTCTATGTCAATGAAAATAGATTGTTTTGAAAATGGTTTTAATTTGGCAGCTCTATTGGTTTCCCATGGATGTTAAGACAAAGAGTCACAACTTGGTGGCTTAAAAACAAAAGATGTTCCCTCATAGTTCTGGAGGCCTCAGGACCAAACTGAGGTGTCACGCCCTCTGGAGGAGAATCCTTTCTTGTGAAAGAATTCCAGCATCCAGTTCCCCATGTGTCCCCTGGCTTATGACTGCATAACTGTAATCTCTGCTTCTACCTTGCATGGCTCTTTCCTCTATGTGTTTCAAATACTTCTCTGATTTTCTCTTTAGTGAGATACTTGTCTTTGGATTTAGGACTTGCCTGGATTATCCAGGATGACCTCATCTTGGCATCCTTAATTTAATCACATCTGCAAATCTTTCCAACTAAAGTCATATTCACAGGTCCTCTGTAGACATATTCTTTGGGGATGCCACCCTCACCACAACACAATAGGTATAACGAATATATATATATATATATATATATATATATATATATATATATTTGTGTGTGTGTATTGTTTTAATTTTGACAAGCATGTAACTACAATTTCTACTCAGGAAAACTTTAAAGTCTTTGTTTCATAGATATTCTCAAACAAATCTCTCAAGAGAACCATGGTCAGTATAGACCTACTCATGTGACCTTGATCCCCAAGGGATAAGACAAATGTCGTGTAAAGCATGGATCTTATTCCCTAAGAGAGTGGAACCAGCTGTTGATTTACATGATTGTGATTGATTGACTGAATAGATGCATTCTGGGGACCAATAACAGATCTTTGAAAGCTGTCAGTTTCCTAAGTTTCTCTTGGGAAATGATTCACACTCTTGACAACTTTAAAGTAATGTTCACCCCTTATGAGAGTGCTAATATTATAGATGGCACTAAATATACTCCTATGATATCAATCCAATTTAGCCAGCAGAATCTATGAGCCTGTTAATCATGAATAGAGTACAGTGTTGTGAATTGTTAAAATTAATGAAGCCAATGCCTTTTCAGTTTTGTCTCTTTGTAAGTACAATGATTGCATGTGCAGGGCTTTCCAAATTTTCATATTCATGTATTTAGTCATTCAACAAACCTGAATTAAACATCTACTGTGAGCTCCTCAAAAGATGAAAAATACATTTTATCCATCTTCATAACCTCAGAGCCTGCTCTAGTGGAAATAAGAACACACTTGACCAATGAATAATTGCTTCAGTGAAAAAATAAATCTTGCCTATATAATGGGGGAAACCAAAATAAATGACAGTCAACTGAAGGTGCTCTTGTTAGCATAACTTTTAATGCATCACAATTTCCTTTTTGTAACTTTTCAAAGACTTTTCAGGAACCGGCAGAACAAAGCAATACTATATAAGAATAAATTAATGCAATTAAATGTATTATTGTTTTCATTTATACAACTGTAAAAATGCAATTCAATAAGATAACTCAAATATCTTTCAAACATGCAAATATTAACTTGAGAAGTTTTTGAAGTTAAGAGATGAATGTTTATGTATGTTATCTTTTATTTTTTTTTAATTTATTTTATTTATTTATTTATTTATTTTTTTATTCATCTACCTATTCATTAATCAAATATTTTCTGACTTTCCAATGTATATAAGGTCCTTTGCTAATAGTCCTTGTTATGACTGTTCTGTGAAATAATTTGTGTTTTTTGAAATACTGGCATTTTTTTGACTAAGAAAAGCTTTTGGCTTAGTTTAATAATAACATTTAAATTAAAAAGAAAACTTGGGAGTGTTGTCTAACTATTCTTAATATCAGATAACTACAAAATTGGTCAAGGGGCTATTTTTAGCAACTATATCCTTTATTGATATCTTTATCTGGGTGACTTCAAATTATCACAGATGTAAATATGAAATTGATTTGTTACAATTGTGTAGTGCTTAGGGTTGGACTTGACTGAACGACTTCACTTTCACTTTTCACTTTCACGCATTGGAGAAGGAAATGGCAACCCACTCCAGTGTTCTGCCTGGAGAATCCCAGGGACGGGGGAGCCTGGTGGGCTGCCGTCTATGGGGTCGCACAGAGTCGGACACGACTGAAGCGACTTAGCAGCAGCAGCACTTAGGGATTAGGTAAGTATAAATTATGACTATGAAAATATTGATTTTTAACAAGACATCTATGCATTCCCAATAATATATTAATTAACAAATTGGGAAAATATTTCTATAAACAAGGAACATGGGATGATTAGAACTAAATATTTTTTCTAATGCAGAAGATTAATCTCTATTGATTAAAAACAAGACTAAAATTGATATTGGAGTATTTCTTTGATATGCAATTATACTCAGTTATGAATTTTAAGAATGTAGTTTACCATAAGAATTGAGAGTATACAGTCATTTTATAATATTGTAGTGAACAATAAGGTAAACATTAAAGAACACATAAATTAATATTCTTTTGATGTTTTGGATAGTTTTAAGATAGGATAATATATAGTACAAGTGTGTTTCTGATTGAATTTCAAAAGATAATTTTTTATTTTGCAGTCAGAAAAAAGGATCTGAATCCAGTAAAAGTAATTTAATAGATTTATTGCCAGTTCAACCACATTTTATTAACCTCTTTCTTCATATCAAGTCTTTAAGGGTTGAATTATTTAATACAAATAGTGTAATCTAACAGGGTCTAGTACATTAAGAGTAATCAGTAAGTGTTAGTTGCTTACTGCTTATTACCTTTAACATTATTAGTATTAGCAGTAGGATAACCATATTTCAGCAAATTTGAAACTGTTATTTCAAGTTGAATTATTATTTTTGATAATAAAATATGTGCTCATTAAACAGTGATTCAGTGCTTTCTTATCATCAGTTTTAGTGTCAATCACAATGTGTACAAATGAGCAGATTAGGACTGATTAAATACAGCTTTACTTCAATGCATAACTTTGTAAAGGAAATCTACTTTTCTCTTCTAAACTGACAAGGTACACAGGCCTAGAGACTATCTCAAGATAGTTTTTGCTTTGCTAATCAGTCCAGAGAAATATGATACCCTGAGCACGATATGAAACAGTGCGTTGATGTTTCTAAGCCACAAACTACATGTCAGGGGCCACCCAGTGCTCTAAAAATCCATTCATTTCACTCTCTTTAGGTATTTTTTTCTTTTAATTTTCAATTTTAACTTGATATCTTTTGGCAGTGTCATGTCAAAATTTTCAAAATAATATATGAAGATACTGAATCTCCCTAACAATTTTGGGGAACTTGGATTGTTTTCCTAGGTATGTTTATAATAAGAATCATGCTATTTGAAATTAATATTGCTGCTAGATTGACTATAACTAGAAAGTAATTACATAAACATCATTTCATATTTTAGAATTTTGAGGTGAAACAATTTGAGATTCATTAATTTAGAGTCTTTTTAAGAATTTAGCATTATATAAAGAAGAGGTGTTTTGTAAAGAGCTTTGTAGGTATAATAAATTGATACAGATAAATCTTTTAAAATGTATTTATATTCAAAATGTTCAATTCTCTATTTCCTGGGATAAGGTATAGTTAGAAAGATTCTGGGATTTACAATCTTCTAAATACCTCAAAGCACTATTTTATTGCAATACATTCTGCTACTGTTTTTCATAGTGTCATTGATTAGGTGATAATTTTTTATCATTTATTTTATAACTTGAATCTGTTTATAATGCTTGCACAGGTTTAATTTTTTTTTAATCAAAAACAGTTATGGTTTTATAGAAACACTTCTTTTCTATCTTAATGTGTAATTTTTTAGGTTAACATATGGCATCAAATAAAAAAATATATAAAACAAAATTTAGCCCAGTAATCTATAAAGCTTTCATGCTTCTTTTATGAGCTACATAATTTACCCTTAAATTAATCATGTATTATTGCTATCTAATGATGAGATATTTGGAACTTTATGTGGTAATCCTACCGTAATTTTCATCTGCATGCTTATGTATCTGCTGTTATCATGGTTTGGAACATTCTCCCCCAATTCATTGCCTGACTAATTTGTACTCAGCTTAGTTGTCACCACCTCTAGGAAGCCTCCCTTGATTCACCAAAGCAACTGTATTTCTCCATGCTTTTCTGCTATTACAAATATTATATCACATTCTAATTTCCTTTTGCAGTCCTTGACTATACAGATTCTGTCTTATAACTCATGGCTAGAGCTTTGAGTGTCCAATAAACATGTTTTAAGTGTTGAAATTGTTTTAGTATCCAGTTCTCTATTACTGTGGTCTAAAATATGGTACTTTAGATGTTCCAGGTCTGCCCTCTGGAGGTCATGGTTACAAGGTCTCAAATCCTGCTTTATGACTAACTCCAGGTACCAGGATGAATTTGACTCAGATGTTCAAAAGAATTTCATCCCTTGCAGTTTTTATTTACTGTTAATGTTGAACTAAAAGAGTGATACATGTTTATGTCACCTGTGTGATTTATTTATGGAGTCAAAAGAAATAAATTCCTCTGTAGCTGATAGTTTAATATGTGCCTATGGAGATTAATTCAATCATGGAGACGATTTTGAGATAGAGAACGTTAAAGAAACAACAACAAGGCAATATGCAAATAAAATACTAAATAAGAACCTATGAGAAGTAGGGAACAGGATTATTAGTGAAAAGATATTCCATACTCCTACTTTACTGAAATAAGTAAAAGTAAGTGTGAATTTGGGTTAAATAATTCAACCTTAAGAGAAAAAGAAATATTTGTGTGTATATATATATATATATATATGTAGTATCATTTGGGTTCACAAAAGAATAGTCTTAGAATAAAGTCAAATTTTAATACATATTTTGGGGGGTTTAATAGCATTCAAGAAAATATTATATGAGTCACAACTTTCTGGAGTGTGCTAAGTGAAAGGCCTTTCCTCAGCTATTCCCCTATGGCTCATTTGGTCTGGCTAGGGCAGGCGTTAGAAATTTATCTCAAAAGTTTCATGTTGCTTTCTTTTTAATCAAATGCCAGATAATGGAAATCTCAAAGTCTTGGGATAAATCAGTTATGTTTTAAAAATTTTAAAAGAAATTGTAGAAGACTAACTTGGAAATAGTTCCATAGAGCTGAGTTGGCAGGTTTATTGAAAACCCAACTGGCAGGAATAGGGAATCGTTTAAAGATGAGAGAGAATTTTATGGCTCAAGATTTAAAGAACTTCAAATGTCAATAGGAGTCAGGATACATAGGCTGTGTAGTGTGGTTCAAGCTGATGTATTTATTCCAGAGGAGGCAAAAATGACATTTATTTCTAGAATTTTATATTATTTTGTGGTGGTTGTTGGTTTTTGTTTTTTGGGGTTTTTTTTTTTTTTTTTTTTTTTTTGGCTGCACCGGGCCTTAGTTGCATCATGTAGTATCTCTGTTGCTCTGTGTGGGATCTTTAGTTGTGGCATGGGGGATCTTGTTCCCTGTCTAGAGAATCAAACCCAGGCCCCCTGCATCAGGGGCATGGAGTCTTAGCCACTGGATCACCAGGGAAGTCCCTGGATGGTGTACTTTTACAAGTGTGACCACAACTTGAGGGATGAGGAATCAGTTTGGTAACCCCAAATACTGCCTGAAAGGTGAAGATTCAGTCTGCTGTCTATGAATGTATAGCAAATGTGAATAGTTTCCCTTTAGTATCCTTTTAAACTCTGCAAATGTCTCTTTGTTGTATACTTTCCATTTTCCAAAGTGTATATTTACTGTAACTACAATACTACTACAGTTCATTTGCATCTGGACTGTTAAGCAATATGTGGATAAAATTTACCACCAGTAGTCATAAGATTAGTATAAGTTAACATTTATCAAGCACTTACAGCAGACCTACAGAACATTACTATCTGCTTTACACAGATCATCTCAGTTAATTTTCACAGTAACCCTAAGATGTAGTTTATCATCATCATTTACATTGAGGGAACTGAGGCTCAGGGACTGTGTTCAACCTACCAGTTACCTGGCCAGTGAGTATTGGAAATGGAATAAGAATCCTAGTCTTTTTTGGCCCTAAAACCTGTATATTGAACCCATCTGCCCTATTGTGAGGGCTCTGGGGCTGGGCTGTGCAAGAGGAAAATTAATCTTCTGATCTCTCACATTCAGTACTTTGAGTGTATAAGACTAATTGTTGTTCTTTGTAACTGATGACTGTTCTTTCTCTGTTTTTGGTTATTTTGATTATAATTTGGCTTGATTTGACAAAAATTGACCTAGATATAGCAAAAGATCCCTCCCTCTTTCTTGCCTATATCTTCCTTTAGCTCCTCTGATAGAATTGTACACCTAGAAACAAAGTGAGAGGAATAAGAAAAAAGTATCATAAATCTGCTAAACGCTATGGTTCATTGATTCTAATGTTCTTATTCATCACGAATTATGCCTGAATTAAAAATATAAAGACAATGAAATACTTACCAGTCACTGTTCACCAATGAACCAAGAATTTAAGTATCTGTTTGCTGAGATTTAAAAAATTTGACAGAAGCAAGATATGGATTTAGTCATTACTGGTTTTCATAGAATAATGGTAATTAAATAGGCATGCTTGGATTGAATTTTAAAATGAAAAAATTACAATGTCAATGGTACCTTGAATTTTTCACCTTTAAGTTTTTGGATCATTTCAGCTAAATTTCATCGGATCCCTTGAACTTTTTTTTTTTTTTTCTTAGCCCTTGATGTTTTCTTTCTTTTTTTTTTTCCATTTATTTTTATTAGTTGGAGGCTAATTAGTTTACAATATTGTAGTGATTTTTACCTCACATTGACATGAATCAGCCATGGATTTACATGTATCCCCATTCCGATCCCCACTCCCCCCTCCCTCTCCACCAGATCCCTCTATTATCAAGGGTGAAACAGATCACCAGCCCTTGAACATTTTTATGTAACAGGATTTGGAATTCTTTGATACATGATTCTAATTAATCTCTTTTTTTTAGGATTACAGTTCTCCTAGCTAATCAGCATAGAAATGATATCTTTATTTATTCTTCCTTGCCTTCTCACTATCCCTTTAACCTACATTCAATTATTTACATTCAAAAATATCTTATCTTTTAGTGTCTTTCCCTCCTTCACATTCTTGTTCTTACTGCTCTTTTCCTGCATCTTTATGCTCTTGCCTGGATGCATTGTAAGCTCTTTTGTTGATTTGTAAACTCTTTTTTCCTATATACATATCCTGAATGTCATGAATTCATTGTTCCTGAAATTATTGTTTTGGATGTCTATCCCCTTCTCCAATCCCTGCATTGATTTGTCATAAATAGCATGATGATAAAGCCCAACTTTATTTAGGGTGATATTTATACAAAGTTCTCTGCAGTCCATCTTAGATCTACTTCTCCAGCTCTAGGACCTGATATTTTATGGCTGAATTCCATGACTTACATTTTTTTTTTTTTAGTTAAAATTTTTCTAGGCCTGTTTTATTGCTTAACCACTGGTAGTGTGCCAGTCATGATGATGATTATTTTTAAATGACTTGTGAATGCACGTGATAAAAATTGTCAATTTCATAAACCTAATACATTTTTATAAAAATATTTTATTCCATGGACAGAGGAGCGTGGCAGGGGTTGGAAAGAGTCAGACAGAGCTGAGCAAACGCACTGTGGAGAAACCTCTGAAGAAACCTCTTGTACTAATCTCTGTTCCTTATATCAACTGCTGCGTGCTGTAGCAACATTGAACCTATGCTTTCTCCTATGTGCATGTTAGATTCTGGCTCCTTTGGTCTCTTACTAGAGTTGATCCCATCTGCTTTCTAGTTTCTAGAAACTTTTGGTACTTTTGCTTTGCCAATATCAGTCTTATCTTAGATTTATGTATTTATCTCAGCATATTTTTTTGTGTGTAATACAAGCTGCACGTGGGGCAAAGAAGACCATTGTGCTCTTCTAACTCTCTTGATATAGCATTATTCATGATCACATTTATTTTCTTTCACTAACATCAAGGTAACAGTCAAATCTGTGCATTGTCTTAGAAATGATCTGTAATTGATACCAAAATTATGTGTCAAATATCAAGATATTACACTACCAATTCAGAGGGGATTCCCTGGTGGCTCAGACCATAAAGAGCCTGCCTGCAATCAGGATACCTGTGTTCTGTCCCTGGACTGGGAAGATCCTCTGCAGAAAGTGGCAAACCACTCCAGTATTCTTACCTGAAGAATTCCATGGAAGGAGGAGCCTGATGGGCTACAGTCTGTGGGGTCACATAGAGTTAGACACAACTGAACGACTAACACTTTCACAGTCATGCAATGTTTAACGGTCATACTGCAAACATGAGGCTGAATTTACCCTATTTACTTCTTTAGTGGAACTTCTAAGTGCGTTTCTTTCTGAGTCTGGATATTTAGAGAGTCTATTGCTTCCTAACATACCGCTGATTCTTGAATGAAGCAATTTGTACATATTAGTTTGGATGCTTCATAAAGTTTCTTTCATAACAACAACAAAAAGATGCTATTTAATCTTGTCATAGTTTTTCTTCTTGCCATCATTTTGGAGTTTTATTCTGCTGGGCTAAGATCTGTCAGGGAAGGATAAACAAATTACTTTCTTTTTTTTTTTTTAATGTGGTTCTCATTTAAACCTCACTGTACATAACACATCTTCCTGTGGTAATGAGCTGTTAAGGGTTGCACTAATAGCAGTTTAGTAGCTGCGGCTGAGGATTTCCCTACCACTAAAAACAGTTTTCTTGACTATTAGGCAGAAATCCTTGCATAGCTTCTTGGCACAAGTGACACTGATTAATGGCCATGAAAAATAAATATTGTTCTCAGGGAATTAACATAACAACCTCTGAAACAATTCAATCCTAAGGCAGAAAATATAAGATTCTAATATATTTGGGAAGGTATAGTAATCTCAGGACATATGAGCAATAAAAATAAATAGTTGAACTTGGAGGAATTAGGGGTGCATCATATTTCTATGAACTGAAGCAGTCTTCCTTTCCTTCAATAACTACTACCCTTATCTAAAATTTAAAATAATAGGCTAATAGCCTAAGCAACTGCTGCTTATAGAAATAAGTGAGTTACTCTTTAAAACTAATAGATATAAATATTTAAATTGATATTCAGAAACCTAAATTTTAAAAAGAATCCAATATTTTAGGGCACATTAAAACAAAAGTTGTATGTTAAACATATTTAATGTTAAAAAAATAATAAGCCATCTTTGAAGTTTATGCAATTGAAATAATGTTTCTTTTCTACCAAAACACAAATAAAAATGAGAGATGTCAAAATATTCTCTCTGCCTTCAGTGTGAATTGCTGCTCAGTGCTGGACACACTTTTCCCCTTCCATTTAGGACACACATGCATTTTTGTCATTGTTGTTGTTCAGCATTAATCCTGCTTGATACCTATCTCTTTGTAGTTTTACATAACTCAATTTATCTTATAAGATACATATGCATATGTAATTCTATCTATTTATACATTTTGGTAGTTTTTTTTTTTCTTTTCTTCTGATCTTGTTGGCTGTGTTGTTATGAATGTATGAACTATTCTTAATTTAGAATTTAAATTGATTTGAAATTTGGCTTTAGAAGTGTTCTCCATGTTCTTATCTTAAATGGTAATATTCATTCCTCTTGGTCACAGACTCTTAATTTAGAAGGAATTTTGATTATGACTGTGTTATTTGCTATGATGTGTTTACTAAAGAAGGAAAATATAATTTCTCCTTGCTGCTTCATTCTCTTCTCCTTCTCTCTTCCTGGTCTTCATTGTTTTTACTATGAGACCCCACTTCTTGACTATCAGTAGCAGAAATCTGCTGAGCTAGTAGCTGATTAATATTGCAAAAATATCCCTGAGCCTTGAGAATATTCATCTTGCACAGAAATATTGTGCGATTTTTAGCTCTTCAAATTTCTAAGGACAATAATTTGGAGATGGACATTTAAATTAACATCACTGTAATAATTCCAGGTTGATATGGTATGAAGATCAATCTTAGAACTCAAATATTGTCAAAAAAACATTAACTGATATCAAACAATGTCTGATACTTTTCTTCAGAAACGAAAGATAAATGATATTAATTTTATTTATTTTAAAGAGTGAAGTTATTCTTTCTTTAGAAAGAACAGTGTCTAAGATTAGAAACTGTAACAATATCTTTTAAAGAATTATTAAATCCCTCAAATGTTCTATTAATTGTTACTGTAATATAACTAGAAGGGCTTCCCAGGTGGTGCTAGTGGTGAAGAACCCGTCTGCCGATACAGGAGACATCAGAGTTCATTCAGTTCAGTTGCTCAGTTGTGTCCAACTCTTTGTGACCACGTTGACTGCAGCACGCCAGGCCTCCCAGTCCGCACGAGCTCCTGGAGTTTAATCAAACACATGTCCACTGAGTAAAGGATATTAAGGTGAGATGGCTGGATGGCATCACCGACTCAATGGACATGGGTTTGGGTGGACTCTGGGAGTTAGTGATGGACAGAGAGGCCTGGCGTGCTGTGTTTCATGGGATTGCAAGGAGTCGGACATGACTGAGAGACTGAACTGAACTGAACTGAGTCAAGGATGCCATCCAGCCATCTCATTCGGTGTTGCCCCATTCTCCTCCTGCCTTCATTGTTTGCCAGCATCAGGGACTTTTCCAATGAGTCAGCTTTTCACATCAGGTGGCCAAAGTATTGGAGTTTCAGTTTCAACATAAGTCCTTCCAATGAATATTCAGGACTGATTCCTTTAGATTGGACTGGATGGATCTCCTTGCAGTCCAAAGGACTCTAAAGAGTCTACTTAAACACTACAGTTCAAAAGCATCAATTCTTTGGCGCTTAGCTTTCTTTATGGTCCAACTCTCACATCCATACATGACCACTGGAAAAGCCATAGCTTTGACTAGACGGACCTTTGTTGGCAAAGTAATGCGTCTGCTTTTTAATATGCTGTCTATGTTGGTCATAGCTTTTCTTCCTAGGAGCAAGTATCTTTTAATTTCATGGCTGCAATCACCATCTGCAGTGATTTTGGAGCCCAAAGGAAATAAAACCTGTCATAGTTTCTGCTGTTTTCTCATCTATTTGCCAAGAAGTGATGGGACCAGAGGCCATGACCTTAGTTTTCTGAAGGCTGAGTATTAAGCCAACTTTTTCACAAATACCTTATAGCTATACAGTGGAAGTGACAAATAGTATCAAGGAATTAGGTTTGATAGACTGAGTTCCTGAAGAACTATGGGCAGAAGTTTATGATACTGTACAGGAGGCAGTGATCATTACAATCCCCCCCAAAAAGATGCAAAAAGACAAAATGGTTGTCTGAGGAGACCTTACAAACAGTTATGAAAAGAAGGGAAGTGAAAGGCAAAGGAGAAAAGGAAATATATACTCATTTGAATGCAGAGTTCCAAAGAATAACAAGGAGATATAAGAAAGCCTTCTTCAGTGATCAATGAAAAGAAATAGAGGAAAACAATAGAATGAGAAAGAATAGAAATTTCTTCAAGAAAATTAGAGATACCAAGGGAAATTTTTATGCCAAGATGGGTACAATAAAGGACAGAAATGGTATGGACCTAACAGGAGCAGAAGATATTAAGAAGAGGTGGCAAGAATACACAGAAGAACTATACAAAAGAGATCTTCATGACCCAGGTAATCATGATGATGTGATCACTCACCTAGAGCTAGACATCCTGGAATGAGAAGTCAAGGGGACCTTAGGAAGCATCACTATGAACAAAGCTAGTGGAGATGATGGAATTCCAGTTGAGCTATTTCAAATCCTAAAAGATGATGCTGTGAAAGCGCTGCACTCAATATGCCAGCAAATTTGGAAAACTCAGCAGTGGCCACAGGACTGGAAAAGGTCAGTTTTCATTCCACTCCTAAAGAAAGGCAATGCCAAAGAATGCTCAAACTACCGCACAATTGTATTCATCTCACACACTAGCAAAGTAATCCTCAAGATTCTCTAAGCCAGGCTTCAACAGTAGGTGTGTGAACTGTGAACTTCCAAATGTTCAAGCTGGATTTAGAAAAGCCAGAGGAACCAGATATCAAATTGACAACATATGCTGAATCACTGAAAAAAGCAAGAGAGTTCCAGAAAATCATCTATTTCTGCTTTATTGACTATGCCACAGCCTTGGACTCTGTGGATCACAATAAACTGTGAATAATTGTTCAAGAGATGGGAATACCAGACCACCTGACCAGCCTCCAGAGAAATCTGAGTGCAGGCCAAGAAGCAAAAGTTAGAACTGGACATGGAAGAAAAGACTGGTTCCAAATCGGGAAAGGAGTACATCAAGGCTGTATATTGTCACCCTACTTATTTAACTTATAAGCAGATCATATCATGATAAATGCTGGACTGGATGAAGCACAAGCTGGAATCAAGATTGCCGGGAGAAATATCGGTAACCTCAGATATGCAGATGACACCACCCTTATGGCAGAAAGCAAAGAACTAAAGAGCCTCTTGATGAAAGTGAAAGAGGAGAGTGAAAAAGTTGGCTTAAAGCTCAACATTCAGAGAACTAAGATCATGGCATCCGGTCTCATCACTTCATGGGAAATAGATGGGGAAATAGTGGAAAAAATGAGAGACTTTATTTTTCGGGGCTCCAAAATCACTGCAGATGTTGACTGCAGCCATGTAATTAAAAGATGCTTGCTTCTTGGAGAAAAAGTTATGGCCAACCTTGACAGCTTTTTAATAAGCAGAGACACTATCTTGCCAACAAAGATATATCTAGTCAAAGCTATGGTTTTTCCAGTAGTCATGTATGGATGTGAGAGCTGGACTATAAAGAAAGCGGAGGGCTGAAGAATTGATGCTTTTGAACTGTGGTGTTGGAGAAGACTCTTGAGAGTCCCTTGGACTGCAAGGAGATCCCACCAGTCCATCCTAAAGGAAATGTGTTCTGAAAATTCATTGGAAGGACTGATGCTAAAGCTGAAACTCCAATACTTTGGCCACCTGATGTGAAGAACTGATTCATTTGAAAACACCCTGATGCTGGGAAAGATTGAAGGCTGGAGGGGAAAAGGACAACAGAATGATATGATTGGATAGCATCCTCGACTCAATGGACATGAGTTTGGGTAAACTCCGGGAGCTGGTGATGAACAGGGTGGACTGGAGTGCTGCAATCCATGGGTTGGAAAAGAGCCGGACATGACTGAGTGACTGAACTGACTGACTTTCTTTCTCCTCTTTCACTTTCAATAAGAGGCTCTTTATTTCTTCTTCGCTTTCTGCCATAAGGGTGGTGACATCTGCGAATCAGAGGTTATTGATATTTCTCCTGACAATCTTGATTCCAGTTTGTGCTTCATCCAGTCCAGCATTTCTCTTGATGTGCTCTGCATAGAAGTTAAATAAGCAGGATGACAATATACAGCCTTGCTGTATCCTTTCCTGATTTGGTATCAGTGTGTTTTTCCATGTCCAGTTCTAAATTTTGCTTCTTGGCCTACATTCAGATTTCTCTGGAAACTGGTCAGGTGGTCTGATATTCCCATCTCTTGAACAATTATTCACAGTTTATTGTGATCCACAGAGTCCGAGGCTGTGGCATAGTCAATAAAGCAGAAATAGATGATTTTCTGGAACTCTCTTGCTTTTTTCAGTGATTCAGCATATGTTGTCAATTTGATATCTGGTTCCTCTGGCTTTTCTAAATCCAGCTTGAACATTTGGAAGTTCACAGTTCACACACCTACTGTTGAAGCCTGGCTTAGAGAATCTTGAGGATTACTTTGCTAGTGTGTGAGATGAGTACAATTGTGCGGTAGTTTGAGCATTCTTTGGCATTGCCTTTCTTTAGGAGTGGAATGAAAACTGACCTTTTCCAGTCCTGTGGCCACTGCTGAGTTTTTCAAATTTGCTGGCATATTGAATGCAGCACTTTCACAGCATCATCTTTTAGGATTTGAAATAGCTCAACTGGAATTCCATCATCTCCACTAGCTTTGTTCATAGTGATGCTTCCTAAGGCCCACTCTAGGTGATTGATCACACCATCATGATTTTTTGGGTTGTGAAGATCTCTTTTGTATAGTTCTGTGTATTCTTGCCACCTCTTCTTAATGTCTTCTGGTTCTGTTAAGTCCATATCATTTCTGTCTTGTATTTTGCCCATCTATGCTTGAAAATTTCCTTTGGTACGTCTAATTTTCTTGAAGAGATTTCTAGTCTTTCCCATTCTATTGTTTTCCTCTATTTCTTTGCATTAATCACTGAGGAAGGCTTTCTTATCTCTCCTTGCTATCCTTTGGAACTCTGCATTCAAATGGGCATATCTCTCCTTGTCTCCTTTGCCTTCAAAGAGATACATTTAAAAATAATGAGATAAGAAATCATTCATTGATTGGTGTGCGACCATCAAACTAAACTTGCTAAAAGCAGGTTCTGTAGTAAAATAAACTTGTAAGATGGTTTTAACTATAAAATATTAGCCAAATTATTTAAAAAGTAATTTCAAACACAGAAAGATTGTAGATAATTGCAGAATCAATTGAAGCAAAATAATCCACTCACAGTTATTTTAGTATGTTAATGAATGTGATTCTTTTCAGGGAAGTTAACATTGGGAGTTTCTGTGTTCATGCTCTTTTTCAGAGATTTGAGCCCATTCTCTTGACTCTTCTGTATTTAGTTTAACTTTATGATAACGTGTTGACATTACTTTTAGTAAGAGCATCTTCAGCAAATTGAAATTAAATAAAGCTCGGTAGTCAGTTATCCAGAGGCATTCAAGACTTATTCAAAAGACCAGTTGAGTCTTAAAAACATAGTGAGAAAGAGGATATTGTGTGTAACCATCTGACCAAGAGAAGCTGCATTACTGTGGTTTCCATATCATAAGCCAAGTGCATGAATTCTAAAAATAGCAATCATGAGAGTGGGTAGGAACGTGATTTATGCTAATTATTTTAAAACTAATGAAGTAAAATTACTTATTTTATCATGAAATCAATTCCTAATATATTCTGTCACTTTAATTAAGGCAGTCAATAAAATCAGATAAATGCAAGGCATAGAGTTATAGGGAAAAAACTAATTTTCCTATATAATAAAGTCTGTTGTAGGTCAGAAAATAAAAAACTGTCAGTTATTAAATGCATGAAAATCTAATTATGTTTTCATTGAAAGATTTATGCTAGTCTAATTAAAATAAATATGCACTACAAAATAAAAATAATTTAAAAAGGGATATGACTAAACATTTCCCTCATAAAAGAATTTTGTTAAGTTCTTAAATATTAGGGCTTTTCTGGTGGCTCAGACTATAAAGACTCTGCCTGAGATACAGGAGACCCAGGTTCAGTTCCTGGGTTGGGAAGATCCCCTGGAGGAGGGCATGGCAACCCACTCCAATATTCATGCCTGGAGAATCCCACAGAAGGAGCCTGGAGGGCTACCATCCATAGGGTTACAAAGAGTCGGGACTTAGCGCATACAGCATGCTTTCAATTTCTAATGGGATTACTCTGGTTAAATATGTTATGGTGATATCTACAGGGTAACATATTTATGGGAAAGCCTGGCATGCTTCAGTCCATGGGGTCACAAAGAGTTGTATATGATGAGCAAATGGACAACAACAAACCCTTTAGGCATAACCATCCAAATTAAGTAACTTATTGTTATAAATAATCTGCTTTCATTCTTAAATCAGGAGGAAGGATAATCTAAAAATTTTGTTAAATTTTCTGTGCTCCCCAATATAGTAACATATTCTGTTATCAATAATTACTAGATTAAAAAAAAAAAAACAAGCCAAATTTAACTCTATAAAAAGATAATGGAATCTTATATAGGAATGACAAAGCAGTTATATTCTTCCCAAAAGGCCTAAGAAGTAAGATTATTTAAAATTATTTTTAAAATGTTAGGAAGAAATCATGGCACTAATTAGTGTCTACTTTGACAGTATCCTAAGTTAAAAATGAATGTTTTCTGTAGAGAGAACATACCTATTAGGACAACTAGGCAAAGATCATATTGAATCTGGTGTACATGGTGTAAAGAATAGACTCAAATAGAAATTGCTTAAGGTACTACTTGGGGCTTCCCTGGTGGCTCAGGTGGTAAAGAATTTGCCTGTAATGCACGAGTCCCAGGTTTGATCCCTTGGGCAGGAAGTTCCTCTGGAGAAGTAAATGGCAATCCATTCTAGTATTCCTCTCTGGAGAAGTCCATGGACAGAGAGCTGGGTGAGCTATAGTCCATGGGGTCACAATGAGTCAGACATGACTGAGTGACTAACACTAAGGTACTATTCTCCTAGGACCTGATAACTTAAGTTGACCACTTGGATTATCATGTCTTTTTATATTCCTTCATTACTAATTTATTCTACAATATTTACTGAATCCCTAGTGTATATATGCATCATCATGGGAGTATATAGTACAAAGGTGTTTCTCTTAACTCAGTCCTGGCAGGTGGGAAAGCTTGCTGGGTAAAATAACATTGCAACCGAGACATGAAGGAATTGCACTTTTTAAAGAGGGGCTGAAGAGGATGCGGAGAAATCTAGGGGATTACCTATGATATCTGAGACACGGGCAGGGACTGTGGTAATTACAACACACTTAGGTAATGTTCAGGCCTAGGGTAAATACAACCCATTTAGTAACTATCAGAAATTCAGTATTTCTGCATAACTATAAGGTGTCATTTTTTTCAGCTTATTACATTTGTTTATTTCAAATCAGGTAATTGACAGAAAAATAATGTCCAGTTACAATTATTGGAATCTAAGTAGTTTAATGACTCATATTTAGTCATAAGAGTACTGTTCTTTGCAGTTATCTATAGTTAACGGAACAGAAACGAATCCAACCACTGTCATCTATCTTTCAGAGGACTGAAAATGGAAATAGTAGTTAGATTTTTCTGTTTACCCTTTTCCTGTTAGCAGACACAGTTTATCTACCTCCATAATAGTTCACTCTATGCCATGCATATCAGTTTACCAGCCACTCCCATTAATCTCACATCACCCTTTAAAGATCATCATCTGTAGATAAGATTTAAGCCTTATTCTTGGTTATTGCCGGTAAGATACTCTTCTCCAGGAACTACCTGGATATATGGTTACCCAAATTTTCTCATTTTCACCTTTCTTCCAAATAAATATAATGCAAAAAAAAAAAAAAAATTGAACAAATTTTTGTATCTTTCTGAGACTTTAGACTTGAAATATTTCAGAGTGAATAACTCTTTTTACAAGAGGCATACCTTTTTTAGAAATGAGGATATAAAGGCAAATGCATTAAAACCATTGTTGAGGGACTTGAATTTTAATTGTATAGACAATTGGAAGCCACTGAGAGATTTTAGGCAAATTTGGACTTAAGTGTTACTGTATTCATCACAGTTCATTCAGATTTAGGTATATATTTAGAACTATCTGAGGTAGTTAACTCAGAATTTCCTGTAGAGATCAGACAATTTGAATGAGAGATTCAACAATGGAACAAAAAATGTATTTTATAAGCTTAAACATTATTAAATAAAGCTAATTGCAAAGATTTTTATTCTGGTTTGACAGTAAGTGCCTAGGATATAGCAAGAAATTGATGAATTGCTTTTAGAGGGTGTCTAAGTCAGATGATTCTGAATATTCCTCTTGGGGTTTCTATTCTGTGTTCCATGTTACACTCTCTTGTCTGTTGGAATGACAGCCGTAGTCCATGAGAGCCTTTAATACTCACATCAGAGAACTGTCAGAATGTCAAGGCCTTGATACCTTGACATTCAGTCATATTAGACTCTGCAGTTTTGGTTATCTGTGTTCATGCTTTTGTTCTCAACTTTGTGGAATGTTAGGAATTTAGTGTATTCTTCGCAAAATAACTCCCATCTCTTTCCTAGGAATACTTTCTCTGTTAATTATGCTGGTTTTTTTTGGTTTGTTTGTTTGTTTGCATTTTTGCTGTTGCTCACTCTGGTTGAATTCTATTCCTCTCTTCAGTGTGACGTCTAAGACTTCCTTTGGATTGTAGTTCGAGTTAAACAGTTTTGTAGAATAACTCTTATGTCTAAAAGATGATAGCTTCTAAATGACAAGTTATACATACTTGTTCAGAATCACTGTTTGGGGAAAAAATAGATATTATTTGGTGAAAGAATGTGAGAAAAAATGAATTCCAAGGATACTAGGAAGTTAAATATACAAATCAAATCCTATACATTCTATAAGAAAATATAGTTACACATCTAAGTGTTTTCAGATAGTAAGAAATTTTTAAATATGAAAAGTATGAGATATAAGAAAATTGATATACATGACTATATAAAAGTTTACAGTGATGTGCCTGAAACATAAATATTATAACAACAATTGGAAGAATACTTCTAACAATTATAGAAAACAAAGTTTTATATTTTTAGAACACAGCACACTGAATCTGAATGTTTTCAAAGAAACACTGGTATGCAAATAAATCTAGTTCTCAATCAATGGGACCTCTTTTTTTTTTTTTTTTTTGGCAAAAATGATCTTAAACACCTTAATTAATCAAATCTGGCTGCCCCTGTGTATTATATGGCCTTGAGGATAATGGAGATTATATATTATTTTGACAATCATATTTTATAGTTCACTTAATTTATTAGGAAAAGAAATCTTTTCTAAGAAAAATTACATAATGATGATCTTAGGAAGTCTTGGTTGATGACTTTGTTTTCTTCCCTCTCTTTCTTCCATCCTCCCCTTCTTTTCCTTCTGTCCTTTCTTCTTTATAAGTCAGATTATTGGATGTTTTGGGTTTCGCCTAAAACTTGCTTTCTGGAGCTAACTCATCAGCACTGACAACTATTGCAGGTTCACCATATTTATTCACTGACATGCAGGGTAACAGAGAAAGTGTATTTATTTAGTATTTGGTTTTTATTGATCCTGTCTTCCTTTGAACACCCACCAACTAGGTTTCAGGTAAAAATTGTTGATTATTAGCTCAGTTTAAAAATTTTGTTTGCCTTCTTGTCTGGTTTGGTTTATTAATTAAATTGGAATAAAGCAAACCATTCACATTAGATTATGCTTACTTTGGGACCTGTAATGTCTTCATCTCTTTGCTCCACCACAGCTGGTGGTGTCTAATACGTCGACTGAGGGAAATTTGCAGGACCACAGAGTCAGAGTGAAGGATGTATGCAGGGTTCATAAAATCCTCCAGATCCTCAACTCTCCCACCTCATAAAGTGAGGAGTAGGGTGTCTGAGGCTGTAGGAATGTTGGATCAGATCTTGTCTTGAGTTGTTTAAGGATATTTTTCATTGATCTGTGCCTCTGATTGAAATTATGCATTTTTTTCATTTCATATATTTCATACATACATATATGCATACATATATCAGGTCAGTTGCTCAGTCAAGTCCAACTCTTTGCAACCCCATGGACTACAGCACACTAGGCTTCCCTGTCCATCACCAGCTCCCCAAGCTTGCTCAAAGTCATGTCCATCAAGTCAGTGATGATATCCAACCATCTCGTCACCTGTTGTCCTCTTCTCCTCTTGTCGTCAATCTTTCCCAGCATCAGGGTCTTTTCTAATGAGTCGGTTCTTTGTATCAGGTGGCCAAAGGATTGGAGCTTCAGATTCTGCATCAATCTTTCCAATGAATATTCAAGACTGATTCCCTTTAGGACTGGCATATATATATATATATATATATATAGATTCCCCCCCCCTCCCCCCCCCCCCGGTTGGAGATCCCAGGCCCCTTTCTTCTTCCTTGGCCTTTCATCTGTCACTGACTGACTATGTACACCATTGGAATTTTGCAGCGTCCTCTTTAGTTCTGTGGCTCAGATGATCCACTGAAAACCTCTAAAGGTGTGTGTGTGTGTACAGAAGGAAGAAAGGGATGGTCACAATGTGGCTTTCTGAGTCTCTACTTTGTGATCAGTGTAGGAAAGCAATGTAAGGTAAACTGGACCCTCTCCATAGGGCTAGTCTGTCTATAATCCTTCTGTCCTCCTTACTTGCTAAGCTCCTGTGCATTATCATGCTTCCTTATTCTCCCCATGCCAACAAAGAGGCTCCTTTTAGAGGCTCAGCACAGCCTGTCCAGTTAATTCTCAGTTAAGTCAAGCCCGTCAATTTAATTTTCACTTTTGCACTCCTCCCCAGCACAGATACTAACTCAGCTCCAGAACTAGAGAGGATGTCTAGGCACCAGGCATGTATTCATGCTCCACTCGAGTGCCTCCGATTTTCCCTTTTATCAAGCTTACTTTCCATTCATTTTGCTCCATTCTCTTTCCTGTTCAGACTATGGGATAAAGCTTAATGACCAATTAAATAATATTTTCTGTTTCACGTGGAACAAAAATAATTAAAGTTTTATGCAGCAACCTTTCTCATTCAAGTTTGCTTCTAAGTCTGCTATCTGGAAGAAAATATCAGTTTGTGTCTCCTTTCTTGAAGCAGTATGTCTGTTCATTTCAGAAGCAAGATAACATTTAAGGAGGGTATTTAAACAAAGTGCTATAATACTTAAGGATATACTAGTCCTATTGCTTTGCAGTTTGTATGCACATCTTTAATCTTGCTGAACAAAGAGATTTGTTTTATCACTGTGTTGTTTTATTTGTATCTTAGGCCCCTCATCACATTTATGTTTTAGGGTGGTTGTTAGTCAAATACAGTAAAAAAAAAAAAAAAAAAAAGAGTGTTTTAAAAATCATCTTAATTGCTTATTTTTTGTTCATTCGTCATTATCTGCAGTTGTATGTTTTTATTGTTTGCTATGGTGTATAAGTTTATTCAGTGTTCCATCTCCAGTTCTGAAACATTTTCTGGAACAGCCACAACAGAAACATTCAATAGATATTGGTTGAGAAAATTTGGATATGACATCTAACACAAAAGTCCTACTATGTCAGCTATAGCCATCACTAGAACTGAATTTTAGTGACCTATTTTAAAATGGTATTGAGTGTTAACTATGTTTTGTTATATACTGACTTCTTTAACAATTAAAATTTCTGTATGCTAGGATTTGCATTTCAAATGAATTTTGTCTATTGAGGGTTTACTGTATAATCAAAATACTATTGCTATTTAAAATATTTTTAGTATAATGTTAAGAACAATTTTTCAATCATAAAAACCTGGATTTACTAACTTCTGATCTAACATTCCTATTGAGTCACTACCTCATTCTCGTTAGTTACTTATGTGTCTGTCTTCTAAATTTTACAACATCTTTCATCTTCAAGAGTGGCTGGTCCAAGATACTGTTGCATGTATCAGGCTGAACTTTCCCTTGAGCACCCAGGAAACAGAATGAGTAGCACTTTTATAAATATATTTGTAAGTGTCCCACTTGCTCCATTTCACATGGGTGTAACTAGCTGAGTATATTAAATTTAACAAATTGCTTGATGTTGAATTTTTATAAATTGGGAACTGCCTGGATATTTTTTTTAAATATTATTATTGTTGCTGTTCTTGTTGTTACTGTCTTTACAATCTGGGATAATGCTGCATATATAGTAAGCACTCAGAAAAATCTTGCGGAATCTCATAGAAAATGCAGTTGTTTTCAAAATAGTCTGAATATTAAGATAACCTTCTAGGAATATTTAAAGTGTTGTGTTAGAAAAAAAGTAGGATGACTGCAGTATGCACAAATACACTGAAGTTGCAGGAACTCCTACAGACCTAACTATGTTAATCCCAGAGGCATTTTTATGGCTTTTTTATTATAATAATGCAATGTATAATTCTAAAGAGTTATACAATTCACTGCCCACGTAAAAACCCACTTTCACATTTCCCAACTGGACGTTCATTCAAAAGCCTAAAAATTGTTTAGTGCCTGGCAGATTCATGGTTGGAAATGGTCTGGTAAATCCTTTCTTTCATTCTGTAAAGAATTTTTAGAGAGTTTAGTGAGCATTAATACTAATATGATATCTATTTTTCCCTGAATTAATTATGCTTATTTTCAGGGATTATTTTTACCTGTGGGTATTAATTTTATTGATGTCACTAATTTGTGTTATAAATATGGTAGTAAATACAAACTAAGAGATGAGTGATTCTGCTGTACCCTAATTTCATACACCAAATTCTTACTAATAAAATTAATAGGAACTCTGTTTCTGAGGAAGATGTTCAAATAAAACATGGATGGAGTTAGCAAAAGTAAATGCAATGTTGTTTTTAATATGATTTTATTAACTGTATTTACTGAAGACTCATATGCAAGCATAAAATATAGGTTATCATTAAACTGCTGCTTTACAGAATAATCAATATGTTTCATGTCATAGCGAATCACATACTGGGTAATCCCAATTTTTGGTCGATACAAACAGTTGAAAGAGAATGCTTAGTACAAGATAGTAGTCTTGGTAGAGGTTATTCAATGCATGGCATAATTGAAGGAGGAGATAAGAAAAGCTGTTTTCTTTTTTCCCCTTATTTTAAATTGAATAAAAAATAAAAGCATACAAATATGAGAATATATATTTAGAAATGTTATGCAGAAGCAAATAGAATTATTAGAACACTGAACAAATCTAAAGAAACAATGATCTGTTTCACCCTAGATAACATATATGTTTCAATGCTGTTCTCTTGAAACATCCCACCCTCGCCTTCTCTTACAGAGTCCAAAATTCTGTTCTGTACATCTGTGTCTCTTTTTCTGTTTTGCATATAGGGTTAACGTTACCATCTTTCTAAATTCCATATATATGCGTTAGTATACTGTATTGGTCTTTATCTTTCTGGCTTACTTCACTCTATATGATGGGCTCCAGTTAGATCACCAGCCCAGGCTGGATGCATGAGACAAGTGCTTGGGCCTGGTGCACTGGGAAGACCCAGAGGAATCGGGTGGAGAGGGAGGTGTGAGGGGGGATCGGGATGGGGAATACATGTAAATCCATGGCTGATTGATGTCGACAAAACCCACTACAATATTGTAAAGTAATTAGCCTCCAACTATTAAAAATAAATGGGAAAAAATAAAGCTAAATATTGGATGACCAAAAAAAAAAAAGAAACAATGACATTGGGCAACAGTTGTCTAAAACCTTGATAGTTACAACATTCAAAAGAACAATGTATTGGATTTTAGGAAAAATTTTCAATCATAGAAAGTGGGTAAGATTTAAAAAAAGTAAAATTATTTTTATGGGAATATATTACATAGTATTTGGTAAAATTGAGGACTGTGTTAGTTCTTACAAGAAAATGTAATAAAGACTTATAGAGACTTTAGCCATGTAAACTTCTTCCTGGAGGCCCATTCTATTTAAATTAGGTTATCTGGTAATAGACTCAAGGATTAGAACTTGTAAACAGTGTGCCTGAAGAACTATGGATGGATCTCTGTAATACTGTACAGGAGGCAGTGAACAAAACCATCCCAAAGAAAAAGAAAAGCAAGAATGCAAAATGGTTATTTGAGGAGGCCTTAAAAATTGCTAAAGAAGGAAGAGAAGTGAAAATCAAGGGAGAAAGGGTAAAGTATATCCAACTAAGGCAGATTTCCAAAGAACAGCATGGAGAAACAAGAAGGCCTTCTTCAAGGAGCAGTGTATAAACTAAAAGAACAAAGCAGAAGGGGAAATACTAGAAATCTCTTTGGGAAAATTGGAGTTATCAAGGGAATATTTTGCCCAAAGATGGGCACAATAAAGGACAGAAATTGTAGGAAACTAGTAGGCCTGAAGACATCAAGAAGAGATGGAAAGAATGCATGGAAGAACTGTACAAAAAAGATTTTAATGAACCGGATTACTACGATGGTGTGGTCAGCCACCCAGAATCAGACATTCTGGAGAGCAAAGTCAAGTAGGCCTTAGGTAGAACTGCTGTTAATAAAGCTAGTGAATGGGATGAAATTCAAGTTGAACTATTCAAAACCCTAAAGGATGATGCCATCAAGGTGTTGCAGTATATTGACTGCAAATCTGGAAGACCCAACAGGGGCCACAGGACTGGAAAAGGTCAATCCTCATCCCAATTCCCAAGAAGGGCAGTACTAAAAAATGTGCTAACCATTGGATAATTGCACTCATCTCCCATTCTAGTAAGGGTCATACTTAAAATCTTACATGCTAGACTTCAGTATTATGTGAACCAGGGAGTTCCAAATGTCCAAGTTGGGTTTAGGAAAAAAAAAAAAAGGAGGAACCAGAGATCAAATTGCCAACATTTGCTGGATCACAGACAAAGCTAGAAAATTCCAGAAAAGCTTCTGCCTCTGTTTCATCGACTACCCCAAAGCCTTTGACTGTGTGGATCATGGTAAATTGTGGAAAGCTCTTAAAGAGATAGGAATACCGGTCATCTTACCTGTCTCCTGAGAAACATGTGTGCAAGTCAAGAAGCAACAGTTAGAACCATGTATGGAACAACTGATTGGTTCAAGATTGAGAAAGGAGTATAACCGAGCTGTCTGCTGTCACCCCGTTTGTTTAATCTTTACACTGAGCACATCTTGAAAAACGCTGAGCTGGATGTCTTACAAGCTGGAATTAAAAAAAAAAAAAAAAAAAAAAAACAGGAGAAACATCAGCAACCTCAGATATGCCTCTTGATGAGGGTGAAGGAGGAGAGTGAAAAAGTCGGCTTAAAACTGAATATTATAAAAACTAAGATTATGGCATCCAACCCCATTACTGCATGGTAAATAGAAGGAGAAAAGGGGAACTAGTGACATATTTCCTCTTCTTGGGCTCTAAAATCACTGCAGATGGTGACTTCAGCCATGAAATCAGAAGACGTTTGCTTCTTGGCAGGAAAGCTATGACAAACCTAGACAGTGTGTTGAAAACAGAGACATTACTTTGCCAACAAAGGTCCATACAGTCAAGGCTATGGTCTTGCTAGTAGTCACATGGGATTGTGAGGGTTGGGCCATAAAGAAGGCAGAGCACTGAAGAATTGATGCCTTCGAACTGTGGAGCAGGAGAAGGCTCCTGAGAGTCCATTGGACAGCACAGATCAATCCAGTCAATCTTAAGGGAAATCAACCCTGAATAGTCATTGGAAGGACTGATGCTGAAGTGGAAACTCCAGTATTTTGGTCATCAGATGCTAACAACAGATTCATTGGAAAAATCCCTGACGCTGGGAAAGACTGAGTACAAAAGGAAAAAAGGGCATCACAGGATGAGATGGCTGGATGGCATCACTGAAGCAATGGACATGAACTTGGGCAAACTTCAGTAGATGGCGAGGGACAGGGAAGCCTGGCCTGCTGCTGTCCATTGGATTGCAAAGACTTGGAAACAACTGGGCAACTAAACAACAATGACAACAATAATCTGGTAACTATTTGTCTTGCCTTGTTGTGATTTTCATGGTTCAAAAAGCAGAAAAGGAACTTTTAGAAATGTTTATTGTGGACATAGTTCTATTCAGAAAAGAATAAATAAATGAAGTTATAATGTAAAAAATAATATGGAAAAATATAACCTCACAGTTTCTATAAATGAGAGTACAATGGCAGAATTCATGCATGGATTTTTATCTTAGTAAAGTAGATATCAAACAGGGCAGATCAGTTTGGATTTGTATGATGCACTTGAGGTAGCTAGGATTTGCATCCAATTTTATAGATGAGGAGAGTGAGGCTTAGACAGAAACTGATGTGCTCATGATGAGAAAATTAGTGAGTGGTGTGAATGAGAATTTAAGTTATTATTGTTCAGTTGCTAAGCCAGGTCCAACTCTTTGAACCCTGTAAACTGCAAATTCAGGCTTCTTTGTCCTTCACTATCTTCTGGAGTTTGCTCAGATCCATGTCCATTGAGTCAATGATATCTAACCATCTCATCTTCTACCACCCTCTTTTCCTTTCACCCTCAATCTCTCCCAGAATCAGTCTTTTCCAGTGAGTCTGTTCTTGGCATCAGATGGCCAAAGTTTTAGAGCTTCAGCTTCAGCATCAGTCCTTCCGATGAATATTCAGGATTGATTTCGTTTAGGATTAACTGGTTTGATCTCCTTTCTGTCCAAGGGACTCTCAAGAATCTTCTCCAACACCACACTTTGAAGGAATCAATTCGTCAGCGCTCAGCCTTCTTTAGGGCTTTCCTTGTAGGTCAGTTGGTAAAGAATCTGCCTGCCATACAAGAGACCTGGGTTCAATTCCTGGGTCGGGAAGATCCCCTGGGAAGGGGCAATACTGGCAATCCACTCCAGTATTCTTGCCTGGAGAATCCTATGGACAGAGGAACCTGGCAGGCTATAGTCCACGGGGTCGCAAAGAGTCGAACATGACTTAGCAACTAAACCACCACCACCAGCAGCCTTCTTTATGGTCCAACTCTCACATCTATACATGACTACAGAAAATCATAGCTTTGACTATATGGACCTTCGTTACAAAGTCATGTGTTTGATTTTTACCATGCCGTCTAGGTTTGTCATAGCTTTCCTTCCAAAGAGCAAGCATCTTTTAATTTCATGGCTGCAGTCACCATCCACAGTGATTTTTGGAGCCCAGGAAAATAAAATCTGTCTCTGCTTCCATTTTTTTCCCCCATCTATTTGTCATGAAACGATGGGACTGCATGCCATAATCTTCATTTTGGATATTGAGTTTTAAGCCAGCTTTTCCACTCTCTTCTTTTACTTTCATCAAGAGGCTCTTTAGTCCCTCTTCAATTTCTGCCTTTAAATTGGTATCATCTGTATATCTGAGGTTGTTGATATTTCTCCTGGCAATCTTCATTCTAGCCTGGGATTTATCCAGCCTGACATTTCGCATGATGTACTCTGCATAAAATTAAATAAGCAAGGTGACAATATATAGTCTTGAAACTCCTTTAGCAATTTTGAGTCCATTGTTCCATGTTATGTTCTAACTGTTGCTTCTTGATCTGCATACAGGTTTCTCAGGAGACAGGTAAGATGGTCTGCTATTCCCATCTCTTTAAGAAATTTCCAGTTTGTTGTGACCCAAACAAAGGCTTTCACATAGTTATTGAAGAAGTATATGTTTCTCTGAAACTCCCTTTCTTTCTCTATGATGCAAATTTCTCTGTGAGGCAGTTTGATCCCTGGTTCCTCTGCCCTTTCTAAACTCAGCTTGTACATCTGGAAGCTCTCAGTTCACATACTCCTGAAGACTAGCTTGAAGGATTTTGAGGATAACCTTACTAACATTGGAAATGAGCACAATCGTATGGTAATTTGTATGTTCTTTGGCACTGCCCTTCTTTGGGATTGGAATGAAAACTGACCATTTCCAGTTCTGTGGCCACTGCTGAATTTTCCAAATTTGTTGACATGTTGAGTGCAGCACTTTAACAGTATTGTCTTTTAAGATTTTAGTTAGCTCAACTGGAATTCCATCACCTCTACTAGCCTTGTTTGTAGTAATGCATCCATGGCCCACTTGACTTCAGACTCCAAAATAGTTTTCTGAGGAGGTTTTATAGGTAGCTGAGGAAAGAAGAGAAGCAAAAAGCAAGAGAGAAATGGAAAAGTATACCCAACTGGAAGCAGAGTACCAGAGAATAACAAGGAGAAACCAGAAGCCCTTCTTAAAAGAACAGTGCAAAGTAGAGGAAAATAACAGAATGAAAAAGACTAGAGATAACTTCAAAAAAATTTTAGATATCAAGGGAGCATTTCATGCAACAATGGGCATGATAAAGATCAGAAATGGTAAGAATCTTAATAGAAGTCGAAGAGATTAAAGAAAGAGGTGTCAAGAATACACAGAAGAACTATACAAAGAAGATCTTAATGATCCGGATAACCAGGATGGTGTGATCATTCACCAAGAGCCTGATATCCTGGATAATTTAAGTAGTGATCATTTGAACTCACACTTAAACACTATCCCTCTATTTATTTGGGCACCCCTGGTAACTCAGTTGGTAAAGAATCTGCCAGCAATGCAGGAGACCTGGGTTTGATTCCTGGGTTGGGAAGATCCCCTGGAGAAGGAATTGGCAACCCACTCCAGTATTCTTGCCTGGAGAATCCCTTTTTTTGTTGAAGTATAATTGGCATATAATATTATATTTGTTTCAGGTATAGAGCAGTGATTCAACATGTGTACATATTACAAATTGATCACCAAATTAAATGTAATAACCATTTGTCAAAAAAGTTATTCCAACATTATTGACTGTAATATTATTGACGGTGCTGCACTTCTCATTCCATAAACTATGTGTTTTACAACTGAAAGTGTGTACCCCTTAATCTTTACCAGTTTTGCTCACCCTTCCTCCCAGTCTGTCTACCACCAGTTTGTTTCCTGTAGCAGTTTTGCTTTTTTGTTCATTTGTTTGGTTTTTCACATTTCACATCTAATATCACACAGTACTTTCTCTCCATCTCTCTCTCTCTCTCTCTCTCTGTGGATATGTATACATATATATGCATTTATGTATATATCTATGAAAGTGTTAGTTCAATCTTGTCCAACTCTTTGTGACCCCGTGGACTGTAGCCTGCCAGGCTTCTCTGTCTATGGGATTTTCCAGGAAGAATACTGGAGTGGGTTGCCATTTCCTTCTCCAGGAGATCTTTCCAACCCAGGGAGTGAACCCAGGATTCCTGCATTGCTATGCAAATTCTTTACTGCTAAGCTGCCACTGATCTATATATCTATTAAACCCTGTGCCTTTGATAACAACAGCTCTGAATACTAATTTATTTTAGGCTCATAGGTAACTGGTATTAACAGTAAAATGTTTTACTCTAAAAACTCTGTTTATTCTTCCTCATGAATTCTTTTTCTTTAATCATGCCTGATGATATAAATTTCTAATTTAAATATGCAAAGAACATTAAAATAATTACATTGTTATTTTTCCTACCAAACAGATTTTGAATGTTATGAATGCCAGAAATGTGTAGTGGAACTGATAATACTCCATTGAAAAGATGAAGTCACAGAAAAAGCCCTTAAAATTCTAAACTTAAGTGGATTCTAACCTGGTTAAATTATTTCAAGTAAAACCTCCCTTTTAAATGCCCAAACATTAAGCACTTCCCTTGTTTTTATTATTTTCTCAAACCTTAAATGTTAGTTTTGGTTGAATGTGTTATAAATCATTTGGGATTTTAAGATGTTTAAGTGATTGACAGTATATTTTGTAACTGTGAAATGTGAAATATTGAAAATGAGAAAACAAGTGTGTGTTTTTTACTTGCCCTGATCTAATCCTCTGTAACTTAATGATATTAAGATATATAAGGAAAAAAATGTTAAAAAATTTGTAAAGGAGTGAGAAAGACAGCTTTCATCTATATTGACCTTTTAATGATTCCAATAAGTAGGAGCAATTCAGTTCATTTAAATCTAGTTGTTTTTTTAACTACAGTTGACCCTTGGACAATGCAGAGTTAGGAACACTGACCCTCCAGAGCATTGAAAAGCTGAGTATAACAGAGCCCTTTGTACCCATGGTTCCTCTATATCCACACTTCTGCATCCTCAAATTCAACCAAATGAGGAACATGTAGTACTATAGTATTTACTATTGAAAAACCCCACATATAAATGGACCTGCCCTGTTCAAACCCCTGTTGTTTAATGGCTAATTGTACATTTATATTTAAAATCTCACTTTGCTTGCTAAAGAATTTAGCAATGCAGTCCCTTGGTAATTAGGATAAAATAATCATGAGTGATAGACTTATCCATATATATTTCTGGAACTAGTATCTTATATTAGTATTTATATGTTTCTGTAATTCAGAAAGTATTGTTTACATTTTTGTCTTGTCTTGTTAAAATACCTGTTTAAATATAAATTATCATTTGCTTTCAATTCCATCATCATCTCTGTGATTATTAAGTAAGGTTTGCTTGATCCACAGTCAGTTATTTTAAATTATTTTTCTAAATTTATTTTTCAATGGAGGATAATTGCTGTGCAAGTGTACAACCACATGAGTCAGCCATAGCCCTCCCTCTGGCGTCTCTCCCACCATCCCCATCCTCCTTCTCTAGGTTGTCCCAGAGCACCAGGCTGGGCTTCCTGTGTTACAGAGCAGTTCCCCATTAGCCATTGTACACATGGTGGTGTATATATGTCAATGCTACTTTCTTAATTGTCCCACCCTCTCTTTTCCCTGCTGTGTCCACAAGTCCGTTTAGCTGTAATTAGTGAATATTTTTAAAGAGAAAGTATCCAATAGTAACATAACCTTAATGTGTGCCAGGCACTATTCTAGGGGTTCTCAAATGTTATGTCATTTAATCTTGCTTTTTACCCCTACCTAGAAAATTGAGCTAGAGAGTGTCAAACTAAGGAGATCTGTCCCTAGAGTCCATATTCTTTTTTTTTTTTTTAATTTTTTATTTTTCAGTGGGTTTTGTCATACTAGAGTCCATATTCTTGACCAACAGGCTATACTACTTCCAAGTATGAAATTAAAATTATTTACCTTGAATGTGAAAATTGTTTTAGTGTAAACCTTCCTCTAACATTGGGCTTTTAATTCAGCATGATCTCAGTTGCAGTGAGTGTAATGGATAATAAATTTACTAAAATATTGCTTGGTAGGTAATGACTTCTAATACTGATTCTGGCAGTTATCAGCTATATGATCCTGAATGAATCATTTATCCTCTTCTGATCTAGTGTATTCATCTGCACAGTAAAGGCCGTTGGTAATGTCTTAGTTTCCTGGGACTGCTGTAACAAAGTATCACAAATTGACTGATTTTATGCAACAACCATTTATTCTCTCACAGATCTGGAGGCTGGAAGTCCAAAATCAGAGAACCAGTAGGGTTGGTTCCTTCTGGGTGCTCTGAAGAAACTGGTCCATGCCTCTCTCCCACCTTCTGGTGGTTCCTGGTGTCCTTGGCATTTCTTGACTGGTAGACACTCCTCTCTTATCTCTGCCTCAGACTTCGTGTGGAGTTCTCCCAGTATATCTGTCTCTATCTCTTTGGCTCTCTCTCTCTCTTTTTTTTTTTTCGTAATGACTCAAGTCATTGAATCATTGAATTAGGAACTCTTCTGGCCTAAATTGCATCTGCAAAACCCTATTTCTAAATAAGTTCATATTCTGAGTTTCTGGGGGACATAACTTTAGAGGATGATTCTCTTCAATCTGGGCTTCCCAGGTGGCACTAGTGGTAAAGAGTCTGCTGCCAATGCAGGAGGTGCAAGAGATGGGAATTCAATCCCTGGGTCAGGAAGATTCCGTGGAGTAGAAAAGGACTCCCCACTTCAGTGTTCTTGCCTGGAAAATTCCATGGACAGAGGAGCCTGGTAGGTTACAGTCCCTGAGGTCACAAAGAGCTGGACATGACTGAGCACACACACTACTCAACCCAGTACAGACAAGATGATTTCTAAGATCTCTCGGCTACAACTTTTTAACATATGATGGTTTTGAGCTTGGTCAGTAAGACTGGCCTTAAGATTTAGAATTATTTTATTCTTTTTTAGGAAATTTTAGTTTATATTTGGATATCTTGGGGAAAAAGTGATAACTTCTTAAGTGGACATTTACTGCTACTTGATATGTTTTAAACTTCAAATATGATATTTTCTAAAAGATAATGATATAATAAATTATTACTATTAAACTATATTTCCCCTTTTCTCTCTCTAATACATTAGAGGCATTAGTTTCATAGGACTAGAACAGTTATATTACTGACCGTATTTAGACAATTTTAGTACTTAACAATTTTTCCCATTCACATAACTTTTTGTCACCTATGAACCACTGTTACTGCTGACTGATTTGTTCAGTGAAGTAGTCTGTAAAGTTGTTCTGCTGGAACTGTTCTAGAAAGTAATCTTAGACATATTCCCATGTTTATGCTTAAATTCACTGTACTCACCAGACAGTATTACAAATACAAAAAAAATGTAGTGATTTAACAGTGAAATAAGAGTAGAGAAATAAATCAATTTGTGATGAATTTATTTCCTTTCTTCTTTTTCTCCCTTCCTCCTTTTCCTCCTTCCTTCCTTCCACCCTTCCTCCCTTCTTTCTGTTTCCCTCTTCTTTGCTCTATCACATTTACACAACTACCAATGTCATTGTCAGTACACAAATCCAGAATATTTTTTTTAAAAACATATTTTTGATTAACATTATGAACTGTTTTCTTATAATCGCTGTCTTTTTCTATTTTTTTTGCTAAAACTAAAATATTAGCAGTGAGTATGTGGGTTTACTTGGATTATGATACAATTTTTCTAAGTTTTTTGAAATGCAGTTATGTTATTCTTATAATTAAAACAATAGGATTATATGATAGATTTTGAAGATGGCTTGAGGTTGATTAATGACTAACACACACACAGGCAATAAGGAATGCTGAAATGATTCTTTTAATAGATACAAAACTTTATCCTGTAATAAAATGGCAATACTTGAAATCATCATTTTTATAGGACAGAAATCAATAATATCTTTATTGGAAAAAATTATTTCTTTGTCTATGGACAGGAATCACTTGCACTTAAATCAGCTTTCCAGATGTTAACTTGTGAAAGTGAAAGTGGTATTCACCCAGTCACGTCCAATTCTTTGTGGCCCCTTGGACGATAGCCCACCAGACTCCTCTGTCCATGGGATTCTCTAGGTACAAATACTGGAGTGTGTTGACATTTCCTTCTCCAGGGGATCTTCCCGACCTAGGGAACGAATAGGTCTACTGCATTGCAGGCAGATTCTTTACCATCTCAGCCACCAGAGGAGCTCAGGGAAGCTAACTTGGGTCTCTGCAAAGTGGAAAAGCAGCCCAGCCAAACATAAAGGCACAGAACCTTGTAGAAACAGATAACCTAGAAGGCTCCTCTAGGATGGCCCTGCATTTGATTGAAGGACCTCTCAGTGGTCTGCTTGTTCAAAGTCATTCACAGTCTTTCCTAACAGTGCTTGCAAGGCTCTCTGTCCTGGCCCCACGTCTCCATCTTCCCCATTGGGTAGGTCCTTATTTTCTGTACGCCAGATGTCCGACCTTGAGTTTGACTCCCAAACGGTTCTTGCTCCCCATGATCTCAGGACCTCATATTCAGTTTCCCTTTTTCTTGGCACTTCCTTTCCTTTACTACTACTACTTATTTTTATATATCTTTAACCTTTTCCTGTAAATCTATTTAAAAGACCACTTCCTCATGGAAATCTATGAAACTGTGGTTCACTTAGGTCTTTTGTTATATTCTTATGATAGCCGAGACACCCCCTTATTAACACTGATTGTTACTAACTTATATACCACCCATTAGTCTGAAAATTATGGATGAGCAAGGACTGTCTCTTTTTATCCTGAATCTATATCTAGGCATATAGATGGCACTCAATATGTACTTATTTCATGAACTTGTACAAGAAAGATTTATTTTATATATAATATTTTTCATCTTTAAAGATTTGTATTTCTTCATTTTTTCCCCAACATTGTTTTAGCATTTTCAAAATTAGTAATGATAAAGAATGATCTTTTGTCCCCCTGATTATATCGTCAATAGTAACCATGTATTCTGGTTTATTTTGAGGAAACGCCAGCCTACTCCATTATTCTTTGTCACGGGGTTGCAAAGAGTCAGATACAACTGAACAACTTTTAGTTTTCACTTATGCATGCATTTATTGTTATGTGCAGTATAAATCTAACTAGCTTAATTTATAATGTTTGGAAGAAAGAATGATTAATTCTGCCCCAGGGTGTCATGAAAGTGTCATGGAAGTGACATGAATGTTTCAAGTACAAGAGCATGTATGGCAGACCATGCCACATGAAGGGAGAGCAAGGACAGGAACAAACCACAGAGGTACAAAGTGTTAGGCAAGATGAAAGAAACCGTTTAGAGGCATTGCAGCATAACGTGTGTTTAAGGTAGAGGCCAGGAGAAGGTAGAAATTCAATCTGTTAAATGTAGGATAGCAACTTCCAACTTCTTTCCCTGCAAGGTCATCTGTTGGAATCTGTTTTTTACATACCTTTTCATCTAATAAAATGTAAAAAAAAAAGTTAGCTTTCCTATTATATGGGGTTGACACTGGTGTGCTTCCTTAGTCTGTATGCTGATCAGACGTCTGATCCAAGGCACTTAACACCAGGAGCTCTGAGAGAAGAGCTGAGTTTCCATGGCACAGAGGGGCGGGCCATGGCGCTTTCAACGTATGGCTGAGGATAGTGTTCCTGATGAAGTGGTTTTATAGTTACCATTACTGAGTTTTAACTAAACTAGCACTTCATAAATAAATAAAGTTCTTTCAAGAGGTTTTGGTTGAAGCAAAATGATACATAAGTACAAATGGGGTTAAAAAAAAAGATCAGTGCTGACACGCTTATACTCTTAGGTGGTATGTCTTCAGATGCGCTACAAGGTTAAAAGCAGAGATGAGCTAATCAGATCTGACAGGAAAGCAGCAAGCTATTGATATGATTAAGAAGACTATATGAAATATGGATTTCCATATACTGTCTTTAATGATGAACTTTGCCCTGCTTAAAATGAATCTTGAGACACAAGCTAATAATAGTATGTGGCTTTCAACATTTGCATGGCAATTTTAAACAAAGCATCTGTAATACGACAAAACATTTCTTTTCTGAAAATATTTCAAGTTTTGCAATATTGAACTTACTGTTTCACAAATTGCACTACTTAATAGTGTTTACAATTTTTCTTTTTGAGGTGTTTATTAGTAAAGTAGCAGTGAATTGTTGCAAATGTTTAAATAACAACATACATACATATTAGGGAGGCATGCTCAAAAATGTCTTTGCTATAATAGATAAGTATGATTTTTAGAGAGTCAAGCATTGTTTGGTAAATGGACCAACAGGAGGCATAAAAAGGGAAGGAATCTCATTGGAGTATTTTCCTTCAGTGCTTGAAAGCACTTTCTATCTTTTGGCCTATTTATGTGGCAGTATATCTGGCTAAGAAACTCATAAAAAAGCCTTTTTTCACTGAAAATAAACTTAATAAACAGGTGAAATAGAAAAAATATGAACCACATATTTTATATCCAGGCTTTTATTTATTGGGGACAAACTGATTTAGTCACAAGTAGTAGGTAGTTGAATATTTGCTGCTGTTTTCTCAGGCTATTTCAGTGACTCAGGTTTTCACTGCTGATATATCCATCTTAGAGGAATGTATATAGACTTTCCAAGTTTAAAAAGTCTACTCTTTTTTTTTTTTAAGTTGCTCAGCCATGACCAACTCTTTGGGACCCCATGGACTGTATAGAGTCCATGGAATTCTCCAGGTCAGAATACTGGAGTGGGTAGCCTTTTCCTTCTCCAGGGGATCTTCCCAACCCAGGGATTGAACCCGTGTCTCCCACATTGCAGGCAGGTTCTTTACCAGCTGAGCCACAAGAGGAACCCCAAGGATACTGGAGTTAGTAGCCTATCCTTTCTCCAGCCGATATTCCTGACCCAGGAATCAGACTGGGGTCTCCTGCATTGCAGGCAGATTCTTTATCAACTGAGCTATGAGGGAAGCCAAGAAGGTCTACCAGCACAAAAACATCTATAGTACATGGGAAAATATGAATTTAAAATGTATTGGAAGAGATACCCTCAGTCGTGCTGGACTATTTGCGACTCTCTGAACTGTAGCTCACCAGGCTCCTCTGTCCATGGGATTTTCCAGGCAGGAATACTGCTCCAGGGGATCTTCCTGACCAGGGCTAGAACTTGGATCTCCTGCTCTGCAGGCAGATTCTTTACCGACTAAGTTATGAGGGAAGACCTTGGAAGAGATAGTCCTATTTAAGTTAACATTTGCTAATAGAAGAATGAATTAGCTCCTAAAAAAAGGGAATCATTCAGCTAAATACTATCAAGATGAGACAAATTCTAAATTAGAGAAGATACACTTTATGATGTAAAACTAAAGATTATCATGGTTTTTTGTTTTATTTTTAGCTAATTTACTATTGCATTTCTTTACAGCCTTCATTCATACCACTCTCAGTCCAATTTAACTGGGGAAAAAAAATCTGTCTTCAGATTTCTACAAACCTGGCCACATTGCATTTATTGTATCTATTACTGTGAATATTTTATCTCATTTACAAGAAAATAAGTATCCTTGAGAGTAAGGGTCACATATGCTTTCTTATCTTTAGCTCCCAGGTAGGCTAAGATTTTATACCATAAGTACTTGAGGTACTTTGAATTAGAAATAGAGTGGCTTATTACTAAAGTATTGATATCTCTACAGTAGAAATCAAATTTCAGGAGTATTATGAACTATTACAACTATTATTTATATTTATGCTATTGTGAACTCTATACACCTCTGTTTAAGAGAACCTGAAACATAATTCATGTTTATACTCATTTCTATATATTTCTAAGCATATGTATATGTTGCAAGTATAGAAAATATGTATATTTCATGGGCTTCCTTGCTGGCTCAGACAGTAAAGAATCTGTCTGCAATGCATGATATCTGGGTTCGATCCCTGGGTCGGGAAGATTCCATGAAGAAGGGAGTGCTACCCTCTCCAGTATTCTTGCCTGGAGAATTCCATGGACAGAGTGAACAGAGAATTCCATGGACAGTCCACGGGGTCACAAAGAATCAGTCACAACTGAGTAGCTAAACACATACTTACATATTTTATATATATATATATGTATATATATATATAACACATATGTGTATATATACACACACACACACTTCCACATGTCTCCGAAGGACAAGAATTGGAATTCTTGTTCACCACATTCACCACTACAGGAGGGTGATCAAACTATTAAATCAAACAGTGTGACAGCATATATACTTTCAAAAGATTTTGCATAGTGTTCTTTCATTGAGTGTAGACAAAGTTAATTTGAAAAAACAATTGAAAAGGAAAAAGTATATTGAAGAAGCTAGATATTCTGGATATTGAAAACTCATACTGAGATATAGTCATGTCAATGAAATAATTAATTGCAAGAGTACATTTTTTGACTTAGCATAAATTCCATTTACCCATACCTCTGAATGGATTGTTTGATATTTATTATAGAAAAGCCATTTCATTTTCTTGGTATGGATATTCAAAATGCAGGTGTTTAAACTAGCAGCTTCTTTTTGAATTGGAAAGAGAATGTGGAATATAGTATTTCTTCTTTCTGGAATGCTGTTACCCCACTCTGTCAGTAAAATTCAGAAAGAGAGCAATAATTTCTGCTTGGAACACAAAGAATTTTCAGTTTACATGCTGTTCTAATTTAAATGTTTGTTATTTGTATAAATGAATTGGTTAAGTAGAAAGATTTGTAATGGCAGTACTTTATTTTCCCACCTAGGAAACAGTTTCTTGTATAATTACATTATTTAGAATATATATGCAAACAAACAAAAAGCCTCTAAAATAGAAGTTAGTATCTTCCCTGGGTCTTTAAGTAAATCCATGTATTAATGGAAGTGGTGCTGATTAATTGACATGCTTTGAGAAGAAAAGGATTAATCAGAGCATAAAGTACAGAAAAATTTCAACCACTTACATTTATCATCACTTCAGTCAACTCCACTATTTCTATTGATGCACTGGAAGTCAGGCTTTGGAGTGCCTCTCAATAGTTCTTAATAATTTTCTAGAATGGTAACTCTAAATTTGACAGAGAGTTCTATTGTATGAATTTATACCTTAACACTTAATATATTCCACTAATTCTTTTGATTAGCATACAAATAAATGATACATTAATTTTCCCCTAAGAGCAAGTTTCAACTCTTTTTATTCTAGGGATAAAGTACTTGTCCAGACCTATAAGAGGTCTAATGACCTATAAGACTTCATTTAAATTTTAAAACAATCACTATATTGCTTAATGTCCAGGAATCTTCTAAATAAATTTGCCCTTGTCAAGTTGCAGAATCTTCACTGCCAGCGTACTGTGGGGTTTGCAGATTTTCCTGATTGGAAATACTATCAAAACATATTAAAAGACACTAATACAGAACTGATTTGAGAGTTGTGATTGGGAAAGAAACTGGAGTACCTGTAATTACATGGTGAATGTGCAGTGCAAAAAATGTCTAAATCATTTGATATTCCAGTTAATAAAATATTATTGAGACAGACATATTTGTAGGTATTAAGGATTGGGGGTGAACAGGTAAATAAAGTCTCTTCTTTCATGGACCATGTGTTATTGTGAGGGGAGACATCAATTTAAAAATAAATAAATAGTTGTACATTTCCTTGAATATAGTAAAATAATATAATGTGAATTTTAGAAGGAAAGCTGGACTTTTTTCAGATAATTAACTTCTACTTTTCCTCTCTTGGCTACCTAAACCTGATAAAATGACCTAAAAGAAAGAAGATGTGAAAATATGTTTTAAAATAAATAATGTCCTTTAAAATTAACATAATCTTAAATGACTTTAAGAATTGTCAGAAGCATAATTTTGTCAAAAGTAGGAGAACTAAAGTCTAGACTAGTCCAGGAAAGAAAACTGAAAAATCATGCTTTTTTTAGTGCAGTTATAAAATCTTTTGAACTTATATTACACATCCAGTAACAATGTGGGTACAAATAGATGAAACTACAAAAACTTGATATACAGATTGTTTAGAGGCAATTTATTTATTTTAGTCAGAGCAAATTTGATAAATTCTTACCATTTTTTTCAGATAATCATCTTATATCTCCATTTCCATTTTCTAAAGCCTATCTTGAGTGCATATCTAATAATTTCAAAAATCCCACTATTTATAGACGTACCTTCTGGTTTTGAGCCTTGGAGATACTTACATACTACAGAGAGAGGTTGTTTGTATTTTTGCTTGTTTGTTCATTTTGGTCTATTGTGCCTCTGTGGTGCTGGTTAGGAAACAGGGAGTTGTTGGTATAAATATTTACATTGTTATTGTTATGCAAAACCTTAAAATTCTGAAACTCTCATGTTTACCAAGACCTAGAAATCAAACCTAGTCTTAAAACTTTGTTTCACTTTCTATGTTTCTTTTTTCTATATCCAGTAAAATTCTAAGAGTGGTGTTAGATGATTTTCTGATGTTAGAAGTTTTAGTAGAGAAAAAATACTATTCAAAGACTAAATTGATAAGGAAAATGCTGTAAAACTCATTCACTTTAATCCAGGTTTGCACAAGATGATGAAATGACTCTTTCGTGAAGTTATAAAACACCTTGATGTCCAGCAGTTCAGGCAGCTGAAGTGTCCTGAGGTCACCAGAGGTATAGTTGGTTGAGATAGGCATTACTTAGGGCAAACAATATGAAGTGCGCTAGCAGATCAACATTGAAATTTCAGTGATTTAGCACATGCTTGCATGCTTAGTCACTTAGTTATGTCTGACTCTTTGTGACCCCATGGACTGTAGCCCACCAGACTCCTCTGTCCCTGTGGTTTTTCAGGCAAGAATACTGGAGTGGGTTGCTATTTCCTCCTCAAGGGATCTCCCAACCCTGGGATTCAACCATGTCTTCTGTGTCTCTGTCATTGCAGGTGAATTCTTTACCCACTGAGCCAGTAGTGAAGCCCAAGTTAAGTCTAAAGCAATTATTTCTGATTAGAAGATGCTTCTTTAAAGACTCAATTTCCTTCCACTTTCTAGCTCCACTTTCCTTAAGGACCTTGGAGTCTTCTGTGTCTGGCTATCCCCGGGGACATTGCACAAGGATTCCAAGAGCAAAAGTGGCACAGATCACTTTCATTCATCCATTCAGTTGCCATACATCACCCTTTGGCAAGAAAGGCTGGGAAATGCCCTGGAAGTGAATTTTTTCAAAATCTTTATCTTTATCATAGAGAAGGAAACTTAAGTATTCCAGTGCCCAGGAGCCATAAAAACTAAATCCTGTTGTCCAAAATACCTACTAAATTGAGTAATTTAGAACTTTTGAGTAAAATGTATGAAAATAAGTATTACACAACCTGGAAGACAACTATATGCATTTATAATTGCTTTTAGAAATATATTTATTTAGAAATATATACATCATGTAATGTATATATATATAATATATAATGTGTGTATATATATGTATAGTGGAAGGGCTTCCCTGATAGCTCAGCTGGTGAAGAATCCACCTGCAATGCAGGACACTCTGGTTTGATTCCTGGGTTGGGAAGATCCCTTGGAGAAGATAAACGTTACCCACTCCAGTATTCTCAGGCTTCCCTGGTGGCTCATTAGGTAAGGAATCTGCCTGCAATGCAGAGACCTGGGTTTTACATCCCTGGGTTGGGAAGATCCCCTGGAAGTAGGCATGGCAACCCACTCCAGTAGTCTTGCCTGGAGAATCCCATGGACAGAGGAGCCTGGCGGGCTATAGTCCATGGGGTCTCCAAGAGTTGCACACAACTGAATGACTAAGCACAGCACAGTGCATATTGTGAAAATAAAGGATGGGTAAACTGTTTGGAATAGCTTGAATTAGTTAAATATGAATGCACTTTTGTCTTTGCTCTTGTCAACCTCTAACAGGATGCTCTTTCTAAGTTACTTTTTTTTTTTTAAATATTATTTTATTAGTTGGAGGCCAATCACTTCACAACATTTCAGTGGGTTTTGTCATACACTGACATGAATCAGCCATATAGTTACACGTATTCCCCATCCCGATCCCCCCTCCCACCTCCCTCTCCACCCGACTCCTCAGGGTCCTCCCAGTGCACCAGGCCTGAGCACTTGACTCATGCATCCCACCTGGGCTGGTGGTCTGTTTCACCATAGATAATATACATGCTGTTCTTTCAAAACATCCCACCCTCACGTTCTCCCCCAGAGTTCAAAAGTCTGTTCTGTACTTCTGTGTCTCTTTTTCTGTTTTGCATATAGGGTTATCGCTACCATCTATCTAAATTCTGTATATATGTGTTAGTATACTGTAATGTTCTTTATCTTTCTGGCTTACTTCACTCTGTATAATGGGCTCCAGTTTCATCCATCTCATTAGAACTGATTCAAATGAATTCTTTTTAACGGCTGAGTAATATTCCATGGTGTATATGTACCACAGCTTCCTTATCCATTCATCTGCTGATGGGCATCTGGGTTGCTTCCATGTCCTGGCTATTATAAACAGTGCTGCGATGAACATTGGGGTTCACGTGTCTCTTTCAGATCTGGATTCCTCAGTGTGTATGCCCAGAAGTGGGATTGCTGGGTCATATGGCAGTTCTATTTCCAGTTTTTTAAGAAATCTCCACACTGTTCTCCATAGTGGCTGTACTAGTTTGCATTCCCACCAACAGTGTAAGAGGGTTCCCTTTTCTCCACACCCTCTCCAGCATTTATTGCTTGTAGACTTTTGGATAGCAGCCATCCTGACTGGCGTGTAATGGTACCTCATTGTAGTTTTGATTTGCATTTCTCTGATGATGAGTGATGTTGAGCATCTTTTCATGTGTTTGTTAGCCATCTGTATGTCTTCTTTGGAGAAATGTCTGTTTAGTTCTTTGGCCCATTTTTTGATTGGGTCGTTTATTTTTCTGGAATTGAGCTTCAGGAGTTGCTTGTATATTTTTGAGATTAATCCTTTGTCTGTTTCCTCATTTGTTATTATTTTCTCCCAATCTGAGGGCTGTCTTTTCACCTTACTTATAGTTTCCTTTGTTGTGCAAAAGCTTTTAATTTTCATTAGGTCCCATTTGTTTATTTTTGCTTTTATTTCCAATATTCTGGGAGGTGGGTCATAGAAGATCTTGCTGAGATTTATGTCGGAGAGTGTTTTGCCTATGTTCTCCTCTAGGAGTTTTATAGTTTCTGGTCTTACATTTAGATCTTTAATCCATTTTGAGTTTATTTTTGTGTATGGTGTTAGGAAGTGTTCTAGTTTCATTCTTTTACAAGTGGTTGACCAGTTTTCCCAGCACCACTTGTTAAAGAGGTTGTCTTTTTTCCATTGTATATCCTTGCCTCCTTTGTCAAAGATGAGGTGTCCATAGGTTCGTGGATTTATCTCTGGGCTTTCTATTCTGTTCCATTGATCTATATTTCTGTCTTTGTGCCAGTACCATACTGTCTTGATGACTGTGGCTTTGTAGTAGAGTCTGAAGTCAGGCAGGTTGTTCCTCCAGTTCCATTCTTCTTTCTCAAGATTACTTTGGCTATTCGAGGTTTTTTGTATTTCCATACAAATTGTGAAATTATTTGTTCTAGTTCTGTGAAAAATACCGTTGGTAGCTTGATAGGGATTGCATTGAATCTATAGATTGCTTTGGGTAGAATAGCCATTTTGACAATTTAAAGGCAACACCTTAATAAAGTGAAGCATAGGAGTTAAAGTTCCAAGAGATAACAAACACATTCTGAGAAGTTAGGCCAAAGAATAGGGTCCAAAGAATAAATTATCAAATACACAAACAATAAATTTGTTTTAGCAGCTGGCTTGCCTAATACCTGTATATACAAGATTACTTCACATTCATCTTTCTGTTATTTTATCATTCTATTTTACAGGAGAAAAATAAAGACTTACTTTGTTCTCATGACTGGAAACTTAAGGGGAAAAAAGGCCTATTTGCTCATCCTGGGGACACAGATAATGTTATGAAGGCTCAGTTTCTCTATCCATCTCAGAAACATTGTTTCCCTGTTGGCAGGGTGGCTTGTAGCAGTTACCAGTTTCCTAACCTGAGGGGAAGGTGTGTGTGTCCATCATTTCTACCTCAGCGGAATGCTGTAGAAGAACATCAATTTGAGAACCTTCCACATCCTCCCACTCTACTGTGTCATTTTTATAAGAACATGAGTCACATCTGTGGATTTTGTTAAGTGCTGGGAGTCCTGGAATCAGTCCTTGGTAAATACCCGGTTTTCGAAGAGACCACTGTACTCTTTCCTGAATTTCTTTCTCTTTTTTATCCATCACACCCTCAGAATCATAATGTTACCCTAGATTAACTTTACATAAAGACATCATTAAAATTTCTAATGGCATTAATTTAATCACCCTGGAGTGTATAGGCATGTTTAAAAAGCTTTGTCTCACAATGAGATTGAGTAACTTGCCCAGGATCACACAGGAAAAAATTGGTGTCTGTGTGTATTTCCCATGTCAGTCTGTTTTCTTTTTTGAGATATACAAGTCACAGATACATAACAGTTGATTTTGAGACAGTTAATTTGTTGGCTACAAACTATTTTTGTTTTGGATTTTTTTTTTTTTTTACAATTTGGTTTTAATATGCAAATGATATTTGATATAATCGACCAGATGGATATCAAATAGGCATAATTTTATAATTCAGAAAAGAGCAAATGCAGGGTATAATCATGGGTATCATTGAAGCAGATTTAATTTAATTCTTTCTGATAAAATTTCTACAGTGAAGCTGTGAATGAAACACTCAGCTCTGGATAACTGTTATAGATCTGGATTAACCTTCCATCCCCTGTGGTAGTCTGTTTTTATGACATCCTGCAACTTAAAAACAAACAACTGAATAAATAATAAATAAATGATAGCTTTTTACCTAAGATAATGGATGTAAAATATTTTCAAGTCTATGAATGAATGAGGAATGAAGCTAATTAATTAAAACTGTCAGGAATTTTTTTTGACGAAATCTGTGATTAAACACATGCCTTTATGGTTGAACAATTAAGTAAATTTGGCCTCAGGTATCTTTGCTCATTCTCTAGGGAATGAGTGATGAAATTCTAGAGTTATACTTTATTAGAGTTTTATCTATTTTAATTGATTCAGCTTTGGTTGTAAAACTCCAATGGAATAGCTGATGCAAATGACATATTATGTTAATATATAAACCTCCCATGAGTTATCTTCAATTTCAACAAAAATGGAAACATAACCTGTCTGACTGCTTTGTACAAGCGAATGCAAAATAGTAAAAATGAAGTGAAGTATAATGGCTTATATTATCAAGAACATTTACTTATGCTTGATGAATGTTAAATAAAATATTCTTAAACATCCATAGGCAGACACAGAAAAGATTTTCAGAGTAAAATTCACATGCAACAATATTAGTAAAGAATAATTATGTAGTTGGAAAGACACTTCTCTTTTTTTTTTTGACACTTCTTTTCTTAATGCATCTTCCTTTTTGAGAGAATGTTTTGGTAGAAGTAAAGTATTTTAGAATGCATAAATCCCAAACACTCGACTGTTTTGGAGAATAACTTGATCATGGATAATAAATGCGTTGGCATTTGCAAGATAATTCTTCCTATGAATTCTGTTACTATGACATGTTGAAAAATTGTGTATAAGAGTAAGTGAAATGGAGGTACATGAGGCACACTTGAGTAAGGCATCCTAAAGTTGATAAATAGTCAAAGAATGTCTGGTTTACTAGCAAATTAGTTTATCCTTCAAAAACTGGAATTTGAAGCAAATAATATGTGCTTGACAAATTGAGTGCAAATGGGTAGTTTATAAGTTGCCTTTGTGATAGAATTGGACCAAGTCTTCCTTTGCATAACTTTTTCAAGTGTGGATTTTGTGCGTAAAGAGCAAAGTGCAACCACAAATTCAGACCATGGGGCAGTGAGAATTCAAAGTGTGGCTGGGTCTCTGTTTCAACCTTTTTACATAGATTACTTAGTATTGTATTCTCTACAACTAAATATAGCAACTTGGAATCAGTGATTTCAGGGTTGATTGGAACAATTGGAAGAGGTTTCAAGGGTGTCACAATTTTGCCCTACTGTCAGTTATTTTAGAGTGGCGGTGGTGTCTTAGTCACTAAGTTATGTCCGGTTCTTATGACCCCACGGACTGTAGCCTGCCCCACCTGCCCATGGGATTTCCATGGCGAGAATACTGGAATATGTTGCCATTTCCTTCTCCAAGAGGAGCTTCCTGACCCAGGGACTGAACCCATGTCTCTTGCCTTGGCAGCTTCCAGGGAAGTCCATTTAAGAGTGGAGGTTATTATAGTTCTTGATTTGAGTTTTATGAGCATTTTAAAGAATATGTGAGGATTTAAAATAATCGATTATACTATTTATGGAGGTTCCCTGAATGTATACCTTTAAACATAGTGATTGAATATTTATATTCTTCATGATAAAAATATTTAGATGGATAAACATTAAATCATCAAAGTTATTTTTTATTATGAGAAAATATTCTTAGAGTTAAAGCTGGAAGGAATCTTGGTGACTCTATAGTGGACGTCCTTCAAATTAGAGATTAAAGAAGAAAATTTAGGTAATTTACCCAGTATCTAAATGGCATGATTTGGACCACAGCCAAGAGTTCCTGACCTATGGCTATTTTACCATGTTTTTTTCTTTAATTATTCCACCCTACTCCCCTTCTCCTTCCTGCTTCTTTTCTTTCCTCCTTTCTTCATTTTCATGGAATTGTTTTCAGTGAGCTGTCTTGAGCATTGCTGTTACAACTATAAAGAGATTGGTCTGATGGTAGCCTCTGACAGTGAAAGTGCACGTGTTATTTGGAACTCATTTAGACAGTAGTCTAGTTAAACATCGCTCTCTATATAAGAGCATTTCTTATAGCCACTCTGGGCAACAAGGTAAGAATTGCCCGACTATTCAATTCAGATCTCAGTGATCAACCACACAGAGAAGCTTCCCTAACTCATAACTGAATGAACACAGGAAAGTATTAAGTGTTATTGAGAAAGACCTAATACATATTTAGAAGAAAGTGGTATGTAATTAGCATAAATATTCTTACATATAAAAAACTGCAAGTGCTATGTAGTAATTATAGGGTCTTCTCATTAAATAACTTACACATCTTTTTGTTTTGTTAAAAGAATGTTATTTGTCTAACATAAGTAGATTTCTATTTTTCAAACATATTGCTCAAGCTCCTGTGCGCAAACACCTCTGCATGTGATGGGATATTTTTTTAATTGGATTTACTAGTATCATTAGCAGTTGTCTTAGTTTCTGTCATTCTCTTGATAAAGAAGTCATGCTTTAACAAACTTTTGAAATGCTTGATATTTGTTTTACTTTCTATCTGCAATATAGGTAGACAGTGCGAAGCTTCTCTGCACCTATGTCTTGATTCAAGGATTTTGTCAGGCAGGGTTGGATAAAGAAAAGGAAGTTTGTGTCCAGTATCTGTTTCAACATTGCTTTGCCACTGGTCTTCTCTGTTCTACAGTGACTTAAAAAAAAAAAAGAAGAAGAAGAAGAACCTTGAAACTCTTTTGTTTGTCAGAAAATGTATATTACAAATTTGAATTTGACTTCAATTATTTGTTTCCTTTTTTTTTTTTTTTTAAATTGTCATTGAAGTATAGTTGATTTACAGTATTATGGTAAAGGTGTATAGCAAAGTGACCCAGCCACATACTTTTTCAGATGGTTCTCTGAATCAGGTAGTTCACTGTGCTATAGAGAAACCCTTATTGTTTATCTATTTTATATGTTATTATTTGGTCATTATGTTGTGTCTAACTCTTTTGTAACCTATTGGACTGTAGCTCGCCAGGCTCCTCTGTCCAAGGTATTTCCCAGGCAAGAATACTGGAGTGGGTTACTATTTTCTTCTTGAGGGTGTGTGATACCTCATTATAGTTTTGATTTGCATTTCTCAGACAATTAGTGATATTGAGCATCCTTTCATGTATTTGTTGGCCATCTGTATGTCTTCTTTGAAGTTATGTCTATGTAGGTCTTCTGCCCATTTTTTGATTGAGTTTGGATATTTTTGAAATTAAGTACTTGTTCATATCATTTGCAAATATTTTCTCTCAGTCAGCAGGTTGTCTTTTTCATGTTATTTATGGTTTCCCGATTTGGTTTCAATTTGGCTTTCAATTTCCCTCAGTGGGTAGAAATGGCATTTCTATGAGAGGTGGAAAATAAAAAGAAAATAGTGACTGAGTCATTGGGCAACTACTTATGTGATAGTTAAGTGTAATCCCTTGGCCCTCCAAAATTTAAAAAACAATCTTAAAGAAAAAAAGAATAAAAGCATAACTTAAGAATTTACTGGTTTTATTTACTTTCATTGATACTGTGATCTGAAAAATTAGAACTCCCCTGTGACTTCATTACTTTGTCCAATACAGTAGTTATTTTCAGTTTATAATTTGAAAATACTTAACACACATGGATAGTTAACAACAGTATAGATAAAAATATATCTGCAACATTTTTGATTAAAGAACAGTTTAATTAAAACAAGAAACTGGTGGGGTGAAGTATTCTGAGACAATCTTTATTCTGTGTATGTCATATTTGACTCTAAATTCATAAAGAAAAATGTCCTTATCTTACTCATGGCTTTTTGGCCCTGACTGAAATCTGCATTAAAGTTTATGTTCTTGATATTTCTTTCTGTAAAACTTTGAAGAACCAGCAAAGTGATTCTTGAAATGATGCTCCATTTGCTTCACTGTCAAGCACTAGAAAAGCTATTTTCATGAACCATGCCCCCAAACCATTCACGGTAAAAATTTCAGGGCGTTTTCATTGAAGCTTGTTCTGTAGATCTGAAAAACCAATGATGCCTAAAGGAGTTTGAAATCACAACTTTGTGATATTGGGGGAACAAATGAAAGAATATTCAGTTTGAAGAAAGAAGGACAAGAAAATTACTTTTTAAAACTAGTGTGAGTGAAAACAAGATGGCCGTGGAATAGGTGGACGTGGAGTACATCTCTCTCCACGGATACATCAGGATACACCTTCAGATACAGAAGTGTATGCCGAACAGCAGCTGAGAGCAGACAGGAGTACCTCACCAGCAGAAAAGAATATATAGAACCATGCAAAACTCAAAGGATGGGGGAACTAAGGAGAAAAAACAGGAGTGCTCCTAGGACTGGACCTGCCCTCAGCAGGTGGGGAAACTGAAGTAGAGATCTGATACCCACATCGGGGCAATTGTCTGAATCAGAGGAGAAATATTTAAGGCTGGGAGTGAAACAGCTGATCTGTGGCAGCCTAAATGGAATGAGAATCAACCAGTCCTTGCCACAGCCATACACACCCGGGACAGGGATGCAGGTCCCCTGGAAGGTGCAGCGGCCGGGAGCTGGAATTTAGGGATTATGGAGCAATCCCAGGGCGAGGGCTGCTGTTGACCATGGAGAGATGGATTCAGAGGATGTGAGGAGGAGATTGTGGTGGGAAACGCCTGTGGAGGAAAGCCGGGCAGCCATGGAAGCAAGGCGATAGTGCTGAGTCATGCGTAGGGTTGGAGCCATCACCACAGCCTCTCTCTCCCCACACACTAGCCTTGGCAGCTGAATAATAGCAAGGCTGCCCCATCAAATGCCTGACCCCCTGAACTACAGGGTAGGACCCCACCCAGGGCGCTCCTTTAAGTGCCTGATGCGCGATCTACAGAGTAGGACCCCCGCCAGGGGGACCCCCTATGTGCCTGAGGCACCCAACAACAGAGAAGGACCCCAGGCAAGGGAGCCCTCTAAGTGCCCGAATGGGTGGAGCTAAGGACAAAGACTGGCCAAAGAGGCCTTCTGATCACCTACTACAAGAGGCTCGGGGAAAGACTGATAGGGCCGTAACCCCTGGGGCGGAGGCAGTCCATGTCCCTGCGCACGCTGTGCCACCAGGGTCCCCGCAAGCCAAGCAGCTGTGCCACCCTCATGCTCACTCTCTCTGGGGCGGAGCTGCCACTGCAAAAAAAAATGTTGTGTCTATGCGCATGGGTCATGGCCATCTCTTTGCGACCTTGTAGATTGTGGCCTCCCAGGCTTCTCTGTCAGGGGGATTTCTCCAGGCAAGAGTGCTGTAGTGTATTGGCCAATACCTGGCTGCCATACCCTTCTAGAGCAGTACATTTCCTGCTGCCCGAGCCGCCAGCTCCCCTGAGTACCTGGTGCTGCCAGAACCCCGGCGACCAAACTAGCTGCACCACCTCCCCATCTGGCCCTCACAGGAGCAGACCCAAGTCCTCCAAGGCAGCCACAGGAGCAGACCCCAGTGGATGACCCGCATGCAGAGGTGGAAATAAAACCACAATGGAAACCCAGGGGCAGTGTGGCTAAGGAAGAAGACCCAGAAGCTTCCCACCAGCTGTACCAGCTGCAGATTAAATCCACACGATCAACTAGGCAGACTCTGCGTCTATGGAATATATAAAAGGACGCTGAGAGCTCCCACAAAAGAAAACTCACTCGCTCTGATAGCTGTGGACACTGGAGGCAAGAACAGACAGGAGGAGGACCAGATTAGGATCTGAGCTGCTCCCACAACAAGCCCAGAGATCAGCACAGTGTTGGAGGGCATCCTAGGGAGGAGAGGTGGACTGTGACTCCCAGCGAGGGAAATGACTCTGGCAGTAGTGACTCCAGATCAACATTTATTATTCTTTTTTTTTTTCATTTAGTTTTATTAGTTGGAGGCTAATTACTTTACAATATTGTAGTGGTTTTTGTCATACATTGACATGAATCAGCCATGGAGTTACATGTATTCCCCATCCCGATCCCCCCTCCCACCTCCCTCTCCACCCGACTCCTCTGGGTCTTCCCAGTGCACCAGCCCAGAGCACTTGTCTCATGCATCCCACCTGGGCTGGTGATCTGTTTCACCATAAATAATATACATGCTATTCTCTCGAAACATCCCACCCTCACCTTCTCTCAGAGTCCAAAAGTCTGTTCTGTACATCTGTGTCTCTTTTTCTATATGTTTTGATTTACTATGTAGATTCTTTGGGATTTTTTTTTTTTTTTTCCTTTTTGGCCCCCTCTGTTGTAGCTGTCGACTTTATTGGCACTATGGAATCTAATTAATCTTTTGAGATTTTTTTTTCTCTCAGTCACATTTTTCATTGTTGTTATAAACCTCTGCCTCTATGTTGGGCTTTTGTAGTTCTGTGGAGTTTTCCTTTTTTTCCTTCTTCCTTTTTTCCCCTCTTTTTTATAATTTTAATTATTCATTTTTTAAACCTATTATACTTTTTCTACATTTATTCCTTCACTTGCCTTTCCTACAGTTCTTTCCCTCTTGCAGTTAATCTTTAATGTATATAAATCTTCATCTACCTCTATTTAACTTTGCGTATATATTTTTGCTTTCTTTTCTTTCCTTCCTTTCCTCTCAACATATTTCTTAGTTTTGTTTTCATTGCTTTATTCCCCACTTGGCACCTTCCTTTAATTTTGTTTTCCAGTCTGTACTTTAGCTAGTTTTGTGCTTAACTGGTAAATATAATTTTTGATTTCCTTTGTTTGCCGGGTCAATCTACTGTACTTTTGTTGGACTCTTTTGACTTTACCTATAGGTGTATGTGTGTATGTGTATATTCTATTGCTTTAAGTATTATCTGCCTGATTTTGTAACTGCCATTTGCCTGGGGTTCATCTTTGATTTCTCCCTTTTGGGTATTTGTTTTAATCTCACTTAATGCCATAGCAAACCACTAGTGGAATCTTTGTTCCTGACCAGAGAGCAAGCCCTGAGCCTTTGGAGTGGGAGCACTGACTCAAGACCCTAGAGTACCAGAGAACTAACCCTATGGAGTATCAAATAGTGAGAACTCACACAAAGGAAACCATTTGAATACACGATCCTGCATCAATTAACTACAAGTAGCACACTGTACAGGTTCATCTAAACAACAAACAAAACAAAAGTACAAATCAATCATCAGCAGATAGGATTACCACCTCACTCAGCCTTGCCCATCAGAGGAAAAACAAACGAACAAAAAAAAACTCACCCTATAGGAAGCTCACACAAACCACTGGATCAACTTTGAGTGAGTGAAGTTGCTCAATCCTATCTGACTCTTTGCAACCCCATGGACTATAGCCTACTAGGCTCCTCCATCCATGGGATTCTCCAGGCAAGAATACTGGAGTGGGTTGCCATTAGGGCAGAAACCAAAAGGAAGAAAGAATTCAACCTTGAGGTTTCCTTTTCCCAGGTCTCAAAACACAGTAAGTTAAAACAAAAAAAGAAAGAAAGAAAAAGGCAGAGAAATGCTACACAAATGAAGGAACAAATTAGAAACACAGAAGTCCAAATAAATGAAGAGGTAATAGGCAAACTACCTGAAAAAGACTTTAGAGTAATGCTAGTAAAGATGATCAAAAATCTTGAAAACAAAATGGGAAAAAAATGCAAGAATCAATTAACAATAGAAGAATTAAAGGATAAACATACAGAGACAAACACCACATTTACTGAGAGTAAAAATACTTTGGAAGGAATCAATAGCAGAATATCTGAAGCAGAAGAACGAATCAGTGAGCTGGAAGGTAAAATGGTGGAAATAATTTCTGAAGAGCTTAATAAAGTAAAAAAAAGTGAAAAGAAATGAGGATAGTCTCAGAGACCTCTGGGACAATATCAAACACACCAACATTTGAATTTTAGGCGTCCCAGAAGAAGAAGAGAAAAAGAAAGCGTATGAGAAAATTTTTGAAGAGATTATGGTTGAAAACTTCCCCAACATGGAAAAGGAAATAGTCAATGAAATCCAAGAGGCACAAAGAGTCCCATACAGGATAAACCCAAGGAGAAACACAACAGAACACATGCTAATCAAACTAACAAAGACTAAACACAAAGAAAGAATATTAAAAGCAGCAAGTAACATACAAAGGAAACCCCGTGTTTAACAGCTGATCTTTCAGCAGAAACCCTGCAGGCCAGAAGAGAATGGCCGTATATATTTAAAGTACTGAAAGGGAAAAATCTACAACCAAGACTACTGTACCTGGAAAGGATCTCATTCAAAATTAATGGAGAAATAAAAAGCTTTTCAGGCAAACAAAAGTTAAGAGAATTCAGTACCACCAAACCAGCTTTACAACAAATGTTAAAGGGACTATGTAGTCAAAAAATACAAGAGAAGAAAAAGATCTACAAAATCAACCCCAAACAATTAAGAAAATGGCAATTGGAACATATAAATCAATAATTACTTTAAATGTAAATAGATTAAATGCTTCAAGCAAAAGACACAGACTGGTTGAATAGACCCAAAAACAGAACCCATATATATTCTGTCTACAGGAAACCCACTTCAGACCTAAAGACACATCTAGACTGAAAGTGAGAGGATGGGAAAATATATTCCTTGCAAATGGGAAGCAAAAGAGCTGTAGTAGCAATCCTCATATCAGACAAAATAGACCTTAAAATAAAGATGATTAAAGAGATCAGAAAGGACACTACGTAATGATCAAGGGTTCAATCCAAGAGGAAGACATAACAATTGTAAATATCTATGCACCCAACATAGGAGCACCTCAGTACATAAATACTAGCAAACATAAAAGGAGAAATTAACAGTAGCACAATAATAGTAGGAGACTTTAATACCCCATAACACCAATGGACAGATCATCAAAACAGAAAATTAATAAGGAAACACAAGTCTTAAATGATACCTACGATGAGATGGATCTCATTGATATCTTCAAGACATTCCATCCAAATGCAGAAGAATACACCTTCTTCTCAAGTGCAAATGGAGCATTCTCCAGGATAGACCACATCTTGGGTCACAGATCAAACCTCAGTAAACTTAAAAAAATTGAAATCATATCAAGCAACTTCTCCAACCACAACAATATGAAACTAGATATCAATTACAAGAAAAAAACTATAAGAAACACAAACACATAGAGATTAAACAATATGTTTCTAAGTAACCAACAGGTTACTGAAGAAATCAAAAGGGAAAAAAAAATTTCTAGAAACAAGTGACAATGAAAACATGGCAATTCAAAACCTATGTGATGCAGCAAAAGCAGTCCTAAGAGGAAAGTTTATAGCAATACAATCCTACCTCAAGAAACAAGAAAAACATTGAATAGACTACCTAACTTTACACTTAAAACAACTGGAAAAGAAGAAGAAGAAGAAGAACAGCAACAACAACAACAAAATTAATAGAAGGAAAGAAATGACAAAGATCTGAGCAGAAATAAATGAAAAATAAATGAAAGAAACAATAGTAAAGATTAATAAAACTAAAAGCTGGTTCTTTGAGAAGATAAAATTGACAAACCTTTGGCCAGGCCCATCGAGAAAAAAATAAGAATCAAATCAACAAAATTAGAAATGAAAAGGATGGATTACAAGACAATGCAGAAATACAAAGGATTATAAGAGACTATTATGAAAAACTACATGGCAATAAAATGGATAACCTGGAAGAAATGGAAAGATTCTTAGAGAAGTTCAATCTTCCAAGATTGAACCAGGAAGAAATAGAAATTATGAACAACCCAATTATAAGCACTGAAATTGAAGCTGTGATCAAAATCTCCCAAAAAATCAAAAGCCCAGGACCAGGTGGCTTCACAGAAGAATTTTATCAAACATTTAGAAAAAAGGTAATGCCTATCCTTCTAAAAATCTTTCAGAAAATTGCAGAGGAAGGAATACTTCCAAACTCATTCTAAGAGGCCACCATCACCGTGATACCAAAACCAGACAAAGATAACACAAGAAAAGAAAACTACAGGCCAATATCACTGATGAACATTGATGCAAAAATTATCGACAAAATTTTAGCAAGTAGAATTCAGCAACACATCAAAAAGCTTATACACCATGATCAAGTTGGTTTTTTTCCAGGAACGCAAAGATTCTTCAATATATGCAAGTCAATTAATGTGATGCACCATATTAATAAATTAAAAGATGAAAACCATATGATCATCTAAATCGATGCAGAAAAAACTTTTGACAAAATTCAGGACCCATTTATGATTAAAACTCTTCAAAAGATGGGCATAGAAGGAACCTACCTCAGCATAGTGAATTCCATATATGATAAGCCTATAGCAAACATTATTCTCAATGGTGATAAACTGAAAGCATTCCCCCTAAGATCAGAAACAAGACAAGGGTGTCCACTTTCCCCACTATTATTCAACACAATTCTGGACATCATAGCTATAGCAGTCAGAAAAGAAAAAGAAATAAAAGGAATCCAGATTGGAAAAAAAGAAGCAAAGCTCTCACTGTTTGTAGATGACATGATACTGTACATATTAAACCCTAAAGATAGTATCGGAAAATTACTGGAGCTAATCAGTGGATTTAGAAAAGTTACAGGATACAAAATCAATACACAGAAATCACTTGCATTTCTATATACTAACAATGAAAAATCAGAAAGAGAAATTAAGGAATCAATCTCATTCACCATTGCAACAAGAAGAATTAAATATCTATGAATATACTTATCTAAGACAAAATAACTGTACACAGATAATTATAAGAAACTAGTAAAAGAAATCAAAGATGACATAAACAGATGGAGAGATATCCCATGTTCCTGGGTAGGAAGAATCAGTATTATGAAAATGACTATACTACCAAATGCAATATACAGATTCAATGTGATCCCTATCAAATTGCCAATAACATTTTTCACAGAACTAGAATGATTACTAGAAGTAAAAAAAAAAAAAGTTACTTTTATATTACATTATTTTAGTATGTAAGTATATATGCATATTCCTTATAGATTATAAGAATTTTAAAATGTGTATATACAGTAGTTTAATGTCATAGTTAATTAGCCTAAATGCAGTTACAATAAAATTTGTTTGATGGGTTATCAGACTCTAGCTTTTTTATGTAGTTAGGGTCACTACAGAAAAACAATTTTTTTTAAAAAAAGGAAAAAATGTATTAATAGTCTAAATAATTAAATAACCTTAGCATATCATTGAATCAAGGATATAAAATGCTAAATGCTATCTGCAAAATTTTAATGAGTCAATTACCAATATAAAGATATTCTAATTCCATGTGAAAAAAATATAACTGAATTTTAGATAATGCTAGTTTGGTTTCCTTTTGACTCTTTGCTTCATTGCATTATCTGGTTGTTTTCTTCAGAATATATTCCCTTTATTTCTTTTTATCAGTGAAATCTACTTTTGATCCTTTCAGAGGGTTTTTCTCTGTTGGTTTAGTGGTAAAACTAATTAGGCCATCATCCCATCAATTGTGGGGCCACGCGCATACATTTTTAAGATTTTGCTATTTCTTTGGTACTTTTCCATTTTATCTGTCATGTGGTTTTTGCTGTTGTTGTTTGTTTTGTTGTGTTTTGTTATTGTTGTTGTTTTTGTTCAATTACTAAGACATGGCTGACTCTTGTTGACCCCATGGACCGAAGCACGCCAAGCTTCCATGTCCTTCACTATTTCAAGGAGTTTGCTCAGACTCATGTCCATTGAGTCGGTGATGCCATCCAACCATCTCATCCTCTGTTGCCCCTTCTAATCCTGCCCTCAATCTTTCCCAGCATCAGGGTCTTTTCCAATGTGTCAGTTATTTGCATTAAGTGACCACAGTGTTGGAGCTTCATTTTTAGCATCAGGTCTTCCAATGAATATTCAGGGTTATAAATAATAATTAAAAGACTTGAAGATGGGAATAATGGTTTTTACTCTGAATTATATCATTATTTGCTAATATATATCACCTCAAATTCTCAGAATTCATTATCACTTTCTATCACAGTTATATGACACTTTCTACCTTAAGAGCAGCTAATTATGTACTTATTGTAATTCCCTGATGCATGCCAAATTTTAAAGAGATTTCTGGTTTGGCTCATCTAGATAATCCCAAGCAAAGCCTAGACCTGGCCTTTGGCAAGTATTCGTTATATACTTACTGAATGAAGGAATATGGAATGAATAAACGAGTGGTTTATTTTGAACAAATTCAGCAAAGTTAAGGTTTTGAACAATGGTCTTTCTGTAGGTTTAGAATGTATTCAAAGGAGACATTCAGGCATTTTTACTTTTGAAACCCTAAGTGTCAGAATTTGAGAGTTATAATTGAAACTTTAGTATTGAATAATTACCATATTATGTATAAAGTATACTGCTAGGTATCATACAGAAGATTGCTGTTAAGAAAATAAAAATAAATAACATACTACCTAAAACTTATGACCTGGTTTGAGAGCCAAATAAAATTTTATAAAAGTTAAATGCTATTGACACTAAAATTCACTTTATCTCCATGAGCACTCATTTGCTCTTTTTCTGTAATGATGTGATAAAATTCAGATGAAGTTGAGCAAAATGTGTTCTGAAGCCTATAATGCCCTTAGAAAGAAATAGAGGGTATTGGTTTTACAAGTAGTATTTTCAAAATTTTAATATAAAACTTAAAAATGAATAGACTTAAAAATAAATACACATTGATATTTAACACCTTATGTAAAACATATTTTCTAATATTTTAAGAAACATATTCCTTGTGTCATTGTGTGATGTTTTATCTTTTCAATGTAGTGTTTAAAAATAAATATTGAAAGATTTTTATTGAAATAATTTATGAAATGTGATGAGAAATATATTTAGCCCTTTTTTCCTTAAACATGACTATATGCTTTTTATACATGAGTAAAAGTAAATGCTTTTATATGACTTTTAAGTTTGTAGAAATATTTATGAAAACCAATGGCTTTTAAAATTAGATTATATACTGTGAGAAGGATTTTTCTTTCAAGTTTCAATGTTACCTCAATTATTTGGAACTTCAAATTCTGTTTTATTATTCTTTAATTTTCTCTGAAATGAGTATCTTCTTTGGTTCTCTGCTTTGATTTACTTTATCACTTATAAAAACTTGTATATATAGCAATTTGGTTGATTTTAGCTAATAGAAAACTTGAGCTGTTACTTTGGGAAATGCCTTTTAACACCAGAGCACTTATTCAAATGTGATTATTTCAGACAAATATTTTTTTGAACATAACATGTTCATATCATTATGGTAATTTAAAACAGTAGCAATGCAGATTATATTGATAATTTATATGAGTCATTAAATTACTATAAATATAAGCTATTATTCTTTTTCTTTTTCTCAAATAAGATATTTACTTTTATATTTGCTTTTTAGGACTGATATAATTTTATAGAAATAATAACATCTTTAGCTGATTTTTTGGTAAAATATTGAGAATATTGGTCTAGTGTCAGAGTACATAACAATATTTGCAGTAGGTCCTTCGATGCAAAAAAATGGTTTCATACACTGTCCCTATTGTTTTCTCACTTTTCATGGCTTGTCAGTGTCAATAAATTATTTTGTGGTAATGCAGGAACACTTATTTGTGAAAATTAGGTAATCAGCACCCGCCTTGTGTTGGTTCGCTATTGCTGACAGACTATGTGGAGGAATTTTGGTATAATTGAACAAATAAAACTAGACATGCCTTTTAAAAAGGCGAGATGGGGATAATAATAATTAAATCTTCAAGCACAATGCCAAAGATACTCATAAAAGTAATCAATTGTTAACAGTGGTAGTAATGGTAGTTGTTGTATTGTTGTGAAATACAGGAGCAGAAGTCATTTTGAGAAATAGGAAAATGTCCTTGTACAGAAACTTAATCCCCATGACCTAATTTGTTTTATCTATCTTTTCATACACTGCCACTTTCTACAAGGGATTTGAGGTAACTGTGTCAGGAAAACAGACCTTAGCATGAATATTTTATGAGTTTTATATCCATGTGTCAGCTAGTAGAGATTTCATCAGATATTTAGGATTGAGACCTGCTTAGGAAATTAGTGTAGGATTAAAAGAACAAGTTTTAGGGTAGGGAGGTGAAATATTTTCCAGTGTTGTATTTAAGAATGTTAAATGTCACCTATGATGTAATTTTATTAATATCAGTTCCTTTCTAAGATTCTTGTAGTTCATGAACTTAAATACTTAACACACTTTGGGGTTTAACATAATTATAAAAATATCTTTTGAAACTTAGTGAATTGTTTTAGAAGTTGTCAATTGAAGGTTCAATGTGATATTTATGTTGAAGGGCTTTATAAGTTGTAATGTGCATATGAAGCGTTAGTGTTGTGATAATGTGGGTATTTGAACTGTGGTCTTGGAGAAGACTCTTGAGAGTCCCTTGAACTGCAAGGAGATCCAACCAGTCCATCCTAGAGGGGATCAGTCCTGGGTGTTCATTGGAAGGACTGATGCTGAAGCTGAAACTCCAATACTTTGGCCACCTCATGCGAAGAGTTGACTCATTGGAAAAGACCCTGATGCTGGGAGGGATTAGGGGCAGGAGGAGAAGGGGACGATGGCTGAATGGCATCACCGACTTGATGGACATGAGTTTGAGTAAATTCCAGGAGTTGGTGATGGACAGGGAGGCCTGGCGTGCTGCGATTCATGGGGTCGCAAAGAGTCAGACACGACTGAGCGACTGAATTGAACTGAACTAAATGTAGGTATAACGCAATGAAGAAAGTGATACAAATGAGGAGAGAGTACTCTTCTTCATTCTCTAGGAGATGAGAAAGGTATCAACATCTCTGGCATTAATGAGCATATCATGCCCGTCGTTGCCAAGCATAGTTATTGAGTTATTGAGCAACTGAGGTTATTAAGTATAGCTTGGAGACCATAAAATATAATTTTTTAGCAAAAAATACCTTCTCAGAGAGAAAGTGAAATTTTATCTATTAAGAAAATAGCTGACTTTATTTATAAATTTGTTTCTAAATATAATATCTTAGCCTTAATGTCCTTCAGTTGCATTAGACAAGCTTTTTAAACAGTGAATGAAAAAAAATCAATATAGAAAGTTCTGCTACTGCAAAATTAGGTTATGTGGGAAAGAAGAAGAAAGAAAAATGCTTTTGTATAATTTACCCATATGAATAGATATTTATTTATCTGTCCATCCATTATCCATGCAGCCTTCTCTGTCAATCTATATATCTATTTTATATCTATTTTTTCTACCTGCCTGTTTTTATGGATATGCATAATGATAACTTTAGGTTAAGAAAATAGACGTTATAGTAATATCCATGTAAATCCTCTTCATAGTTTATATATGTTTTATCAATTGTTTACATTAGTGGATACTATTAATTTTCACTACTTCTAGAAAACTCACAAGCAATAAAATTAAACAATTGCCCCTCAATAAATCTATAGCAGGGTTTTTCGATCTTGGCACTATTGAGAGTTTGGATCTGAAGATTCTCTGTTGGTGGTGGGCAAGGGCTGTCATGTTATTGGCATCCCAGATCTTTACCCACGAGATGCCAGCCTACTCCAGGTGAGACAACTATAGATGTCTCCATTCCTGTTTCTGTCGTTTAGTTGCTCAGTCATGTTCAACTCTTTTGTGACCCCATGAAATGTAGCCCACCAGGCTTCTCTCTCCATGGGATTTTCCAGGCAAGAATACTGGAATAGATTCCCATTTCCTTCTCTAGGAGATTTTCCCAATCCGGGGATCAAACTCACATCTCCTGCATTGGCAGGCAGATTCTTTACCACTGAGTCACCTGCGAGGTGACACTCTCATAACTATTAGTCTACACCAAGAAACAGTATTTTGCTGACCATCCCTACAAACTCAACCATGTGCCTCATCCTAGTCTCAAACCCACTTCTCTACAAAAGTAACCACTAGCCTTACTTGTATAAAGTTACTTTCTTGTGATGTAAGCATCCCAAGACAGTATTATTGGATTTTAAAAAGCTGTTGGTTTTTTTCAAGATTTATAATAATGGAAGACTTTCTTTGTTGAGTTTTCCAGAATCACCATTTTTGTTTGTTGTTTGGTTGGTCGCTTGTTTTTTCATGGTAGAGTTCAGCATGCTCTTCTGCCCTCTCTGAGTCCTCCAAATTGGCAGCTGGATTCTGAGACTTCATCATATTCATATTTAATTCCTTTGACGAAACCATAGGTGGTGATGTGTTCAATCAGAGGTGCAGAATGACTGGTTGTGAGAGCTGTCAAAGTTTTGAGGTTTTTGCCTGCTTGCAAACTAACAGGTCAGACTGGCACTTATATTGGTGGAGGAGTTGAGATTCCATGGCAGAGCAGTCAGCATCAGTTCATGTTGACATCGTTTCCCCTCTCTCCAGGGGCAGTTCCCTTGGGGGTGATAGGGAAGTGAACACAAAATAGATTTGTGTCACAGTGGAACTCTGAGCTTAGGAAATTTCACTCTTCGAAAGGGGACTGCTAGCAAATCTGCCCTCTGCCCTGGAGGGGAAAACTATTCCAATCCTGTTTGCTATACACATCCTTGAAAAGTTAATCTGGAACAAAAGCTGGTACAAGCCATGCAGAAGCACCATGGAGAATCACCTCCTACTAATTTCCTCTATCACTGTGATAACATTTGCAATGACAAGTCACTAATACTATATACCTAGAACCATTAATTGTAAAAAATTCAGATTGACACTTCTCTAATTTTTAAAATAAATTTTATTTTTAGGAGTTTTAGGTTTGTAAGAAAGTTGTAAAGGAAGACTTGAGTTTCCATGTAGATCACACTGTTTCCTCCACCGTTAACATCTTACATAAGCTTGCTGTATTTGTTACAATTAATAAACCAATATTAATACTCATTTAAACTTTTTTTTTCCTTAGAGGATACTAGTTATTTATTCACTGAAAAATTTCAGTAGACGGGAAAAAAAAAAGGTGGGGAATATTTAAGAGTGAAGTTTATTTGAAGCTGCTGAAAACACACATACACAGACATATAAGAAAGTGTATCTCTTGATAAAAAATTGTGCCAAAAGAAAAATGTAAATTCTTTCTCAGAAATGGAAGGGAGAAATTTGTGACAATATGAAATAACTTTATATAAAATAAAGAGATGCTCAATGAATGAAGTTCTAAAACAACAATTTATGCATAAAGAAACACATATATGAGTACAAGAGTAAACTTTCAAGCCATTATATATCTTTCTTGGTTAAACTTTTTTTTTTTAATGCCAGTCTAGTCATTAGACTAATATTGGAAGTGATGGAGAAAGTAACCACCATGAGAGTTGGGACCATGTCTGTTCTGAGTACCACTGTTTCTCCAGCACCTAGAACAGTACTTCTTACATATTAGATATATAATTGGCAGCTGTTTAATGAGTAGCTGGATGGATGGCTGGATAGACGAATGGACAGATGTATGGATGCATTGATGCATGGATGGTTGAGGCTAAAATCAGAGACTTAAGAACTTTTTTGCGAAAAGATAGTCAAGTGCATATTTATTAAATGCCTGATATGTGTCAATTCTTTAGGTATAAATTTGTTTAGTTTCCAAATTAAATAAAAATAATGGACTTTAATGTTTTTTCTCGAAAAGTTGATTAAGAACACATATTTAACCATGTATTATGATATGGACAATGTAGCTAAGATGTAACTCTCCTAATAACTTGCTTTCTCCATCTGGTAATGGCACTCAGACCTTTTACATTAACACTATTTTGTTATATTAATATTGTGTATTCATCTATAGAGTCTCGTTTGATTGTACATATCCATTAAGACCACCAGTTTCTTGTCACCTTTGAAAATACTCTTTAAAGAATCTAAGTTTATTTTTGTACATCTTAATATACTTTGAATCTAGAAATACCAGGATCTTGTTGTAGTTTCTTTTGAAATGTATTCTGACTTACTTTTTTCATAAAGAAAATTTAGAGTGTGGTATTTCTAAGTCAAACTTTAGCCCATATTGCAATGGCTGTTACTTTTCAAGGAGTAATTGACACCAATTTTCCAAAGCTATATCTGAAATGATTGGAATTTTAGAGCTCTGAAATAAGACAAATCTTTGTTTTTAATTTCTTCACTCACTTTTTTGGTCTATGTTACTTTGGGTATATTAGTTAACTTTAGTTTCTTCATCTATAAAATGGAGATAATAACACTTAATAATGAGTTGATGTGACTAGGACATGATATAAGACCTATAAAAATTTCACACACAGAAAACCCTAAATAAATGAGTTAATATATTTATTAGAAATAGTTAATATCCACTTAGAAAGTTTTGACTTGGATAAGAATGCTAAATATGAAAAGCATTTTAGCGCCTATTTTCAAGACCCTGATCTCAATTCATATCATGTCTGTAGCCCTAACTGTACCTACAGATGGCTATAGGTACATAGTCTGCTGTGTTTGTTTGAAGTGAACATTAAGAACATTGTAAGTAACATAAGACCTTGTTGTCACCAGCAAAGATGACTCAAGAAAGTATTTATTCTTTATGAATTAATTAAGCCTTTTGTTTTCCATTTTTAGAGGCAAATATTTACGTGGATATTAAAGTGTATCTTGGCAGGCTTGTCAAATTCAAGCCTGGTACTTTGGCTGTACTATTTCTGAAACTGCTCACCCTTTTCATTTAAAAATAACAACAGACCAGTCACAAAAGCAGTCACCTCTAACATCTGAATCCTCAAAGGCCATCTCCCAGATGCTTTGTAGGAGGGGAAGCTGTTATCACAGTCATTTCATGAGGGCACATATTCCTCCTTTACATTTTGAGAGTGGAAAATTCATATTTATAAAAGATCTCAGATGTGAAACTATATTGTAACTCAATTGTAGGTTGAAATGGTATCAAGTAATTCTCTCATCTAAACCTTGGTAATACATAGTTGTTCCTTTAGAAATAGAGAAATTCCTCCTTTCTCCAGGGAATCTTCCCAACCCAGGGATCAAACCTGAGTCTCATACATTGCAGGCAGATTCTTTGCAGTTTGAGTCACCAGGAAACTATCAGTCATTTTATTATGGCCTCCCTAGTGACCTCATTTTAATTTGATTAACTTTTTAAAGACCAGACTTCAAATACAGTCACATTCTAATATACTGGGAGTTAAGATTTCGACATACAGCCTAAAGGGGCCATCATTCAGATCGTAACAGGCAGTCTGACTGGAGTCTACAACTTTATGTACTGTGTAGCACCACTTTTAATTTATCAACTCAAATATCAGAGGTGTATTTTCCTACATATTATTTGCTTGCATTCCTAAACTACACAAAATATTTATAACTTTTTTCTAACAACTAAAAATAATATGTTGAAGACATTGATCATCTTTTGAAGATCTTCAGCTATTGGGCACTTAGCAGAAATGTGTCTTGTATTTCAGAAGAGAAATTAAGACTAAATAAGTTGTGCAAGGTCAATAATTAATGGGAACAAGAGTCAAATTAAACCGCAGCACCTAAATTAAAACACTGGGCTGCCTTGTCCCAAACAATTTGTTCTCTATGGAGAAAAAAATGCATCACATGTAAATAAAAATAAATACTGCAATGCTTTGATTCATGTGTAGTCACGGATGTATCAAAGTACTGACAATCAGTATTTTTAATTGAAGTATATTTGATTTAATAATATTGTATTAGTTTCAAGCTTGTGACATAATGGCAATATTTTTAGTACATTATGCTCCATTTAAAATTACTATAAAATATAGGCTATATACTTGGTGCTGTGTTCTTGTAACATTTATTTATACACAGTAGTTTGTGACTCTCAATGTCCTGTTCCTATCTTTCCCCTCTTACTTCCCCTCTCCCCTCTGGTTACCACTAGTTTATCTCCTAAGTCTGTGAGGCTGTTCCTGTTTTCTTATGTTAATGTGTTTGTTTTATGTTTTAGATTCCATATATAAATGATAACATATAGTATTTGTTTTATCTAACTTATTTCACTTAGCATAACCCCTCTAGGTTCATCCATGTCTTTGCAAATATCAAATTTCATTCTTTTTTATGGTTGAGTAATATTCCTTTGTGTGTGTGTATGTGTGTGTGCATGTGTATGTGTGTGTGCAGATGTATGTAGGTACATATATGTATACATACATGTGTGTATATATACCACATATTCTTTATCCGTTTGTTGATGGACACTAGACACTTAGATGTCTTCCATGTCTTGGTGACTGTAACTCATGGTTTCATGGACATTGGGGTACATGTATCTTTTCAAAATAGTGTTTGTGTTTTCTTCATATATATACCCAGGAGTGAAAATCCTTGATCATATGGTAGTTATATTTTTACTTTTTTGAGGAACTTCCTTAGTGTTTTCCATAGTGGTTCTTCAAATTCACATACCTATCAGCAGTGTATGTGAGCTCCTTTTTCTCCACATCTTCACCAACATGTGTTATTTGTAGACTTTTTGATGATAGTCATTCTGACAAGTATGAAATAATATCTCATTGTGATTTTGATTTGTGTTTCTCTGATGATTAGCAATGTTGAGCATCTCTTTATGTGCCTATTGGCCATCTTTATACCTTCACTCAAAAAATGTCTATTCAGGTCTTCTACTGTATTTTTAAAATGGAATTGTTTATTAGTTATTGAGCTGCATGAGCTCTTTAGAATTATGAATGTTAAATTCTTATCAGTCATATAATTTGCAAATATTTTCTTCAATTAAGTAGGTTGTATTTTTGTTTTGAAGTTTTATTTTATTTTCAAGATCTTTTAAGTGTAGTTAGGTCCCACTTGTTCATTTTTGCTTTGGTTCACTTTGCCTTAGGTGACATATCCAGACAAATTATTGCTATGATTCATGTCAAAGATTTATATTCTGCCTATAATTTTCTATAGGAATTTTATGGTTTCTGGTCCTATATTTACCACCACCATTTACTGAAGAGATTATCTTTTCTCTATCGTATGGTTTTGCCTCCTTTTGTGTAGTATGGAAATTCAAAATTCTTCCAGTACATGAGGACTTCCTCAGTGGCTCAGCTATATGGAATTCACCTGTAACCCAGGAGATGCAGGAGATGTGAGTTTAATCCTTGGGTTTGGAAGTTCCCCTGAGGGGGAACTGGTAACCCACTCTAGTATTCTTGCTGCAAAAAGTCCCATGGATGGAGGAGCCTGGTGGGCTACAGTTCATGGGGTCACAAAGAGTTCAACAGGACTGACATCCTTCTATTTCTTAGTATCATCTTCAACTCCCTTCATCAGTGTCTTAGAGTTTTCACATTATATGTTTTTTTCCCTCTCCTGTTAAGTTTGTTCCTAGAAATTCTTCTCTTTTTGATGAAATTGTAAATATGATTGCCTTCTTGTTTCCTCTTTCTCATAGTTCATTTTTATTATATAAAAAGTAAAAAAAAAAATCTGTATATTAATCTTGAATCCTGAAACTTAATTGATTTTGCTTATTAATTCTCATAATTTTTTTTTTTTTGGTTGAGACTTTTAAGATTTTCTATATATAATAGCATGCCATCTGCAAATAACAGTTGCAAATGCCAGTTTTACTTCTTCCTTTTCTTCTCTCAATTTAGATGCCTTTTACTTCTGATTGCTGTGGCTAGTATACTTCCAATACTGTGTTAAATAGGAGTGGTGAGAATAATAGTCTTTTCTTTTTCCTGATTTTAGAGGAGAAATTTTAACTTTTCCCTGTTGAGTATGATATTAGTTGTGGGTTTCTCAGATGGCTTTTATTATGCTGAGATACATTTCTTCTGTACTAACATTAATGAGAGTTCTTATCATGAACGAATGTTGAATTTTGTCAAATGATTTTTCAGTGTCTATTGAGATGATGATGTAACTTTTTTTCTTCCTTCCTTTTGTTAATGTGGTGTGTCATATTGATTGAGTTGCAGTATTAAATCTTCCTTGCTTCTCTGAAATAAATCCCACTTTATCTAAGTGTGTGATCCTTTTTATGCATTGTTGGATTTGGTTTTTTAATATATTGTTGAAAAAATGTTTGTCTTTATTCACTAGAGATATTTACCTGTAATTTTATTTTTTGTAGTATCTTTGCTTTTTCTATTGGAGTAATGGAAGGAATTTGAAAGTGTTTATCTTCTATAGTTTTTGAAAGGTTTGGGAAGAATAGGTATTGACTGTTCTATAATTGTTTTGTGGAATTATCTCATGAAGTCTTTGGTTCCTATACTTATCTTTATTTGAAGTTTTTGATTACTGATTCAATCTCATTACTAGTGATCATTCTGTTCAGACTTTTTATTTCTGCATGATTTAGTCTTAGAAGATTATTTCTAGGAATTTTTATTTTCTTCTAGGTTGTCCAGTTTGTTAACTTTTAATTATTTAGTAATTATTTAGTAATCTAATATAATCCTTTATATTTCTGTGATGTTGTTTGCATTTTTTGTTGTTCATTTCTGATTTTATTAGTTGAGCTCTTTTTTTTTCCTTGTGAGGCTTGCCAAAGTTTCATCACTCTTATTTTTACCAATAGTGGAAGTCGCTCAGTCACATCCAACTCTTTGTGGCCCAAAGAATTCTCCAGGTCAGAATACTGGAGAGGGTAGCCATTCCCTTCTCCAGGGGATCTTCCCAGTCCAGGGATCAAATCCAGGGCTCCCACATTGCAGGGAGATTCTTTACCAACTTAGCCACCAGAGAAGTCCAAGAATACTGGAGTGGATAGCCTATCTCTCCTCCAGCAGATCTTCCCGACCCAGAAATTGAGCCGGGGTCTCCTGCACTGCAGCTGGATTCTTTACCAGTTGAGCTACCAGGGAAGACCACCTCCTCAAATTTTATTGACTTTTCTATGTTTTCTAAATCTCTATTTCATTTTTTTTCAGCTTTGATCTTTATTATATCCTCCCTTCTACTCTACCCGGCTTTGCTTGTTCTTTTTCTTTTACTTTAGGTATGTTAGATTGTTAATTTGAGATAATTCATGTTTCTTGAGGAAGACCTGCTTTGTTATAACCTTTCTTCTCACAACTAATTTTGTTGTGTTCTGTAGATATTGGAATGTTGTGTCCATTTTCATTTGTCTCAACATTTTCTTTGATGTCCTCATTGACTCACTGATTATTTAATAGCATGTTGCTTAGCCATTGTGTGTTTATTTTTTTCCCTCTTGCAATTGCTTTCTAGTTTCACACTTTTGTGGTTGAAAAAGATACTTCATATGATTTCAATCTTATATTTAAAGTGGATTGCTTAGTTGCCTAACATGTGATCTGTGTTGGAGAAGGTTTCTTGTTCAATTGAAAGTAATGTTTTTTCTGCTATTTTAGGGTGGAATGTTCTATATATATCTATTAACTTTTTATGATATAGTGATTCAACTAAATCCAATTGAATTCAACTAAATCCAATCCTTAATGTTTTTTGGTCTGGATAATCTATCCATTGATGTAGGTCAGCTCTACTATTATTTTATTATTAATACTATAAAATCTCTATTCACGTCTTTATATTTTCTTTATTTAGATTCTGTGTTGGGTGTATAAATATTTACAAGTGTTACACTTGTTAGATTGAGCCCTTATCATTACATAATATCCTTCTTTTTCTCTTGTTAGTCTTTGTTTTAAATTGTATTTTGTCTAATATAAATATTGTTATTCTAGCTCTCTTTTTGATTCCCTTTGCATGAGATACCTTTTGTCTATATTTTCACTTTTATTTTGTGTGTGTATGTATATATTTAGATCTAAAATGAGTTTTGTATAAGCTGCTCATATATGAGTACTTCCTTTATGGGGGTGGAATTGTTGGTTAATTTTTTTTTTTTTTTCTTTTTTTCTCTCTGTTCATCCACGTTATGTCTTTTGACTGGGGGCATTTAATCTATTTATATTTAACATAATTTTTGATAGGTATACTTTTTGCCATTTGGTTGTTTTCTGATTGATTTTATACTTCTTCTCTGTTCCTTTATCCTTCTCTTATCCTATTGCCTTGCAGTTTGATGATCTTTTTTAGAGGTATGTTTGCAATTTTTAAAAATTTATGTTTTGTGTCTGTAGGGTAGGATTTTGGTTTTAGTTTGCTGTGATGGTCATGTGGTTCCCCATAGTCCTCCTGCTCTTCCAGATGTAAGCTCTGCTGATTTTTAAAGTCAGTGTTGTGGAGTTTTATCTTCCCAGTGCAAGCCCAGGCTGGAAAGCTTTGTGTGGGGATCAGATCCCTTGCTTCTCAGGGGCAGCCTTCATGGTTGTGATATACCACTACTAATGCATGGCCACTGGAGAAGGAAATGGCAGCCCACTCCACTGTTCTTTCCTGGAGGATCCTGTGGATGGAGGAGCCTGGTGGGCTGCTGTCCATAGGGTCGCACAGAGTCGGACATGACTGAGGCGACTTAGCATGCATGCATGCATGCATGGCCACACCAGGAGTGAGAGTTCTGATCAGACCACATCTCTGCCCGACCTACCTATCTCAATGGGTCCTTTTATCTATATCCTTAGTTGTGGAAGACTAGTTCTGCTAGCCTTCAGCTAGTTTTGAGGGACGATTGTTGTATATATAGTTGTAGTTTCAGTGAGTCCACAAAAGGGAGCAAACTCAGGACCTTCCCAGTTCACACCTTGGTCCAGAAACAATAAATCTCAATAGTTTTGTATATTTTAAATAATTATAAAAGAATATTAAAATGTCAGTTTGGAATACTTGTGTATGATATCTAATGGGGTGTGAGTACATTAGAGACACTAGAGAAGAAGTTAAGAATTCAGAACTATTTTGACTTGCTACAGAAAGTCTTAACAAAAATAGACAGGTGTATTTTCAAAGATGCTCATATTAAAGAAAAATAACAAGGATTTGGTATATAATTTGAGTAGGAAAAAAAATCTAGAAAACGGCCTTTTATGCATTTAGCCAAGAACATATTATTATTTTTAATGTGTGAAAAATTGTCCATAAACCCTGATTAAATATTCAGAAATTGTGAAGTACTGCAATCACCTGAATTTTAAGGTAAATGAAGGAATATTTAAGGAACTATTCACTATTCTAAGTACCAAATTGTATTCTAAGTACAAAATTAGAAAATCAACTATAATTAAAGAATAAGGGAATTGTTTCAAATAAAAAAAGGAACAGTGGTTATAAGAATTGTGAAATGCAATAGAGATTTAGAAACAATAAAGATTGATTTTTCTGGAATCATCTGAAGGCAAATGGAAAGCCCAGTGAATCAGCACAATCTCTTCTAATTTTTGGCTGAATGGCAACTGAATCCTGGAAAGTGTGTAACTGCAGTTTTCACATTTTTTTTCTTAAAGTATCATGTAAGAAAAAATGGTTATAAATTTCTGTCCTTCAGAGCAAACCATGCGTTATCCCCCTAGGTTTACTGCTAATATGGTATGAAAAGTTGGTCAAATTTCTTTCATTTTTCCATTTCTTTTTATTTCCATCATCAAATGGCATGGATATCAAACTGTTCCTTGGATTAGATGTGTTTTGAAGCATTTAGGGGTTTAATGATTGTCAGTAGTATTCACTTGCACAAAGTCTCTGTGGAAGCATACACTGACAATGAAAATCAGTTTTAGTCAGCAGCAGCTTACACCACAAGGAGAGGGATATCTGTGGGTGAATGTTGGTAGGCATTCAGTCTTCAGTTGACAAAATAGGCAGTTGCCTAGGACTAAACATAACTGAACCAGAACCAGAGTCTGAGTGTTCTCTTTTCTGATGCATTCTAATGATTTCTATTTACAATTGTGGTCCTTGGACACAGCCATGATTGTGTTGTTCAAATAACTTTTTTTTTTAATTATCAAAAATTTCAGAGAATCATTTTCAGTGAAAAACAACATCTAAAAATACCTTAAGCTTTGCATTCTACTTTTTAATTCAACAGCCATCTGTTCAGTGCCAGGGTCTGTACTAATGGCCATAACATACACAAAAACAATATAAGGAACCAATTCTGTAATTTACAAATAAATCAGAAATTGAAGAGGTAAGATACAAGCATGCCAAAGGCCACATGACAAGGAAATTAGAAGCAATGGTTCTTATTTTTGTCTTCAACTCTGATTGTCCACAGATAGTTCATCTGCCTTAGCTATTAACAAGGATAGCATTATTTATTATAGTTAGCATTTGTTGAACTCTTACAGACATTTTCCTTATATCTTCTGTTCTTTATAACACCTTTATAAAGAAGAGAGGTATTTGCTGTTTAATTTTTAAGATGAAGAAACTGAGGCTCAGATAGGATAAATAACTTGGTCAAGGCCACAAAGCTGAAAGGCACAGCCCAACTTTGCCTGGCAGTTGAGCTCACATTTCTTACCATATGTTTAACACACACTCTCTCTCTCTATATATATATATATGTGTGTGTGTGTGTGTGTGTGTACAGATATATATGTATATATATAAAAAAAAAAAATATATATATATATATAAATACCTACAAGAATGTGACTATATATTCCAAAAAACAAACATAAAGAAGCTAGGACAAAGTCAAGCCATATTTGTGGCTTTTAAATATAACATTTTATATTCATCTCCTATAATTCTTTAAAAATTACTTGGTTCCATGGGACCCTCCAGATATAAAAGGATAGAGCAATAAATTTTGAACTGAGGGATTTTCTATAATCTTTCTTCTCCTAATATTTACATAATTAGCTGAGTAGGTGGGAAGGGATGTTTGGGATGAGGTGAATAGGATCTCCACCATCATTATTATCAGAAAATTTGTCATGAATAAATTAGATATCACCTACTCATGGGTGGCTTGGTTCATAATGGTTTGAACATATGGTTTCTCAACATGAACATACCGTGATACCCCAGTATCCCCATAGCAGAATAATTACTTGTTAAGCTAATGTTTAAGTTACATGTATTATTTTGCAAGACCAGAGTGTAATAAATAAGCAGTATGGATAATGAAAGAGATTCATTTTAGACACGAAAATCTCAATTAAATCAGTAAATCCCTCCAGTCCCAGAATCTGGTCAAAGGAGTAACTATTGTTTTTAACCTGACTTTTCTTGAAGATAATAAAAATGTTTTTAAGAATAATTTAATGCACCCTCTGGAATGAGAAGTACATACATTTTACAATGCAGTTAATTCAAAGATATGTACGTGTATACATGCATTAAATAATATGTGAATGCAAAGATGTTCTTAGTTATATCTTACTTTCTCATGTGGCTAAAGGCACTTGGAGCACGCTTTTCTATGATTAGTTGATCTTTATATGTTCACTGTTGTTCTTTGCTCATATCTATAACACTTTTTATACTAGAGCCTTCATTATTTGCAGGTTATTTGTAGCCTCTGCTAATGTGTGGCCAAAAAGCCCATTCCAAGTGGTACATCTTTTTCAGTTAATAGCTACAAAGAATTTATCCCTCTTATAAACACTGTAGAATTTCTGCTGACATTGTGTCTTTGCTCATAAACCTCTTCTTTGTCCTGAGTATGTTTCACCTGTGTTTTCTCTAATAATCCCGTCCCTGTGACCTTCTATCTTAGGATAAGCCAATCGATTTTTACAGTTTTTATTAAAAAAGATCCACTTCCTAGGTGTAGTTAGACCTAATCATGAGTTTGTTAGGAACAATGATGGATATTATAACACATTTTCCCCAAAGGATTAATAATATTGATTATACCCTATACTCCAACTTTTATCATAGTGCCATCATTGTAACCCAGAGTACTTGATAATTATTATATACAAGCTAGAAATAAATTGTTTTTATAATGAATGAAATAATGTTACTTTTGGACCAAATGATGTTAAAAAGTGTTTGTGATTTCTCTTTTAAGAATGCAAACAAATATCAACTCAATCATTTTTAACAGTGATTGGAGGGGAACTCGTAGGGCTCTAAGGCTATACTATGTCAGGCAGGTATGGTTTTAAAGTACACTCACTGTAGCATGCAAACAATGCTTGCCGCTGCTGATCTGTGACCCCTCTTTCCCATTCTTCTCTTCAATCCAAAATGCTCAGTGTCTCAGGAATTCCTACTGTGGCTCAGAGTTCCTGATTTGATGTCAGACATGAGCAGTTTCATGTGTCTCTTGCCACTTTCTCACCCACCTTCGCTCTGTTGGCGTTATACTTGTCATGGTGATCAGTGGTAGTGTGTTTATCCTTAGGGCCTGGAGTGAGAATATAAGTGGAGACTTACGTATTGCGTGGCGTATTATTTACTTATAAATCCGGCAACTGTTTTTCAATAAAATGAGTTCTATCTCCCATTTTGACAGATATATCTTTAGAACAACCTGGAAAGCCAAGTGAAATGTTAGAATTTTTGGACTCCTCAGGATTATGGTGGTGTAGAGAGAGATGGCCTTCAGCTTGCAGCCCTTACATCACCTAGTTCTATCCATATTCCGAGAGGCCTTGCACAGAAGTGAATGGATGCACTGGCCCGCACATCCACGGTCTATACACCCCCCCTTAAAGATCTGCCTCTGGACCATCCCACCCTTCCTTGGGGTACTCACATTGGTGGCACGGTCTATTGTCTGGTGGGCAGAACACAACTGAGAAAGATGATATCACTGACCCTAAAGAAATAATTGGTGAGGAGTGTGCTTTGAGGAATGAAATTCTGGGTTCACAGAGGTTGCAGCATGATCCATCCAGAAGAGAGGATTGCAGGCTACAGATAGGCATCCTCTGGACTCCTCAGACCACCCAGTGGGGAAGGTACAGCCGGTGAAGAGACACAGTGTTTAACAAGCATTTGTTGGTCTCTTCCTGAGTAACAGTACTGATCTTGTTACATGAGACACAGGAGTGAGCAACTTAAATGGTTACACTTGTAATGTTTATATTCTGGGAAAAGGTGAGAAAGACTATAAATATTAAATGTGGTAAATATATAAAGTATACAGTATGTTCCGGAGTCAAATGTATTGTAGAAACAATAAAAATGAAAGTGGGTAAAAGTGGGAGGGTCGCCATGTTAAATAGATCAATCAGAGGTGATCTCAACTGAGAAGGTAAAACTTGAGCAGAAACCTGACGGCAGTGAGAAAATCAGCCAAGTAGATATCAAAAAGGAGAGAAACTCAGGCGCTTAAAATTGCACTCATCACCTGGAGGTAGGACCATGTTCAGCATACTGAAAGAATGGCAGAGATCAACAAAATCAGAAAGAGTGAGCAAGGTGTTAGAGTCAGAAAAATAAAGATGAGCAGGTCATATAGTACAGAGTTGTCCATTAGAAATGCAGTGAGAGCCATAAAAATGTAATTTTTAATTTCCATGTAGCCACAATATAAAGGTACAAAGAAACAGGTAAATTCAGCTTTAATAACGCAGCTAACATAAATCTATCTAAAATGCTCTCATTTCAACATGTAACATTTGAAATTCATAATATGTTTTACACTGACAACATATTTCATATTAACCATATTTCAGTTGTTCAGTGGACATCTATGACTAGTGGTTTCTCTACTGGACAACACAGATACAGGTTTTGACTCATTATTTACAGAATTTTATTACTCTGAGTGACTTGGGAGACATTTCAGTTTTAAGAAATGTCCTGACTCGATTTATGTTTTTAAAAGATCAGGGCTAGGCTTACCTGAGAATACACCAGAAGGCACCAAGAGCAGAAACTATTATAGTGATCTTGATAAAGAATGATGGTGGCTCAGAGGATACCAGTGGATGTCATACATGCTTGGATCCTTAATCCTTTTGAAGATAGAACACATAGGATGGATTGCTTTTGGTATGTGAATGGGAATTCCAGAGTGTCTCCAAGACTTTGGCCTGAATAATAGGAAGCATGAATTGATATCAGCTAAGGTGACAAAGGCTTTGGTAGGATGGGGAAGGTAGACAGACGTTAAGCTTTGTGCATGTGTGTCTGAGAAGTCTGTGAGGCATCCAAGTGAAGATGCAGAGTAGGCAGTTGGATATGAATCTGGTGTTTAGGAGTTTGGAGGTAATAATAGTTTGGAGATCATCAACCTTAAAATTGGGTAAGACAAGGGGATAAGAGTAGACAGAAAAAAACAGAGGACCAAAGACTGAGCATGGGACATCTGACATAAAGAGATCTAAAAATAGTCTGAAATTGGCATTAAATAATATCAATTTTTTTTCACACTTTAGAATTATATATATTTTTAAATTTAAGACCTATATTTATTACTGTTCTTATATGCATTTGGGGCTTCCCTTGTGGCTCAGCAGATAAAGAATCTGCCTGCAGTGTGTGAGACCTGGGTTTGATCTCTGGGTTGGGAAGATCTCCTGGAGAAAGGAACGGCTACCTACTCCAGTATTCTGGCCTGGAGAATTCCATGGACTGTATAGTCCATGAGGTTGTAAAGAGTTGGACTTGACTTTCATTTATATGCATTTTATAAAAAACTATAGCTTTAGATGAGGCCTAAGAGTTGACTCATTGGAAAAGACCCTGATGCTGGGAGGGATTGGGGGCAGGAGGAGAAGGGGGCGACAGAGGATGAGATGACTGGATTGCATCACCGACTCGATGGGCATGAGTTTGAGTAAACTCCGGGAGTTTGTGATGGACAGGGAGGCCTGGCGTGCTGTGATTCATGGGTTCGCAAAGAGTCGGACACGACTGAGCGACTGAACTGAACTGAACTGAAAGTCTTTTTGTGATTTTTTTTTTTTTTGCTTTAAAATATCTCACAAACCTTCAAATAATTAACTTATAGACAACTACATTTAAACAGCATACAGTCAAAATAAAAATTGTGTTAATTAACATTTGAAACCATAATCAGTATCTAATGCATATTGTGTGTATCTAATGCATATACACACAATATGAATTATATATGTGTATATATATATATAGCCAGAATTATATTGATATAAGGCAATTGTTCTTTGATTTCTATAAAATTAAACAATAATATAGCAGTGTGAAATCTGTCCCACAGTCTACAAATTAATGCAACTTTATTTTGTGATAAGCTTACCAGTTTATTTTTTAAATATAAAGATTGATAGTTATGTGTTCTTATCTAATTTTAGTCTGTCAGAGAATGAGATCTTTATTCTTTTAATTATATCCAGATCTCAGACATGAAGGATGCTTCATACAATAAAATTCATTATTTTTACTGTAAAGCATATTATTGACTTAAAAGTAAAATACAACCCACTACAAATGAGAGTCTAACCCTTGTGATCTTGTGTGTCAAGGCAATTATTTATAATATGGTATGGAAATTAGTATATTCAATTAAAAGCTGAAAATTAGAATTAAATAACTGTTTTATCTAAATGACTACGTAAACATACTGACAGTTTTAAACTGACACAGGCCATCGTTTGTGTCTTTTCAGTCTATACGAGAAGTCACAGGCTACGTGTTGGTGGCTCTCAATCAGTTTCGCTATCTGCCTCTGGAGAACTTACGCATTATCCGTGGGACAAAACTTTATGAGGATCGATATGCCTTGGCGATATTTTTAAACTACAGAAAAGATGGAAACTTTGGACTTCAAGAACTTGGACTGAAGAACTTGACTGGTAAGGAAAGCATACAAAATAGCAAATATACTTACATTATCAATATAATGTGATAGACACACACACATGTGTACATGGTTTCTGCAGCATGTATTACATTGAGAAATTTTATAAAACATTGAAATGCATATTAATACTACTTAATCATTTTATGAGAAATGATGCCCTACATTGCCCCAGTTTTATGTACAGATATTGTAAGTGCAATCTGAAGGATAGCATATGACTATATCTCATCTGAACAGAAGTACACTCTAAGGAAATGCTCAGTGACTGAAAACAGATATGAAGCAGGTTTAAGAATGCTCTGTTCAGTAGTCCCAGGTGAACAGTGGACCATATCATCAAATCTCTGCAATAACATCCTAACTCTCACTTTCGTTAAAGCTCAGTAAATACACAAACCATTATATCTGATTCCATTAATCTAGCTTTTTGTACAATCCCTTATTTTTGGAAAACATATCTAATGTATTGATACAGTTTTTGCCATAAGTAATTCTTCCTCAGAAAACTTTAATCATCAGTGATTTTTTTCCCCCTAAGGTTGGAATTAGGTAATTGCTAACAACCTAAAATCATCATCTTGCTACAAATAATTCTGGGCAGGGCTCTGTGTTATAAGCTGGCCTTTGCAATTCAATTGATATCTTTTCAGTTCATGTAGTTGAGAGTTCACAAAGACTATGGTGGAGGCTATTGGTACAAGAATTCTAATCATGAATTTTACTATATGTGCCTTCAACCAAAAATGTGCTAATTAGTAATTACATCAGAGTGGGAGAAAGGAGTTTGAACTATTAATTAAACCTGAAATATATTTTTTGTGTGTCTTTGAGTCCACATAGGGGTCATGTTTCTTGATACTGGAATTTGAAATATTTAGAAGTATTGCCTTAAAATATGAAGAAACAAATTAAAAAAAAGAAACAAATAAGATTAATATTGTCAGGTTATTAAAATTATATGTTTCTATATTTACAGAGGACATAAAATATTTAATTTTAAGTTAGAAGTAATTTCATACTTATCCAGACGTGAACTAAAATTGGAATATCTTGGATGAAGAAATGAGTGATAATTGTGTTATTTATTTTGGACATGATTGCTATAGACTTCATGACATAATGATAAATGCAAATTGCTCAGAATTTATATCCTTCATCAATATTTTTACCTTTTTTGTTCTTCAAAAATACTTTCCTTACAGAAGAGCAGGGTATTTGACTAAATTGCTACTTGCATAGAAATGATGATAGGAGGAAAAATTTTGGAAATAGAGAAAAATTGCATGATTGAAATTAGGAATCCAAAAATAACATGATCCAATTAAAACTTGCCAAAAAAGCATTATATTTTCTTCTTGCTTTTCCTCTGATTATATTAAAGAAAAATTGAATAAATTTATTTTCAAAATCTTATAACATATGATTATGTTATTATTCCACAATATATGCTATTTGAAGAATCTCCTCACAAAGAAAATTAATCTTTAAAGAGTTATTCATTTCCACATCTAATTAACCTCAATACTATTAAAATATAAAAAGGGAATTATTTAGTCACAATTATGCAACATTTGAATATATCTTTTCTGTTAGTGAGCTTCCACCATGTCTTGTCATTGTGACAGTTGTCTTACTTATGATTGACTAGTTTAATAAAGATATAGCATTATTATTTTAAAAATATTATTCCCTAAATTGCCAGAAAACCTTATGATATTTTCCTGTGTAGCAGCAAAGATGGAAAATTAACAAATGAGTAAATTAGTTATTTGAATGTTTAGAAAAGATAAGTATTTGTTCAGCAGTTATTATTAATTTCTTATTTGAATATGAATTAATGAAAAGTACAGTAAAATAAATGGAAAATTTAGATATTTTGGAAAATTTCCAGATATTTTAATGTATGTATTTTATATGAATGATGACTACATGCCAACATTATTCCATGAGGCAGTCTAGAATCATTGATCACATTTTAGATAATAAGATCAATAGTGTTACTCTTATTTTGAAAATCAGAAGCTTTACACTAAGTACCACTGTGTTTGTGTGTAAGAATACATGAGGAAGGATAGGAAACTTGTAACTATTTAACTCTTCATCAGAATGGAATTGGGATAAAATTTACTCTACTGTAAAATCTTAGAGTTTAGTCTTCTAAGTAACTTGATCAAAGTAGTAAGCAAGCATTGCAGTTCACTTTGGGTAAGATTGTTCTTGTGTTTTGGAAAGAGCTTTCTTTTGTTGTTGATATGTTATACAAAAAAAATTGATATATACTGTTATATTAAGGGTGAAACTACTGGGACTAACCCTAATTTTAGACTTAGGGTTCGCATAATGTGAAGGGAAGTAGAAAACCTGCTAAGTAGCCCCATACCTCATTGCCTAACTGCAGTAGTGAGTTAAACTTTTAACCCAGTTCTTAAGGGGCCTTCAGTATCAGCATCACCTGGGTACTTGTTCTATAAATTCAGATTCTTGGGCTTCACCCGAGATCGAATGGATGGTAAATTCTGGGGCTGGGGCCCACCAATACGTATATTAAGGACTCCTCCAATATTTCTGATAACCATTAAAGATTGAGAAACAATGTTCTAATTAATTAAAGATACTAATAAATGGTAGCAAAATATCTAGTTTGTCTCTTCAACTTTACTTGATCCAAATACTTTTCATTCATTTATTATCTCCTGGAGATAAGAGAACGAAAAGTACAGACATGTTTATGATTGAATGACAAGAAATATACTCTCAGTTGATATGGGAATGAAAAGAACACATTGGAAACCTGGATGGAAGGAAAAGTCATTCAGTCGTGTCTGACCCTTTGTGACCCATGGACTATACAGTCCATGGAATTCTCCAGGCCAGAATACTGGAGTGGTTAGCATTTCCCTTCAGGAGATCTTTCCAACTCAGAGATCGAACCCAAGTCTCCCACATTGCAGGCAGATTCTTTACCCGCTGAGCCACAAAGAAAGCCTTGGGTGGAAAGTTTGTATAAAAGAGTGCAGAGATGAGCAAGATGCTGGGAATAAACTTTCTTCCATATTACCATTTTGTCTAATATCAATTTTATATAATGGTAAACCATTGCAAGGACTATAATAATTTATCATGAATTTTCTTTTTAAGCAAGATTTTCTTTTTGAGCACTTTCAACAAAATAAATAACAAGTACTATTGTTATAGCAAATAATTTTGAGACTGAGATTTCAAAGCTTTATGATATATTCATATTTTTTGTTTCTCCTGAAATCATTTTTGCTGTGCTGACTTTAGAATAATATTTAGAATGATATACCTTTATAATAGTACACATGCTCCTGCAAACTCTATCTTTGTGTAAAAGGGATATGTGGTTAGCATGAGGACTGTCATATACGAGGGTTAATAGTTGGATACCACTTACACATATGTAAATTAACTCCTCACCTTATGCATTTTTATTAATTTAGCTTGACGCTCACCAGAAGCTAGTCCTTGGATGATAAACATTACTACAGAGCTCACTTAGCTACTTTTGTTATGGTTGTGACCAAAGACAAGAACCATACTTAAACATGTTTTCGGGCTAAACAGAAAGACTCGTCTTATTCCTGCCACTCACGTTTCCCTGGTCCATTGTGAATGAGGTGGGAAAGTGTGAAGGGTCAGGCCCTAGACTAAGCATATGACGCACAATCCAAAGTGGAGTAAGGGACTTGTCTTGGCGAGCTCTCAGTGCCCTGTTACACTGATCGTCCTTTTCTGGTCAAGAGAGAGCACGGACTGCCAGCAGTGTTTCCCATCATACACATGTTCACCTCCAGGTCACTGGGAATGACATCGCTGCGTTAGAGGACAGAGACAGGGAGAATGTTTTATTACTTCCTCAGTTAAACTCACTTGCCTGTGGCTGTGGTTCTTCTTAATCATTCTCAGTGATGAGGTTCTCATGATTTTATCAGCTCCTTCTTAAACAAACATTCATACTTGAAATTCAAATTAATGTGTAATATACTTAAAACTTTACATTGGTGAGCTCCTACTTATTTAGTCACCTGTCTAGCCAAAATATAAAGGTTGCTTTATTATACGGGACATTAAAACCACTCTTATTTTACTCTCTCATAATTTATAAAATTACCTTGTCTGTTAGTAATGGCTGACAATATGATACAATTTAATCTATATTTTATATTGTAGATATGAAGGAATCTTTGAGAAATATCTAAGGGTACTATATTCTTTTTCATAATGATGATAACCTAGGTACAAATTTAATATATGAATTCGTTTTTTTACACCAAATTTCAAATTGAATATTTAAATTTTCACTTTATGAATTAGAGAATATATGTTGTGAGTAGGTGGAATTTGGGATGATACAAATACAAAATTTCTATTTTCCAAGTGTTAGCCAAATATGCTACATATTTTTAAACTTATCAGTTCAGTTCAGTTCAGTTGCTCAATTGCGTTCAACTCTTTGCGACCTGGTGGACTGCAACACGCCAGGCCTCCCTGTCCATCACCAACTCCCTCAGTTTATTCAAACTCATGTCCATTGAGTAGGTGATGCCATCCAACCATCTCATCCTCTGTTGTCCCCTTCTCCTCTCGCCCTCAATCTTTCCCAGCATCAGGGTCTTTTCAAATGAGTCAGTTCTTCACATCAGGTGGCCAAAGTATTGGAGTTTCAGCTTCACCATCTGTCCTTCCAATGACTGTTTAAGACTGATCTCCTTTAGGATGGACTGGTTGGATCTCCTTGCAGCCAAGGGACTCTCAAGAGTCTTCTCCAACACCAGAGTTCAAAAGCGTCAATTCTTCGGCACTCAGCTTAGACTTATAGATTCATATATTAATGCCTATAATATATATGGTTATTTTGATTGGTTAACTGTGTACTGAGTCATCTTAATTATTTGAGACGTGGACGAAATCAAAAAGTAAAATGCCTAAGTTATTTTGAGGAGTCCACAATAATAATGTAAAGGATATATTAAATTTTGAATTCTCCTAGACTAAAAATAAAATAAAATGCTTAGTCTAGGAAATGCAACATCTGAATTGATGAAATGTCTAAGTAGTACATCTGAATGTCTGCCTTTGAGTCTGTAATGGCTACTAATTAAAATAGTACACCAAAGAATTGCAGCACCTTTTATTGTTTAAATTTCCTAACCCACTTTGGCATTATTCAGTAATTCTCAAAAAACAATTTTGAAATGGATAGGCCACCTGTAATTGACTCATGTATGTCAGAAAGCATAGGTGTGGAACCAGAAAAATCGGTTTAAATGTCATATCATCACTTAGCGTGTCTCACTGAGACTCAGAATCTTCATCTTTAAACCCAAGGAAACTTCTGCTTCACAGTTCTAGTTGCAGGCATTAGTGAAGTAAAGCAGGGAACTTGTCAACCACAGCACCTTCCATGTAGAGAGTACTTAGGCAGCCTCAGTGCTCTTTCTCTGTATTGTTTTGTTTTTAGCTTTCCTTTGAGTCAACACACTGGCAAAACAATTGTACCTGTTTCTGCATATTCAATTAGATGCCTGTGGCTTCACTAAGGCTTTGAAAAGTGATTTGTTTAGACAAAAGGACGCTCCAAATTTCAGCATCTCTTCCTGATTCTACTTTGAAACTACTTGAAGTGTAAGATCTCTTTCTCTGGCGGTGAGAAGCCTGAGGCTTTTCTTTGTCTACTTACAGTCTGATGGCCACCTTGGGTGCTTCACAGCCCTTCTTTCTTCTCTTTCAGTGTCTCATGCCAAGCACCTGTTGCCCTAGCCCTTCATTTCAAATTCCCATCATCATGTTTCACTCTGCATTAGCCCTGACATTTGTCTTGACCTAAACAAGAGACATATTCATTCTAAGTTCTTTTACTGACAGTAGAGTCACTAAGCATTCTTCAGCAGCTCTGTAAAAGGTCTTAGTAATGTTTGAGTGGGTTCAACCAGCCTGTTTCAGGGATTGCTGTTAAATACGATGTTTGACAAAAGTACTACCAATATTTACATAAGAAGCAGCACTCAGCATATTGTGATATCTACAGGAACAAAATGATCCCAAGAATACTCCTAGCTTAAGGTAAATTACTTGGAAAATGATCTGATCAAAACTAAGCTACAGTGAAAATCCTGTGAGTCAGATGGAATCAGTGAAGAGTGGCACATTCTTGTGAAGGTGTCAATTTTTAGATCAGGTCCACAATTTCTAAAATTGATACTCTAGTCAATGTTTTCTAAAGATTTTTTGCTTGTCATGTCAAACAGTGTGCATTAACTAGAAAAATGAAAACTACAGCAATACATTTATGTGTATAAGTAAGACAGAAGCATAGTTGAAAGGAAATGTTATAATGATGGGATCAGATAGAGTGACCGGTTCAGCAAATTTCTAGGACTCAGCTTTAGAGAACTGATAAGCGAATTTATAGAACCGTATGAAGGTAAAAAGGGAATTTCTTCTGCTGTGTCACTGATCAGAAGAGAGATCATTACTGGAAAAATGAAACACGGGAAGGGGAATCTCCAGGGAATAAGGCATTTTTCTTTTTTTTTCCTTCACTAGTCATCATATTTTCTGTCATAAGTACTAAGATAATCTACTCTGGCCATAAGAAGCAACATTCTTGGTTTATCTCCCATTCAGGGTTCCTGAAAATTCCCATTCTATGAACTTCATTCTTTTCCATCTCTATAGCATCCTTAGGAAAAACTGAGGAAATTTAGCCGAATGGGACTCTTTGAGGAAAATTCCCTACTTGAGACTTTAAACCTGTCATTATTCTTTCTTGTAACTAACATATACCAAGATCTGTATGTTCCCTTCCCTAAGAGAAAGTATATATATTCTAAGAAAATACGTAAGGTCAACAAACTCCCCCTTAAAGCCCGTTCATTAAGAAAGCATGCTGGTTTGCTTATGACATTTAGAAAATGGAGGAAATTCTTTGCTCCTCAGGGTCTGAAATGCAGTGAGAGAAATTGATTTGTTATCACCATAAGTCCATGATTTGACTCTGAGGAAAGAAGTAAGAATGTCAGAATATCTACCTCCTCTTCTTTGCATTTGCTTTGCTGGGCCCGCAAATTGTTGCTATTTTCAGTCACTAAGTCATGTCCAACTTTTTGTGACTGTAGCCCGCCACGCTCCTCTGTCCATGGGGTTTCCCAAGCAAGAATACTGGAGTGGGTTGCCATGCCCTCCTCCAGGGGATCTTCCTGACTCAGGGATCCCACCTGTGTCTCCTGCATTGGCAGTCGTATTCTTTACCATTGAGCTGCCTAGGAAGCCTAGGCCTGCAGATATTTGACTGAAAGATCTGGTAAATTCTCTGCATCATTCCCAGTCACCAAACAGGTTGGGGCTGGAATCATTGGATTATGGCACATTCTGATTTGCCGGAATCATTGGAACTCATGAATCAGTGTGAGTAATATCTGGGGAGAACCTGAAACTGTATTTAACGAGAATAAAGACCATGTGAGATCTTTGACAAGTTTAGTTAGAGGAGGCAGCCCCATGCTTGGCTGATCCTAAGACTCCCGGTCAGAGGTTAGAAACGAGGCTCCGTGTTTTTGTCTGTCCATGTTTACCAAAGGCATGATGATTTTAATATTCCACATTGTCATGGAGTTTCAAACTTTACAAAATGCTTTCAAGTTGCCCTTTCTTCTTTTCACAAATAGCTCATTAGTGCTGACCTGGAAAGTATCTTTGTTGTCATTTTACATCTAAGGAAACGAAGCTTGAAGTTTTGTGGTTAATTGTGTTCAGTCACTCAGTTGTGTCTGACTCATGCTAGACTTCCACGTCCTTCACCATCTCCCGGAGCTTGCTCACGCTCATGTCCACTGAGTCGGTGATGCCATCCAACCTCTGTCATCGCCTTCTTCTGTCTTCAAACTTTCTCAGCATCAGGGTCTTTTCTAATGAGTCAGCTCTTTGCATCAGGTAGCCAAAGTATTGGAACTTCAGCATCAGTCCTTCTAATGAATATTCAGGATTGATTTCCTTTAGGATTGACTGGCTTGATCTCATTTAGGATTGACTTGTTTGTGGTTAATAAGGGCACCTTATTCCAGAATCTAGATTTGTTTTTCATTTCTTCATATTATGCCATTCCTAAGAAATAGGACAGTTTCTCCAGGTGAGGCCACAGTCAGCAAGATATTAAAATGGCTATAAACATGAAAAATTCAAACTTTAAACAGAATACATTAAGATTGTGTTTTAGTAAGACCTTCTTGATTTTAATTGTTACATATTACTTGAATACATCATGAATGTATGAATGGGAAATGCTGGTGAGTTCACAATAAAATACAAGCAAACACATAAAATGACAATATTATAAACACTGGGTTTAATTTAAAAGTATCATTATTAGTTAATAAGTATCATCATAGTGATACACAAAGTATAATCATAATTAATAAGTATAACTATTAAAAGTTTATTTTATTTATTAACTAATTTTATAGCTATTGCCATTTGACTGCAGCTTTTTAAAAATAGAAGTTACTATTCTCTTAACCATAATTCAAATGTTAATTAGTAGACCTCATTTTATCGGTAAAAGTTCAGGATTCTTTTGGAAAGTGATGTCAGTTCAAATATTTATTAGCTTTGTTTTCTTCCACTTGTATATTCAAGACATTGTGCTGAGATATGAGCACATCCAAATTATCTCTACATCCCTGTCTTCTCTCAGTAAATATTATAGTTCTGACAAATATTTACCCACCAACTGCAATGTGAAAGCATTGGGAATGTATTTTCCCCAGTTATTTATATATTAAATTTTGGTCAAGCATCTCTATGGGATCAAGTGCCCCCATTTTAATCTGTTTTACCTTCTAAAGCAGAACTGTCCAATAGCACTTCCTGTGATGATAGAAACATTCAGTCTCTGCTCCATAAATCGAGTGGTCAGTAGCCAAACGTGGCTACTGAGAACCTGAAAGGTGGCTACTGCAATGAAGGAAATTGATTTTCAATTGTATCTAATATAATTTATTTAAATTTAAATAGCCACGTGTAGTTAGTGGCAATCAGACAGTAAAGTCTTAAAAGGACGGCATATTTTCTGAACCCAAGCAGGAGGCAGTGAAATTTACGAGCATGGAGAAAGAATTGAACAGGCTCTAAATCCGGACTGCATTCAAATCCTTTTTAGATGCAAGTTATTCAGTGTTTTAAGCCTTACTTTCCTCTTCAAATGAGTGTGATGCACGTGTAGTTTGAAAGACAATGGTGAAAGTTGAATTATAATTTACATATAGCATTAAGTGGGCTTCCCAGGTGGCCCAGTGGCAAAAAATCCACCTGCCAATGCAGAAGAGGCAAGCCACACTTGTTTGATCCCTGGGTTGGGAGAATTCCCTGGAGTAAGAAATGGCAACCCACTCCAGTATCCGTGCCTGGAAAATTCCATGGACAGAGGAGCCTGGCAGGCAACAGCCCATGGGATCCAAGAAATCAGACACAACTGAGCTCATACACACATATATGGCATTAAGTACAGTTCCTGAAATAAATATTACTCATTATTATAATATTTGAGAGGAAGAATGCTTTTGGTAGGAATAATAGAAACAGTCTACTTTTACAGTGACTGAAAGCATGTTTGACTTATGTGATCAAATTGTAAAATATAAAAGCTGTCATTTATGATTTAGCACCTGACCATATTATATTTGAGCAAGCTGAGTTCTGGATGCCATGCTTTGCTTCTTAACAAGCTTTAAACTGCGAGGTATTCGGACTTAGGATTTCTGTTTGTCAGAAATCTGACTTTTTAAAACTGAGATTTTTACTCTGACCCTCACAGGGGAGACTAAAAGCGCTTAGTTATAAGTAGGCCCCTGAGTCTCTGTCTTAAATAACTTAATTGAAAAAGCTAAGGACTAGGAGATTGTAATGATTTTTATAGTAGAGAAACTATATTGAAAAGTCTGATGAGGATTATTTCTGGCATAGACAATAGCCTATCTTTAGGATTGTCCAGTTTATGTTGAAAGTTTTTCATCACATAATATTTATTTAATAGCAAATTAGTAACAAAAGAAACTCTACTGTAGGGTGTTTTGTCAAATAGGTAACTACCGTATTTCACCAAATCTGAGTCATCATCGATTGTAAAAAAAATACTTTTGATCACTATTTGCAGGCCACACTGAAAAAGAAAAAGTAAAATCCCACTATCAAAGTAAAAAATGGTATGGAAAATCAAGTCTTAACAATATTAAGTATGAAATACGTATGCATTTTGTTCAACAGAATAAAATGATAAACTAATCATATGTAAACAAAATAGAGATACAACAAACATTATTTTCATGAATCAAAGCAAAATTGCTGCTCTTGTAATTGTTAAACTGTTTTCTGTGGAAGCATCTGAAACAGTTGCAATAGCCAATATTTCATAAAAATATGAATGGTATTTTCAATTTATCTATTGCTATCAGAGGATAGAGAAATGTGAATTTGCGTGGCTCAACACATTTTCATGTAATAAACAATACTAACCAGGAAATTTGAATTGTTGGATTTTTTCCTGAATTGAGCTGGTTACTGACTCTACCAGCAAAAGAGAAAAAAATCATTTCAAAGGTAAAAAAACAAAACAAAACATTTTCCTAGGAATTTCCCTAAACTTTCCTCTTTTAGTAAGGTTATTATAGGATATGAGAGAAAAAAAAAAAAAAGAATGTTTTCACTTGTATCTTTTTTACCAATCTACCTGGAAGTTCAGTACAGTGCTTTTATCTGTTATTCTAGCTCCCGTAGTATGTTACCCTCCTCCCACCCTTAATACTTTATGACCCTTCTGTAAAATATATTTTATACTTTCTAGCTGTAATTCTATTGTAAGCTAAGTTCAATTGTGTTAGTTATTAAATCATAATGACTGCAACAATTTTAAGGAATACCTGAAGGGGAAAAAATGAAGAAAAAATGATAATCCATAACCTTTTCCTTCCTTTGAGGACTATTCAATTCACTCAATTTCATTTGTGCTGTGATGCAAATTAGAGGTTTGATTTTTGGTATCAGTAATGTGAGAAAATGCAGGTATTGAAAAGAACATTTTTTATTTTCAATCTACTATGAAATAAAGGGACTTCAAATCTTAATTAGATATTTTAATGACATTTAATGAGTATATTCTGATAACTATTGACAAAGTAAAGCATGATTTCAGTTTTAATAGTTTCCAAATTCTCTAAACACTCAGCTTTAATATTTGGTGAGATAGTTCTGTATTATGTAGAATTAAACATCAGTTGATGTCTCATCAAGTACTTACTATTATGAAATTTGCTAGCTTTAAAACTATAATGCTTTAAATTCTTTTTTAAAACTGTAAAAAAGAATTTTACTAGAATTCTTTTAGTCTTTGTATCTTTGTTGCTGCTCTTTTTAGCATAATAAATCTAGGAAACAAAATATCTATATGGCATAACAGAGCCCAGGATATATATGCTACTACTATTAAAAATTATAATAACATTCATAAATAATATGTATTGCTGTGTGTAAGTTACTGGTTTATAAATATTGTCTCTCTTTATCCTTATAGTAACCCCAATTAGTAGGTTACTGTGATTATTTCCATTTTGAAGATGAAGATACTGCAGTTTTCAAATTAAGCAATAAGACATAAAGGCCTGTTGCTTAATCTATGAGGTTCAGATTTGAAGCCAGTTATTATAATTCCAGATTTTCCTTTATCATCATGCTACAGAGCTTCTGAGAAGGAAGGAGGTCACATGACACTGAACTTCTATCATCTTCTGCTATGTGTGAATGAATTGAGAATCTGTGAAATTACTCATATGAGGAGGTCATACTCCTCAATTCAGTCTTTCTTTTTTATTTCCTAATGAAGCTTTAGTTAATGTAGATACTTTACTAAAGAAGTTAAATTATTCTAAAAAAGATGAAGATTGCAATAGTGAATTGAATTATTTCTTATGATATTGAAAAATAATTTTACAGACTATTTAGGTTTATTCCTACAGATATTAGGAACTAAAGTGATAGAGTATATTAACAGAATTAAATAAGTGCTCTAATTGGGAACTTACCTCATGACCTTTTAAAAATTAACACTAGAATTAAAAAAAAAACACAGCTTAAATAAGTATATTTGGTGCGTGTTTTATTTTGTTTTGATTTAGCTCCAAAAGTTGTATATTTGGTCAAGATAAGTTTTTTGATCCTTGTCTTAGTCTAGTGTTCTTTTTACTGGATTATCTCAAAAATGATTTTATTCAAGATTCTAGAGTGAGGGAGGAAAATTTTTAAAGAAATTTTGGTGTTCTGTTTTTTTAAACATTTATTTTTAGTTAAAGGAAAGCTGCTTTACAATATAGTGTTGGCGTCTGCTATACATCACCATGAGTCAGCCGTAGAATATTCATGTGTCCCCTCGCTCTTAACCTCCCTCCACCTCTCACCCCTTTCCACCCCTCTAGATTGTTATAGAGTAAAGATATTTTTAAAATATATATTAAGCTATATATGCTTGGGTTGGAACTCTCATTTACCAAAGGGAAAAAAATTAAACAAAATCAGTTCTAGAGTTCATGTCTGACTCAGTTGTAATCCAAATTCACCAACTATCTACCAAATACTGTGAAATTTGATATGTGCTTTATAGTGTCATTCAAACAATATCATTTAGTATGTTTTACAAGGAAAAGATGGTAGAGATAATAAAGTAGTTAGTGCATGGTCTACCTATAGATATGTCTTTTAGAAAAATGAAATGGAGCAAGGCAGCAGCCTATGTCATTGCTATCACTTTTCGCATAGTCAATGTGTGGCTGAATTTCACACCTATGCATTACATTGTCATTTCGTGTAGTTAGAAATTACATGTCATAATGATAAATCTTTGCAATTAAAATTGTATCATGCTTCAAATGCAGTCCTGTGGTGCTCAGGGAAAGGGGTGGATCAAGAATTAGTGTCTTGGCTCAAGTGCCTCTTAAAAATTAAGAAAATCTAACTATCATTTGTGTAAAATAAATACATCAGAGGTCGCAAAATAAGTTATCAACTCCTTTTCATTGAAGATTATGTGCATAATTTAAGTAGCTATCAACTATTTTATGTATTTAATATGTATGACTGTGACAGTGACTTCTTATATTACATTTGGTTATTATTAAATATGAAATATTAAAAACTCTTTAAAACTGAATAGAGTTTTTTGAGCCATACCATGTCAGTTTTGATGTCTGATTTAAATTTAAATCAGAGAGAGATTTAGTGAATCTTTTCAGTTCATTTACATTTAATCTATTAAAATATGACTTAGTAAGTTATTCAATAACAGGGAAGACTGAAATAGTTTCCTTTTGAATCACAAAAGTCTTAGAATTTTAAAGAGACAATGCGACATATATAATTGTCCAACTAATAGGGATTAGAAGTTCAAAAATAGTGTTTTTAAATTTCTCTTATGTAAATAAAGTTATGGCCCCCAAAATGGTGTTTTGGAAATCGTTCTAATTAAAATAGTAAATGACTATATCAACTACTTTGTAAAGTTGAAAGAGTCCTATGAACAAGATGCAATAAAATCAATAAGATAAAAAGGACATACAAAGTTGAAAATTGATAAATATCTATGTGTATCTGTGATATTTTTATAAGTAAGAACCAACTCTGGTTGTTACCATTTAATGTACTCTGGTTAGCAATTCTCCCATGAAGAAATTAAAAACAATCACATCAAAATTAAGTAGATTTTGTTGTATCTAAGATATACTCTGAAATTGACCATAAAGTAGGAAATAGTTTTGGAGAGGGCAAAGTAACAAAGAATAGAGGTTAGAAATAAAATGATTGAAAGATTCTTCATCTAGAAATAAAATGCTTTTCCTGATAATGTTAATTTATGATCAAAACTAAAATCTATCATATGCCCTTTTAGATGAGAAGGTATGTTTCTGAGATTATGAAAACAATATTTCCTATATGCTCTCTTCCAGTCTCAGCAGCATGAAATAGTATAACAAACCTGATTTTTAAAACTTAATAAATTTGAAATTTCACACTAGCACTATAACTAACAAAGGAAATGTCAAAAACATTTAAGTCCTGTGCATCAGTTTCCTCATCTGAAAATGAGAACTGAATGACAAAATGAATTCAGACTACTTAGCATAGTGATTAACACAAAATAGTTGTTAGTTCTCTTCCTGTTTCCTCCTTCTTTATACGGTCCTCAGTGGTGTGGAAGTATTTAAGAGTATTAATTTCTTATCCTTATCACATCTATGTGCTACGTTCTGTTGTTGCTATGTTAGTCGCTCAGGCATACCGACTCTTTGCAACCCCATGGACTGCAGCCCACCAGGTTCCTCTGTCCATGGGATTTATCTAGGCAAGGATACTGGAGTGCGTTGCCATTTCCTACTCCAGGGATCTTCCCAATCTAGGGACTGAACTCGGGTCTCCTACACTGAGGGCAGATTCTTTACCAACTGAGCCCCCAGGGAACCCCGTACTCTTTATTGACAGATATATTTAATTTTAGTAAGCCCTAATCTCACTAGCAAATAGAAGACTCATATTTTCTTTCCACTTGTGTTGGCCATATCACTTAATATCTCTTGTACTGAATTTTTAATTCTGCAATGAAAGGTTTTTTTTTTTCATTTTTTGGTCTGTTTTTATGTTTGTTTTTAATTTAATTTTCTTGATGATATCTACCTGCTATCTATCATCCTGGAAAGGTTCTGAGGCAAAGTGTGAATCATATTTACTTAGTGCTCAGTTTTCTTCCTTAGAACAAATGAGGGCATGGCATTAACCCTTCCAAATCAGCAGAGAATGATATTATATTTTTGTTTTCTAAACACTTAGGAACTGATGTTTAAGCTTGTTATTAAAAATGAAACTTCATGGGGGTATCTAGGGACTTTATTTGGGTTTGTTTATTCATTGTCTATTTATTTCCTAGCATAATTATAACAATGGCAACAGTATCCACATACGTTTACATCTAGCTGTGTGTTATTAAAGGTAGACCTGCCATTCTTATTTTGGGAGGGGTGAAGTAGGAAAGGATAGCTTTACTACTTTGCCAAGTAAATGGGGCCACAGTGCACTAATACTCTCAAAGCCATGTCCCAACTTGGAGAAGACAGTGAGAAGTTTTATAGTAATCATTCTAAGAGGGGATGATCAGCTCATGGACATGCCTCTGATGGGTTGATGGTGAGGTGAGTGGGAGTCAACCTTCAGATCCGACAAGGCTGGGGTCCACATGCTTATGGGCAGCATACCATCCTTAATTATTAACTTCTTTCACCTGGAGGGAGTTTCAGTCTCTCAGACAACTGGGCTGAGGCTGGAGTCAGGAGTGAGCACTCAGCCTCAGGGATGGGGTCACCTGCTTGGCCGTGTGCGGTCCCCTCTGTAGATGAGCTCCCAGGAGCCGTCCTCAGCAGCCTGGAGGAAGAACACAGGCCGGCCAGGTGCTCCGTGTCCATGGTGATCACCTGATGTGGCTCGCCGCACATCCACCTTCGGGCTGATGGGGTTCAGGACACGACACCCTCGATCATGGCACCTTGGATATCGTTAAACTGAAGGAGTTGGAGAAAACAGCAGAAATAGAAAGGTGCCTCTTGCTGCCAAACTCTGGGCTCTCTGAGCACTGATGCCGAACAGAAATACGGAGACAGAGTTATGGAGGAGAGGGAAAGAGTGGCTCTATTTATTTGCCAGGTAAGGAGGGAACACAGTAGGCTAGAGCCTCAAGAACTCTGCCCCTGACCCACTGTTACTTTAATAAATTATTTTTGTTCAGGCCTGGTGCACTGGGAAGACCCAGAGGGATCGAGTAGAGAGGGAGGTGGGACGGGGGATCGGGATGGGGAACACATGTAACTCCATGGCTGATTCCTGTCGATGTATGACAAAACCCACTACAATATTGTAAAGTAATTAGCCTCCAACAAATAAAAATAAAAGAAAAAAAAATAATAATAAAAAAATAAAAATACTTCCTATGCTTACAAAAAAAAAAAAAAAAGACTTGGTGTTTATAAAAATAACCTAGTAAAGAAATAGCAGATGAAAGTGAAATTTTACACATTATATTATAAGAAATAAACTTATGAAATCAGCAAAAAAAAAACTTATTATGAAATGTATTAATCAAATAGCATTGGAAAAAAAATAAATTATTTTACTGTCCTCTGCTAAGTCTGTGAAACCTCAGGAAAACAACAATGACGATAACAACAAAAAATATGAATGACTTTTTGAGAGGAAAAGGACATAAGCTGAGCAATAAAACAATTTAGTTAGTTTTTGAATGTTGAATTTAAGCCAAGTTTTCCCAGTGATGCCAAGCAAATCCTATTCATTTTTGCTCATTTCTTAATTTCTTAGTTCCTCTCAAAGTATTCAAATGCGTCTGCTGGGTAGAGCTACCAATTCAGCTAAGAATTTGTCTGCCCATAGATTACTTTTATACTGTATCTGAAACTCATTAATCATTGTATCCTTTTAAATCCCCATTACACAAGCAAGAATGGGATTTAAATGCCTAGGTATCTCATGCTTAGTTCTAAATAAGCAGAAACAATACAAGGTGCATTTTTCACTTCTCACTTACTGAACTTGCCATAAGAATATTTTGATGACTTATTTTAAATAGTTAAGACTGATTTTAAAATACATTTTCTGGATTTAAAAAAAATAATTAAAACATCTACTTGTTTGCTTGAGAACTTGAACGCCTAAAGAAACAGCAGGCTGGTGCTGACAATGTTTGGGGAACTCAATTGCTATAGCACAGCTGGGGCTCACTGTCAGTATGTGATCGCTGTCAGCGTGTGAAACAGAAATGAACCACCGCTTGTCAAAACAGTAGAGATGTGGCAAAACTGCAGACAGGCGGCTTGGTTTCTAGAGTCAGGTACCATATGAAACTCAAGGGTTGCATTCTAAAATTAGGCTCTTTACTCCAAAGATAAAGGCTTGGAAAAGCCTCCTTCTGGCTTTTCACATATGTTTGTAGATATCTTTTACCCCGTAAGTAAGGCAGAGTGATCAACAGCTTAGACCAGTGATTGCATAGAACCAACATCAAGTCCCAAACTAGTTTTGTTGTTGTTGTTGTTGTTGTTCTGTATACAAGACCAAGGGTTTCTAATACAAAGCTACAAAGCAAACATTGACCACGACTTTCTTTTGCACGGGGTGAATGCATATTTAGCAATTATTTCTATATCTTTTCTTTAATTCTTTGAATTCTAGGACTTAAAAGTTGAAAAGTTGTGGTATATAAAACATTCCTTGTTACATTAGATTACAGAATCTATAAACAACTGTAATAATAAATTCAAAAAGTGAACAAATTACATCTATTTCAAAATCTTAAAAAGAAAGATAAACACAGACACACACCAGAAATAAGCAAAAGATATTAGAAGAGCAAAGAAAAGCATAGAAAAATAGGCTTGCAAATATTTAATAGACAGTAGAAAAAGGATATCTATATATCCCTCTCTCTATATACATAGATAGATATGAATATAGATCCACATATATCATATCTCTCTGCAAATGGATGTAAAACATATATATGTAAAGATGCATATGAATTAATATGCACACATATACAGATACATATATTTATGTGTTTGTGTATGTATAGTTCATAACTTTGATGCATAACTGTGTATACTGTGATGTTTTTGACACATATCCTAGGAATATATAACCAAATAGTTATAATCCCACTTTTCTAATCATGGGCTGGGATAATGTTTGTCTTGCAAGAGCTCATTTTCATATGAAATTAATTTTATAGAAAGCCGTGTGGAACTCAGTAGACCGAATGGCAAATGAGTAATTTATATATATTTATATCTATCAACATGGCACCGAAACCTTTGGTATGTCATGAGAAATGTGCCCACAGGCTGAAATGAATGTACAAAGGCATCACATGGGGAAAACACGCTGGAGGGGTTTTATTTGATGTTTCCAAACTGCTCTAGGGTCTGTCTTACAAGAACCCTTTTGGTTTTCTTTTCTTTTTCTTTTTTTTATGTTTTAAAGCACATGGATTTCTTTTGAATTGTCCTGCCAAAAGAAAAAGTAAGAGTAAATTACAAATGAACTATGCAATCATATTTTCCTTTCTCTCCTCTCTCCCTCTTTCTTTCACCTACTTCTCTCGCATGTTCACTCACTCATACACACACACACACACACACATACACACACACACACACACGCATTCTGAAGGTTAACATTCCACTTCCGTGTCTTTATCTACAGAGGTAACTGCCACAGTCAACAGTCAGGATTTGTGAAGTCATATACCTGAATTTGAGATCACAAACTGAGGGCAAATGAAAGGGAGATGGCATGGAATTGTGTACCTGTTACATGCACCTAAGCGTTCTTTTTGTCCATTTGTTGGTTTGTGTGTTTATTTATTTAAAGCTATTAGAAGATTGACACTTTTCTTCCACTAAAGGAGAAGATTAAAAGTGCTTTATCCTTTTTTCTCTTAATTAAAGATTGAAAATAGGCTTCCTGTCACCTTAAATTTACACCTCAGACTTTGTTTTACAGTCTATAGAATAGGAAGAAGTGTTCTGCTGAATGTCTTGTCATAAAAAAAAAGCTATTTTTTTTATTTAAAAAACTCAACCAAAAGTGTAAATTTTCTCTTAGTGATTCAAGTCGTTACTTCCTTGCAAGAATACTAAACAGGTTTGTTGTCATACTAATATTACTTTCTTATCATGAACCCTTCATTCTTAAACTAAAGCTAAGTAATCATGGGAAGCTTCTTGTAACTCGATTCATAACACTGAGCTTGCAAAGGATAAATATATCTTGAAGGCTCCATGGTAAGAGGCATGCTCTTTTTCTTCCCAGGAAGAAAGCATGCTGCTAAACCTCTGTTTGCACACAAAAGTCTTTTTTTTTTTTTTTTTTTTTAAGAAGAGTTTATGTTGCTCTGTGGTTTAGAAGTCAGACCTCTCTTACCAGGGGTAGCCCCCAGGCTGGCATTTGATAACAGTGAAAAAACAGGTTAAGTGTTCTGGTTTTCACATTGCTGGCTTCTTCGGGTGACAATGATAGTTGTGTTCCCTGGGGTGGGTGGCGGAGGAGGGGTTGGCTCTGCTGAGAACAAATCCACTCTTTGTAAAAGGTTACAATTATTGTTCTCAGGGAAAATTCAAAAATATAATTCTACATACAGATGAGATTCTGAGCATGAAATTTAGAAAGATTGTTTTCGCTCTTGAGGCAAAGGTCTCAGTGAAACTTAACAAATCATCAGTTCCCTGCCTCTGTCCTCAGTGAATTATTCCTGCTGCTATTGGGATTGTGTGAATATCTAGCTGCGTGACCCATGTTAAATGCTGCTCTTTCTGAATAGACCTGTTTCTGAATTTCAGGAGGATAGAAAAGACTTAGTTGTTGCCACTTCTTTATCTGAGTGCCTTTGAATTATATAATAGACAAGTGTCACTGATGTACCACCATATGCATTGTAAAACAAGTTTGAATTACTTTTTATTTTTTTTTGAATTACTTTTTAATAGTAGAGATTACATACTAAATGCTAGAAATAGTAAATATTACAAGAGAATATATAGTAATATATTTAATATACATATGAATATATAGTAAATATTACATATTTTTAGTATACATATAAATACTCAAGATTACAGAAGAAAATACTACTGTATTTTTCCAACAGTTATACTGATTAAGTAGTATTTATATTCTTTATATGTATAATATTCTACAGGTAACAGGGGACCAACACCCTTTATTTACAGATAAGTAAAACCAATCAGCTAACCTCTGAACTGCGGCCAAGAGAGGAAAAAATGACTTTTCAAAGGGCAGAGGGTTAGAGCCACATGTAGATTCTGTTTTGAACTTTGCCTAGGAGTTTTATTTTCTTCACTCTACACACTCTGGTGATTCCCAGAATCTGAACCTAATATGGTTGTCATGTTTGGTTTTTTGTTTTTTGTTTTTTGGTTTTTTTTGCTTGAAGGCATTCTCTTGATGTGCAGTCTCTGTTTACTTTAGAATCTCACTATTTACATAAATAGGTTAGTAGATAAACCATTCTCATTATTTCAGAAGTAAAAGCAAATGTTCTATTGTTTTGGTGGTTGTATTATACCTTTATTTTCTGAAAAATAGTAGTGCCCATTTCTTCTAAGTAATGAAATGAACCCATATATATATATAAAGGGACAGAACATACCACATTATATTTAAATTGTCATGGTTGTTGCTCATTCGCTCAGTTGTGTCTGACTCTTTGCAGCCCCATGATCTGCAGCATGCCAGGCTACCCTGTCCTTCATTATCCCCCAGAGTTTGCTCAAATTCATGTCCATTGAGTTGATGATGCCATTTAAATTTTCACAGTAAGAAGTAATTTGTTTTAGCTTATTAAAAGCATTGTATCTGTGGCGAGGGATTTATTTTCAAAACTAAGCACAATGTGCTTTAACCAATAAGCTGCTGTTTCTACCTTAACCTCCACCGTTCTGTCTTCGAGAACCTAACCTATCAATAATTGTAGCTGTTATGTTAACAGATAGAATTTAGTCAAGTCCTACTTGTGGTCATTGATAGTCACATAATGAAACCAAAAATCACCACTATAAAAATGGTGTATCCTATTTAGTTTGAAGTCCATGTTCTTGTAAAGAAAATAATTTGACTTTCTCAAGTGTAGTTTATGAAATTTTGCTCCATTATATTAGAGAAACAGCCAATGTTTTCAGGTCTCATATATTAGCATACAATGTTAAAGATTAATATCATGTCAAGTCAGTATAATTTAGGATAGAACAGCTTTTATATTATGTGTAAAATTCAAAAGCAGTGACTACAGGAGTGGGTTAGGTAGTGTCTGGAACTTTGATCAAAGAGGGCATAGCCAGAGGTTGATGATCTAAGGCACACCCATGAAACAAAATAAAGGCATCAGTAACCTTGGCATGAATCTGGATTGAATTTAGATAACATGTGCCAATGAATAGTATAGATAGGAATGATACAGGACTTCCCAGGTGGTGCTAGTGGCTAAGAATCTGCCTGACAGTACAGGAGATGTGAGACTCAGGCCTGATCTCTGGGTCAGGAAGAGCCCCTGGGGGAAGGCCTGGCAACTCACTCCATTATTCTTGCCTGGAAATTCCATGGGCAGAAGATTCTGGCAGGCTAGAGTCCACAGGGTCGCAAAGAGTCAGATGTGACTGAAGAGACGTAGCATGCATGCACAGAGGGATGATGTAAATACGAAAGTCAATTTCTTTCCCCTAGTTCTTAGTTTTAGAGGTTGGATAGATTGAATGGCATGTGAAAGACTTGAAGGAGCAGTTGTGTAATCAGAGTTTTCTGTTTCTCAGGTCTTTAGGCAGTATCAATGAACCATTAGAAAAATGACTTTTATGAAAGAACAATGGATTAAACAAGTTACTGAGATGAAAGCTGTTAATGTCTGTAAAAATACTGTTCATGGTACCTGGAATTAAACTGCCTGAATTCCAGATGACTATGTGAAATAGAATCCCCTATTTGCTATCAGAAATCTTTGCCCACCAGTCAGGAATATCCCTTACAGACCCCTGACATAAGCAGTATGTAAGTATTTAGATTTACATGAGCAAGAAATTTCTAACTCTATATAGTTGGCCCATTATACATTTTGAGTCTTCTTATGACATCAATGACCAATTATGACAGCTAATGCTAATCTAATTCTGAGGCTATATAAGAAAAAAAAGAGCTTATATACTGAAAATTCTGACACTAGAGCAGTGGTGTACCAAGGATGAACTTGAGAGAATGCTCCATCTTGGGTGCAAGCATACACAGTACATTACTGAAAATGTGAAACAATAAAGTCAATATTTTAAATTATTATATAGACCATGAATTTTAAACTGTTACTTATAAAGATAGACCTTAGTAAATATATATTATATAAATTATATTATATATTATATAAATTATATAATATTATACAAATATATATTATGTTTATTATATATCATATATAAATATATAACATATATTATCTATAACATATAAATATAGTTAAATATAATTACATGTGTATATTTATCAATCTAAATTCTAAAAAAATATGCTGTGGTTACCCTTGAGTTTTAAAATATATGTGCAAGCTTCAAATCAGCACATTTTACTTCTGTAAAGTAACTTTACCTTTAAGAAATATTGGTTTACATGGAAGTTAATTTGAAAAAATTCTGATTCTACATTTGACTCTGTTCATACAGGACTCAGTTATACACTATAGTTTGCAGAATAAGTTTGTTCAAATATTTTAAAATTGTTCTGTACAGTTCATGTGACCAAGCCATCTGTTATTACATATCCCTGTGTTTCATCCCTATACATATGTGTATATTACTTATACCTGTGATTTCAAAATTAACAATAGCAATGGTATATGATTGTAAAGGTGAAGCAATAAAACTTGAATTATTTCAAGTCTATTCTTATATGTGACTGGAGGAGTAAGTACTAACCCACTCTAATATCCCTGCCTGGGAAATCCCATGGACAGAGGAGCCTGGTGGGCTGCAGTTCATGGGGTTACAAAAGAATCAGAATGACTTAGTGACTACACAGACACACAGACACACACACACGTTATATGTGATTGATTCAGGTCCTTCATTTTAAATTTTAAAAGAGTAAAATATTGCATGATTAACACTCATGGGCATGAATTTGAGTAAACTCCGGGAGTTGCTAATGGACAGGGAGACTGGCGTGGGGCAGTCTGTGGGGTCACAAAGAATTGGACACAACTGAGCCACTGAACTGAACTGAAAACATTGCAAACTACAAGATTAGTATTACGTGTGTGTGTATGTGTGCGTGCACGCGTGTGTGCTCAGTCATGTGTGACTCTGCATGAATTCCATGGACAGTAGCCCACCAGGGTCCTATGTCCATGGGATTTTCCAGGCAAGAATATTAGAGTGGGTTGCCATTTCCTACTCCAGGGGATCTTTGTGACCCAGGGATTGAACCTACTTCTCTTGCATTGACAGGTGGATTCTTTATCACTGTACCACCTGGAAAGTCTGATATTTTGTTGAGTAACTAGCAAAATTTAGTTCACACATGAAATAATTCTTACTGATTTTGAATATCTTACAAGTTAAATTTTATTTTTAAACATATATTATTTCATTTTTTATTTTTTTCATTTATTTTTATTAGTTGGAGGCTAATTACTTTACAATATTGTAGTGGTTTTTGTCATACATTGACATGAATCAGCCATGGATTTACATGTATTCCCCAAACATATATTATTTTAAACCAAATAAAAATGAAGAACATAATTATTATCATATGATTATTAGTAAAAATAATTTTGTCATTTAAGAAGGTAATTACTTAAGGTATGGGATACATAAGCCACTCCAATACAGTATATTTTTCTTGCTTGATGCATTCTTTGAGTTGTACTACAAAATAAATAATGAAAAATAAGTACTATTCTAAGACCTAATGTTATTACAATAGCTTACATACTAGTAATATTATACATTTGTGTCATTTGTTTCTGTGGGGGACTGGATGAGCGAGTACATGTGTAGCTTTATAACTACTGTTGCCAAAGTATATTCAAAAGCATGTTCACTTGAACACTGTCCACTATTATCATTTTAATATATGAGTAGTAATATAATATGTAGTTAAACCATCATGGCTTAACTTCCACCTTGGCTCTAATTTCAGTGTCATCAGAGTCTAGAGCTTGACTTTCCACAATATCCATGTTTATAGATAAGGTAGTTTTGGTTCAGAGTCAAAAAATGTTTGCTGAGTCACTTAGCTTGCTCTCAGAATGAGTGAAATTGGAATTCCAGATTTTCTGCCTCCAAAGAGCACAACTAGCATTGCATGACTCGCACTAAAGTCTCACAAATGCGCCTTTAAAGCACAGTTTCCTTGTTCTTTCCGCACCACCCCAGGGAATCTGGGCCATTTGGCAGATCACTAGCAATGAAATAGGTGCCTAGTAAATGTTGGTTGAAAGTTTATACATTGTGACTGAAAAGTGCTAGATAAATTGGTCTATGTATTGCTCATTTGCCATCTAGAGAAGAATATAATCCATTTCTTACTGATTCTTCACTTAGAACATTCCACAAAGTTATTTGCCTTGACGCGCTCAGCCACTCAGTCATGTCTGGTTCTTTGCAACTCCATGGACTGTAGACCACCAGGCACCTCTGTCCGAGGAAGTTTTCCAGGCAAGCGCATTGGAGCGGATTGCCATTTCCTTCTCCAGGGTAAGGTCCTCACCCAGGGATCAAACCCCGTTTCCTGCATTGGCATGCAAATAGATTCTTTATGACTGCACCTCCTGGGAAGCCCCATTTGCCTTTGGAGAGATCATATTTGGAAACAGAACTAGATATTTTACATGCCCAATAATCTATTACCATATGTATTAATACTTTTATTTTGTTCAACTTAGGCAGTTTCCCTAATACTTTGTGAAGGTCCTAACATGAAAAAGGAGAATAAGACTACAAGCCAGGGGCAGTCTAATTACACAGGTTTCATCTGCTTTCATAACCAAACTGTTTTTGTACACAATCTCAACTCTGCATCACTTTTCTTTTATTTTCTTTTTATCTTTTGGCCTCACCCCAGGGCATGGGAGCTCTTACTGTCCCACCAGCGATCCAACCCAGGCCCCCTGCACTGGAAATGCATAGTTTTGACCACTGGACTGCCAGGGAAGTCCCTGCATCACTTTTTAAAACAATATATTTTAGTTTGTATAACAAATAGCCATCTGTTAGGTGGTTAGGAAAAAAAAAGAAAAAGGAGTAAAGGAGTCCAAGATGGTGGAACCATGAAAAGGGGAGGGGAAAAAAAAAAAGCCCACAAAAGGGGAAGCCCATGACCTGAGTGAGAACCTCTGGTCCTAGCATAACCAATCATCACAAACGCTGGTACCATCCACTGTTTGCATAGGGCGTAACCTGGGGCTTCCCAGGTGGTTCAGTGGTAAAGAATTCACTGGCAATGCAGGAGAGGCAGGAGACTTGGGTTCGATCCCTGGGTCGGGAATATCCCCTGGAGAAGGAAATAACAAACCACTCCAATTTGCTTGCCTGCAGAATTCCATGGACAGAGGAGCACTGTGGGCTACACTCCATGGGGTCCCAAAAAGTTGGATGTGATTGAAGCAACTCAGCATGGCACATAACCTGGGAAAACACACCCCTTCCATGATTGGTCCTGGGTGTAACCAATCAGGTGAATGCTAGTACCATCCCCTATTTTGCATAGAGTGTAACCAATCAGGCTCTAGAGGCAGGACACAGAAACTATATAAAAGGAAGCCAAGCTAAAGCAGGAGAGGCGTATAGGAATCAAATTGTTGGAAGCGTGCTCCAAGGACTTATCTTTGAAGGGGGAAAAAAAAGGAGTGGCAACATAATTGGTAATTGATGTATTGAGTTAATAATTTCATGGTGTATATTTGAATTGGTGGGATCGTTTGAGATCATTTACGGAAGAGGAACGGGAACTTATTGTGTGCAAAATAATCTGATGTTCCTTGAAGCTAAAATTATTTCCTAAAAACCACTACAATATTGTAATTAGCCTCCAACGAATAAAAATAAATGGAAAAAAAATAAAATAAAATTATTTCCTTATCTATATTTTAGTGATTCTAAATTCAAGCTGTGGTATTTTTCCCTGTTAATATTTATGTGCTGTGCCTGAACATGGGCCTATTTTAGAAGTGCTTAATATGACCGACACATGCTCTCTAGTTAGGTCTAGCAGCTTAAAGTGAAATTTAAAGTCGCTCAGTCCTGTCTGACTCTTTGCAATCCAATGGACTATACCGTCCATGAGTCTCCAGGCCAGAATACTGGAGTGGGCAGCCATACCCTTCTCTAGGGGATCTTCCCAATCCAGGGATGGAACCCAGGCCTCCCACACTGCAGGCAGATTCTCTACTTTCTGAGCCACTGGGGAAGCTCGTCTAGCAGCTTCGTGCTTAGTGAGGAATTGGAAAAAAAAAAAAAAAAGCATATATATAAAATACATAAGGACGTGGAGAGAGAGAAAAAAAAAATGTGTGCATATGTGTGTTCGTCCGTGTGTATCTGTGTCCTGCTGACTACACAGTTATGATAGTGGCCTTGTCAAGTCTGGCACTGATGTGGCTTACAGACATTCCGACGTGGCCAGCTGAGTAACCACTTCCCTTCAGCGATTCTTTGTCTTTCTCGCCAGATAGATAACAGTTTCATTTGGCCTTTGCCTCTTCTGCTGCTACAGCGCTTGAAATGCCTTAGTGCTGCATTTCAATTTTATGTCTTTCTACTTAAATGAGGCAAGGAGTAGAGTTTAAGGTTAAATGCAGAATATTATAAGATCAGTCCCTCCAATTAAAAATAATTTTGTTACAGTCTACACTTGAAACAGTACAAGAGGTAAAGAGAAAAAAATATGAGACATGGAAATGTCTTACTACCTTACCCTTCTGTATTTATTGTTAAAGTTTATATGTATCGCTAAGATAAAACGCAAAGTATTATAATCTTGATTAATAACTATTGTCATGTTTTTATTTGTGTTATCTTAAAAGGAAGCCTCATTTTGACTTCAAAAGATTTTATACCTTTTTTAAAAATAGTAGGAACAGAGATAAATTGGTAGTGTTTACATCTCTGACATTGTAAGTGACAAATATTTTTTAAGTGAGTTACTCATTTTAAGGTTTATCTGTTGGTAAAAATCTCACTAATAATAGTACCATTTTATCAAGAGATTTTCTACAAATAAGGAGTATTTTTGTCCCAATTGCTGGCTGTCTCTAGTTAGTATTTTCTCTCTGTGTGTATCACAAATTATCTCCAACTACACTTGAATTTCAAGACTTTATTATTGCCCCTGACTGTAGATACATTGATTATGTGATCAAAGGAAGCTTTTCACAATAATTATGTTTATGTCATAGAGTGGTTATTATTTATCAATTTTTTTAACCACTCTCTCAAGCTCTTCTATTGCCAGAAATAAAAGAGTATATACATGCAAAAATTTGGATATAATTGTATCCTGGAAAGGGAAATTTGTGGACAGGGATGGGGATATGTCCATGTCTTGATTCTTTTTCTGTCTTTGTTAAAATCACTTTTGTTTTACTATATTTTCTTCAAATTTTCATTTAAATTGATTGCTACATAAGATTATATTAGTTTCATGTGTAAGGCATAATTATTTGATATTTGTGTATTTTGCAAAATAATAATAATGTCTGGATGGCATCTGTCACCATATGGTTCTTGTGATTAAAACATTAAGATTTACTCTCAGCAACTTCCATTTATACATTCATTGTTATTAACTGCAGTCCCATGATGCTATATCATATAACCATAACATTGATTTCATAACTGGAGGTTTGTACTTTTTAACTCTCTTCACCTGTTTCAATTCCATTACATTAAAAGGGATATTTATTAGTTATTTCATTTTTTTACTATGCATATGTTACTGTTAGCTATACAGTTTTGAACAAAGAGATACTACCAGCTTATCGCTGCTCTCCTCCCTCACTCTTGTCCACAATGTTGTTTTTTCTTTCCCTCCCTGTGTACCATAAGGTATGTTATCTTTGTTTCACTTATCTAAACATGATCTGTAAGCAATCACTGTAATTATTTATTGATTTTATATATTTCTAGCACTCTTGGTGAAATATTCAATAGAATATGCAAAAGATAGTTCTTCAATTTATCTGTTTCTCTGCCTTTTAATATCTAAATTTTACTGGTTAGCAAATGAATGTACTATAATCATTTCTAGTGAAAATTCATAGTGTTCCCTGTTGTCTATAATGGTAGCTCCTGGGAAACTATCCAGTTTTATTTCATCTTTTCAAAAGCATCATTCTTCAAGTCTGATGTACATTATAACCCTGCTACGAAGAGCCTCAAGATGCCCACGGTCCCCACTGGACTGTAGAGAATTAATATGAGCAAGTCTTTCCAAAATATTTCAATAGGAGTGCAGGCACAGGATTCTAGTGTGGGGGTTCCACAGAGATGGCAAACTTAATATAACCTCTGCTGATTAGAAAAGTACTCACTTTAAAACCTCAGTTCTGCTCAAGAAGCTCAGGAGAGGGTATACCTCTGCATATCACCTATTATCTTCACTTGAACCTTTTCATTTTCTACTACTCAGCAAGCCAGTGTAAGGTATGTTTTCCCATCTCACTCCCATTAAAACCCATTGTTCTAGGTCTTGCCCAGTGTTTGCAATTTATGCTACCTTACTTTGGATTTTTCTGTGGCTATCCACTCACAACCAAACTTTTCCCGAGTTTACCATTTTGTTACCATTTTATCACATTTATTCAAATTTCATTTCACATCATTCAATCAAACTTTTTTCTTAAATGCCAGTGACCTCCATGTTACCAAATTCAATGGATGATGTCGTATCACATCATCTGTCACCAAGTTATCCTTTCTTTTTGGGTATCTCAGTGAAACATCTCAGGATGTTTCCTGTTCAGTGTGTTTTACAGGCTCCTCCTACACTGCTAGACCTACAGACGCCATGGTGACTTATTTATACGTAAAACATTTCTGGTATTACATCAGAGGTTTCATCTGGACTCCAGGCTCATAAATACAAATGTGTATATATAGAATTCACATAGGATGGCTAACGTGTAGTCCAGCTTAGCATCTTCAAAGGTAAAGTCTTAAAACTTAGTTCTTTTCTTCCAACCATTCTATCCACCAGTCTTACCATTTCAGGTATTGGTGTTGTCATACATGTGAACACTTAAATTAGAAACTTCAAAGGCATTCTTGTTTCTCCTCAACCTTCATCACATCCATTAGTAAGTCCTGTGATGTCTAAGCTGTGTCTGGAGTCCCTTTCTCTCCATCTCCACTACCACTGTGCTGTGCCTAGTTGCTTCCGTCATGTCTGATTCTTTGCAACACTATTGTAGCCTGCCTGGTTTCTCTGTCTTTGGGAGTCTCCAAGCAAGAATACTGGAGTGAGTTGCCATGCCCTCCTTCTGGGGATTTCCCCAGTGCCTCAGCAGTAAAGAATCTGCCTGCAAGTGCAGGAGACTTGGGTTCAATCCCGGGGTCAGGAAGATCCGCGACCACTATCCTGGTCTAAACCACGTGGTTCTCACTTGTACTATTGTGGTTGCCCACTACTGGCTCTTGAGGTTTGCATTGCCCACCTGAAATCCAGTTTCTTCAAGGCATTCATAATGATCTTTTAAAAACATAATTCTGTTGATTTCACTGCCTCTTAGTATCTTCCATTTGCACATAGAGTAAAATACAAATCTCTTAATACTGCTTATAATGCCTTACAGGTTCTCTCTGCCATGCAATCACTTAGCCTCAGCCTTGCCATGCCACTTGTCCCTTCTTTTCTTCACTGTTCACAGTTTGCAAGATGTTTCCATTCATAGAATACATCAAGCACTTTGCATACACGCTATCCTTTCCTTGACATGCTTTCCTACTATGTTTTATTATGACTGGCTCTTCCTTCAAATCTTAGTTTTAGATTTCTGTCATCTGACAAGCTTTCTCTGATAATCCATGCTTCCTCATAGTCTGAATTGTTACGAGGATTTATAGGGAAGCTTTCACCAATCCACTCAATTCTGCTAGACACACCTGTGTACACTGTAAATGATTATTTTTATTGGTGTCTTTGTACTAATTACCATAACTTGTAATTACCAATTTATTTAATTTGCAGTTGAATTATTTCTATTCCACACTAGGTTGAAAATCCTGAAAATGTCAGAATCGTATCTGCCTAATTCACCAAACATAGCAGAGTTTCGTAAAGAGCAATGACATCGGTATTTAAGACATCGCCAATTATAAGATGAATGGTTATTTTATGTATCATTAAATAGAAAAAAATTGATTAAACTACATACAATTATTTTGTAACACTTAGAACTGTTGCACCATATTCAGAGATCCTATTTATAATAAATATGTGGTTTTTTTATTGGAAGATAATTGCTTTATAATATTGTGTTGGTTTCTGCCATACATCAACATGAGTCAGACACAGGTATACATTTCCCCTCCTTCTCAAAGAACCTTTTTAATATTAGAATTTTTAGATAGGAATTTAAGCATGTTATTCTTGTGCATACATAAAAAGATGAAAAAAAAAGAGCAAAATAATTGGTTAAGTTATTCTTAGACTTTCCATTGATGGAGTAACCCATAGATAGTAGTTTTTAACTATTAATTTTCATTTTCTGGATGTCAAAAGCACTGGCAATCGAATGGTCTGATCTGGTTCCTGGGATATTCTTCCAAACCTTTGACAATCATTCTTAAAGGTTAATGTTGGTGAATTTTTAATCTTACCAATGAGATGATCTTACTATAAATTTTTATACAGATTTCTATTAACTCCTATTTCTTTCTCAAGTGGTTATTTTTGTTTTTTCTTGTGAAGTTGTGCCATCATGACATCAGTAATAGCAAGTGAGTTCACAACATGCACAGTGTTATTACCAAGTCATAACTGTCATATGGATAGTGGCAGTTTAACACCCCAATTTCAATAATGCTAATATAAGAAAAATGTACACTTTAGAAGAGACATGATATAAGAAAGGAGATAGGCAATGTCTGGCTTTTCTTCCCATAATCTTTTGATGGCTGGTTCCTTCTCATTCAATTTTCAGTTCAAAAGTAGTGACCTCAGAGGGGCCTTGACAATTCTATTTCCTGCCCTGCACCAGTCACTCTCTGAAAAGTTATCTGTTTAATTTAATTCATAGCCCTTATCTTCACTGATCTTTATTTTTTTATTTACTTGATTGATATGTGTTTAAAGAGAACAGAGAATTTTTCTCTATGGAGATGTGAAGAAAACTTGTTAAGTGGATAGATGGATGGATAGATGGGTACTTTTTCTAGCTTGATTTTTATACTGTCGTATCAGTCGGGTGGTCTGCTGGGTTATGTTTTCAGCTTTTGATCTTTTCTCTTTATCTTGTATTTTAAGAACAAGTCTTATCCTATCTCTACACTCAGCTCATATTCTTCAAATACTGGATCCAACTCAGGTCTTGCACCCCAAGCTGTTACTTTCCGGGGATGAGGGGATCATAGTAGTTAGTAAGAGATTTTTTTCCCAGGTATAGTATGATGGTTGATGACAAGAAAGAGAGGGAAAAAGGAAAACTCTCAGCAAAAGCAATTTGTGATACAAATAAATTTGCCTGTTATGATAGAAGGAAGGCAATTTTGGAAATGTGTATGAGAAGTGGCAGTATTTATTAGGGAACTGACTATGAGAAAATATGTATCGATAATATACATCAACATGATTTTTTAGAAGTTTGGCACCAAGTCGTACTTATTTCTTGTCTAGGAAAAAAAAATTAGTTACCTTAAGAGCATATTTGTATTTGAATGTCTTATTCATTTGTCCTTAAAAATATACATTTGTGTTAATTGTAGTGTGTCGTGGAAATACATTTCAGTATTAGAAAGTACAATTCAAAATATATATTTTCAGTAACTTTATACTCTTCACTGTAACATACTCTGTCATTCAAAAGGATCTGAACATGAGGTGATAAATAAGACTCTCTAATTCTAATACCTATCACCCAGCAAGTAAAAATGAAAACAGACTTCAGACATATAGAAGATCATAGGCTTGAGTTAGTTCAAAATTATAGCCAGAACACTATAAAAGAAGTCACGGCTCCCAAAGAAATGTCAACAGCTTGCTAATAGCAGCTACTGGCTTTTTGTTTTCCAAGTGATTTAAAAGGGCTTGCCATGTACAGACGAAGAGTTTTGTGTAGTTTATTCGCAAACTTGCTGTGTTCTGGTCAAGGTTGAAATGTGCCATCCTCATGTATTTGTGTTAGAGTTGGAGGTTTTTAAGTTCTTTGATTACAAAAAATAATTGACTGTATATTGGGGGTAATAAATAGCTCAGAATGAATTGTACACCTTTCAGCATTTCACTGCATGACTAGATACTCTTGTTAAAACTCATGAGATCTATCATGTAGCATAGGAAGAAGGATGATACACATTGGTTCAACTTTGCAAATGAAAATGAAAATATTCAGTAAAGATAAGCTTGACTTGCACATCTGTTAAAGGTGAAAGCTATAGTATAATGTAAGAGTTTAGTAACAAATCCATTATGTTTCCTTATGTGCAATAAACCTAAAAGGCTGTTTTGGAGCTGGATATATTTAACTGCATTCTTTATTATGTAAATGCCTATAAGTTAAATTAAGTGACATTTTCATGTCAATGCTCATGTCACTTACATTTTTTAAAAACAATAGTAATTTTTACCAGATTTGTGCCTTTAACCACAGTGGATTCATTTAGAACTGAGCTTAAAACAAAGTTATAATTTATTACACAACCATACCCACATGGAGACAGACCCTTAAGTAACTGCTGCACATTTCAATTCAAAAGATAGTGGCTGCACAATTGAAAAGATAGTGGCTATTTATAATTTTATTTTATAGGAAGATCTTGCAGAATGGATGTCATTTTCTGGGATCGTGATCAATGGATTTGGCAGAGGTCACAGAATTTTTCTTTGCAGTATATGAAAGTATATCTACGTATTGAATAGCCTGCCCTTCCCCTATTTCAGCTATTCTCTGGGATCGGTTTATCACAGGCCATGCATGGAAATAGAACCATAAACAAGTTCTCACTTCTGAGGAGTTAGAACACTAATCACTTTTATAGTATGCCTGCAAAAAAAAAAAAATGAACATTAGATGTTATGGATTAAAAAGTACTAACCCTTATTGTGGTCAGTGACAATTTTAAACTCTTCCATTTTGTGAGCCCTAAAGGACAAATACCCTGAAAACTGATGGGATCAAATAAGAACTCTGCATGTTCCTGCACATTTACCAGAGTTATTTTCTGTTTCTTCCACTCACTCTTTTATTGTATTTAACTTTTATGTACGTGACTACTGTGCCTTCCGATAACATAAACATCCATTTTCCTGGCTTTGTTTTCAATTTCTCCTTCTGTAATATCATGCAACTCTATAACTTGGGTTGATACTATTCATGTCGAATATTATAAGAAGTTTATGAAACCTTATAAAATAATGTCTCCACTTAAAGTGCAAATGCTTTTAAAGTCTGTTTTTAAGACTTATTTAGAAAATAACCTTATTTTCTAAGTAGTCAAGGCTATTACAGGTTTTATTTCATTTAAAATTGATAAAAACATAAGCACATTTCAGGAAGTCACATTTTACAGAGGAGGGTACTGAGATGTGCAGATAATAGGTAGTATGTCCAGTGCTGCCGCAAGTGGTTGATTCAGATTTCACACCCATGCAGTCTGGCTCCAGAAGGAGTAACCACTTAACTTCCTATTTAAGAGAATCTGAATAATTCAATTTTTGTAAGTAATTACAAATTTTGTCTTTATATTCCATGTCTTGGAGTTATGCAATGCAAGAGTGGTAATGGAAGATAAATTACCCAGGCAAGTGGAAATGAGAGGGTTTCTTCCTCTCTTCCTTCACAGAGGGAGGTAGAAAGTCAGCTAGGTATCTCAGTGTAGGTAATCGCATTAACCACTTGCTCCCACATTCAGCCTTTCTTTTCAGAGGGAAGGAACTTCGGAAACTTGAGGGAGGATTTATTGTCCTCTATTGTTGACAAACTATGAAGCATGTTAATTACTTTGGAAACTGGTATATGAAAAACTGAATCTTAAATGCAGTAATTCACAGAACCAGCTGAAGCTCTTCATATTTGTTGACTCATGATTGGAAAAGGAATAGCTTTGGGAAGAATTGAATAAGATGGCCTTCGATGGGAAGGGGAAAAGAATAACAACTACATTCAGATAAATATCCCTGGGTCAGGAAGATCCCCTGGAGAAGGGAATGGCGACACCCTCCAGTATTCTTGCCTGTAGAATCCCATGGACAGAGGAGCCTGGTGAACTGTAGTCCATGGGGTCGCAAATAGTCAGGCACAACTGAGTGAGTACCACTTGAACTATTCTCAGATAAATATGCGAAATCTAAGGCTAATCTAAGGAGATGGGCTGCTCCTAAGCACCAAATCCTCTGAGGAAATTTCAGCACAGTTTTATTGTTCTTATATCCTGATCTGTCCCCAGTGGGACATTTGCAGTGGATCTTGCTTTAGGATGCTCACACAGTCCTCAAAATCCCTCACCCAATCCTGTCCCCACCCCGCTTAGTGGTAATCTCTGGTATCAGTTTGGTAGGTTTCTTTCTGTAAATTCTACTTTTTCATTTCCATGAAAAGATCTTGGCAATATTTAAATGTTAACTCATTTAGATCTCCCTGGTTCCTTTTAGAAGTCTATATATTCTGGTATTTATTTGTCAGATTGGAGATTCAGATGGTAAAGAATCTGTCTGCAATGTAGGAGACGTGGGTTCTGTCCCTGGGTTGGGAAGACCCCCTGGAGAAGGGAATGGTAACCCACCCCAGTATTCGTGCGTGCGGAATTCCGTGGACAGAGGAACCTGTTGGGCTACAATCCACGGGGTCGCAAAAAGTTGGACACAACTGAGCAACTCACACGTTACATTACATATACCATGGAATGAGTACATCATTCATATTCTCATCAACAGAATCTTATATCTGAAGTCTTTTCATAAACATTCTTAAACATGTTCCTTATACACATGTGTAGCTACTTCCCCAGAACAGCTAACACAGAACAGTTCATTGGCATTTTAAATTTTTGTAGCTATCTTCATGAGTTTGAGTAAACTCCGGGAGTTGGTGATGGACAGGGAGGCCTGGCGTGCTGCGATTCATGGGGTCTCAAAGAGTCGGACACGACTGAGTGACTGAACTGAGCTATCTTCAAACTGTCATACAAAATGGTTAAACAAATTCACATTTATACAGTGAATAGATGAGATAACATATTTCCACATTGACCTTTTTTTTTCATCCCAAAGCCTTTTGTATTATTCATTCATCAACTTTTGTTAATATTTAACTTAGAACATATCCTAACATTTTAAACCATTTTGTTGGATTAAAAATTGCATCTTGTTTTTATTTTTAAGGTCCTAATTATAATTTTATATAGCATATTCTAATACTTTTGACATTTATTTTTCTTCCACTTATATGAAATCCATAGATTAATATGAAGTATTCACATGAACCTCATTATTTAAAAATAATTTTATCCAGTGGTAAATCTAATTTCAAGACTATTTGCACTATTGAGATGCTAGCACCCTAACTAGTTTAATTTAATGTAGATTATGTAAAATAATACTTTAATTATATTTGAGTAGCTGAAAATTATTGAAGCAACTACAGTATACATTTAGCTTACTATTAAATGTCTTGTATATAATTTGTTTGGGTTCTTATTTTAAAAATCCTGAAAGCATTCAATAATTGATAAGTTAATAATTGTAAAGTAGTTAATATAGATTCTGGAATTAATAAATTTCAAAGACATAGTAGCAGATTGATTTTTAATGCCACTCTTTAGATAGGTATATGGGAATCATTGGTCAGTTTATGTTATTTTAGATGTATATTATGCAAATAAATTATAAAATTCAGTGGTATGAACATAATGGAAAAAAGCTATTCTAAAAATAGAGTTGAATTTGAATATATACTTTGGGTTCTGTCAGTTTAGCTGCTTTTTGTCATTTGAAAGCAAAGTATCTTAAGAATGTAGTAATGTCTCTAAGAAAATATTAGTTGGATTAATTTTTTAAATTAAAAATAGAATATTTAATGCAGGGTAAAATGTTGGCATGACATTGTAAGAAAGATCATTATTGAAGGAAGTATACAATTGCTGTGAGAAAATGGTGTAAAGTGAATTGGAAAAAATATATATTAGCTACCAAAAAATATGAAGGAAATGCTACCCAAAATATACATATATAAAATACATATATTTCTTATATATGTATATAAAATATGTGTTATTGTTTTTTTCTAATTTATACCGGGATGTAGAAATGATCACATCCAATTTCCCCATATGCAAATGAGAAAAAAAGGCCCATTTGTGACAGACAGTATAGCAAAAACTATTTGGAGTGGGAAATGAGTAGTTCTGTTCTGGTTGTGCTTTTGTTTTGTCATACGCTATCTTTTTTGCTTTTAAATATTTTTTAAAGCATGTAGTGATTGTCCCCAAAAGGCCACATTCTATATTTAACTTTTATGTAGATTTCCTTATGTATTCCTCACTACAGCTTCTTGAGATCACTTTGTATCTGTTTTTTGGATACCAAACTGAGAGAGCTAGAGAATGAAACAATATTTCAAAGTCTTTTTCTGATTTTCTTTTTTATTTTAACCATTTATGTTCATTTTCTCTTCCACATTATTGCTTTTATTTTGATTTTATTGGATTCTGCAAGTCACTACATAGATACTGACATTAAAATATTTAATAAAATGTTGGAATGCTAAATTGTGAGGACTGACCAATAAAGACATTCATCCTTTCATCAGAGAAATTAAATTAACTTAAAATAATGCCTATGGGGTTCTTCAAATTAACATTCATTTTCCGCTTACATACACTGTAGAAGATTTCTGAAATACAGGTAGCAAGCTACACATATTCCATAGTTACATAAATTATAGAGTCATTTTCTAGTGAAAATAGATAGTTGGGAATCGGTAACAAAAATAAATGTATTTTGTTCTCATAAACATTGATGCTGAAGGCCATGATGTTCCCAAACAGGGATAATGGTTATTGCCAAGAAATAGTTCAATTTGGTGGTACTGCTCTGTTCTGTCAAGTATAAATAAAAGAATATAGTCATATTATTTTGAGTAAAAGAAAGAATATTCTTTGAGAAGGATAAGAGATGTGATGATATAGCCCTATGTCCCCTTGTGAAGTATTAAAAAAACAAAACATTTTAGTTACATGGGCCCAATGTTGTTACCATCTGGATAGTAGGAAATGAGTTTAAACAGAATAACAACAGTCTCAGTATAACATTATGTGGCATAACAGGAAGGATACAACTGTTACAACTTTATAAAAATGTAAAGTCAAATGCATGCCAATCATTTACAAGATATGACTATTTAAATTTATCAAGGTTAATTTATAGTGAAGGACTGTCCAGAATTTGGAAAGTGTCTTGCATGCATAGGTGCTCAGTCACTTCAGTTGTGTCCAACTCTCTGTGACCTCATGGACTGTAACCCGCTAGGCTTCTCTGTCCATGGGATTCTCCAGGCAAAAATACTGGAATGGGTTGCCATCTCCTCCTGCAGGGGGTCTTCCTGACCCAGGGATCAAACCCCCATCTCCTGGGTCTCCTGCATCATAGATTGATTCTTTATCTACTGAGTCTTAATTGATTAAATTAAAACATTCTTATAAGTTTAACTCTGTTATTTTTTTCTGTACAGCTAGTATTTAAATGGAAAAGCAATGCACACACATAGACACCTACACAGATATATATGGATGTAAATGTAATCATGACCTTATGACAATCATGGAAAAACAAAAATGTTAAAAGAATTGAACACATAAATCAAATCTACACCGTTGCATTTCCTCACTGCCAGGAGATATTTGTCAAAAAGAGAAGTGGAAAATGTATGATTTTCAAATAGCTTGTGGATATTTATTGCAGGGAGTATTCCTCCACTATAAATACACTGAATACTGTCACAACAAAAATGAGCATATGTGAGTGTCAGTATTTAGAATAAATTGCTTGTGTCCTTACAGTATTCTAACAGTTTATCTGGGGTATAAACTTACATTTTAGCTAATATGTTACATATTTACTTAGTTTTTAAGTTACAGATAAAGTAGTGAAAACACAATTTAAAAATAAATGAGCTTACAAATGTGTTTTAATCTAGCTTGTAAAATATATGAATTTTGTATTTGTAATGTGATTATGTCAAGATGGGCTAAATAAAGAGCTCAAGTCCATTTTGTTCACATACTTCTGGACACTCTTAGCCACACAAAAAAGGGAATGCATCTCTTCATGTCTGTACTGCAATTGCCTCTGTATTTTTATCACTTATTGGTGAGAACAATTTGCTACAAAGCAATAATAAAATGGAATGTAATCAAATGTCACTATGGTCTGTTATACTGAAGTAATGTCAGGTAAGAATAATAGGTTTCATAAAATGCTGAGTGAATCTGGGAACAACCCGATTCAATTGGTATTCAGATTCATGGCTCAATAAAATTACTCATATACACTTGGTATACACATATTGATATACAATAAGCTATGTCTGTGATTATATTTAATTCGATATATTTTTTCCAACAGTGGATTATTGAAGGACTTTATTATGTGAGATTTTGTGAGTCAAAATTCTTCAATAGATTTTAAATCACAAGTGTAATAATATTAAGGAGAAACTTATTTAATGGTTTTTAATTCCAGGGTCCCTTACTAGAGGAGAAAAAGCAGCCAAGGCTATGCTCTGTTTGTAGATCCAAGATGCAAGGTTTTCAAAAGATACATTAATGTCAGGGTGTGTGCCTCAGTGCTGTCATGTCAGACTCTTTGTGGTCCACCAGTCTCCTCTGTCCATGGAATTTTTCCAGCAAGAATGTTGGAGTGGGTTGCCATTTCCTCCTATAAGGGATCTCACCAACCCAGAGATTGAACCTGCTTCTCCTGTGGCTCCTGCATTGTCAGGCTGATTATTTACCTCTGAGTCACCTGGGAAGCCCTAATGTCAGGTAAGCTGAGCAAATTAGATAACAGAAATTCAAAGACAAAACTGTCACTGTGACTGTTATGTCCTGAAATGCTACAGTCCTCAACATCCAAACCACCTCTAAACTTCCATGGTCCATTGAGATTATTGAATTCAAGTCCTGGCTTCCAGTCTGCTGAAAGTTTGTTCCCTTCCATCTCTTGTAGTATCTATAGAAAGAAAGATGTCATGCATGTCAAGGAGATACCTAGTGATGTCTTCTCCAAGGCCTCAGTGATGAAAGATGAGTAGATTTAGGCTATCAAGATTCATTGTGGAGTTTCAGTGGCTGAAGTACTAAAGCAAATGCATTTTAAAGAGAAAACATGCTGTGTAATTTTTGCATAAAGGTTCAGTTCTGCCAAGAAGAATGATTTTTAGCTTGAACTCTCAAATTTGAATACCCATCAGTACCAATTCAGTCGTATGCATGTGTGGATGAGCTGCACAAGGGAGCATTGTGGGGTTTGATGGTTTCCAGAAAGATACAACTTTATCAAAACTACTCAAATTTTATTAAATGTAGATACTGTCTGGTCAAACATCTCTGCCTTTTGAATACTTCAGCATGTGTCCCCTGGTAGAGAGAAGTCCCTAGTAGTTAGCTTTAAGACAATAATCTTAAATATACAAGTAGAAAGTGAAAAAGAACCTGATCTCTGTGTAGTAAAATGTGCAGTGTTATTAGTTACTTAGTCATGTCTGACTTTTTGCAACCCCATGGATGGTTGCCCGCCAGGCTCCTCTGTCCATGGGATTTTCCAGGCAAAAATTCTGGAGTGGGTTGCCATTTCCTCATCCAAGGAATCTTCGTGACCCAGGGATCAAACTGGAGTCTCCTGTGTCTCCTGCATTGGCAGGCAGATTTTACCACTGTGCCACGTGGGAAGCCCTATAGTAAAATAATGAATGGTGAAATAAGATAACTTGTTCTTTCAGGGCCAAAGATCATTTTCCTTCTCTGGGCCTGATGGATACATGAGTCTTCTGCTATAGTGTTACAAGTCTGTGGAGTGGCAATCAAGGGAAAAAAAATCAAGGCAAAGCCGTCCTAATTCAGTGCCCATTTCATCATAGTGGAGTAGACTCATGAGTTGTGGAAACATTGATTTTTTTTTTTTCTGAAGAAAATCTGGGATGTCAGCAGTTTCCCCTACTCCTGGCTTCAAATACCATCTAGATGCTAAAGACTCCACCTTGCATTTCACTACCCTTGAACTCTCCCTTGAACACAGACTCATGTACAGTGATTGACTGCCTAGTCAATATCTTTTCTTAGATATGTATTTAATTAAGCACTAGCTAAACCACTATAGAAAAGAGAATAAGTCACAGAGCCATGTCAAGTTTAAAGAGGACATAAAAATTATGCCCAGGTAAAATTTAGACCTCTTAATAAAGAACAGAGAATGAATATTGTTAGGTAGCCAGTATCATCTGATGGCAGGTAAGTCATAGGTGTCTATGAGCATAATGTGTCCAAAAATGGAGCGCTCAAGTTTTCCTTCCAAACATGCTTCCCTTAAAGTTTGTCCTGTTTGAGCTAGTTGCTCAGGATAAAAGCCTTGGTGGTGTCTTGGGTTCCCCATCACTGCCTCTTTTTCCTTCTGATTCCAAATTTGTCCCACTAATAAATTGTGTTATCCCTTCCTTTGCAAAGGTCTGAAATCCTACATGTTTCTTTACTTTCTCTGCTTACCCCACAGTCTGAGCCACTGCTCTTTCTCTCCTGGGTTATTGTGATAACCGCCAAAGTCATCTTCCTGCCTCCCACTTTGGCTTACAATAGTTTCTTCTGCACACATCAACCATAATGCTGTTTATCTAATCATGAGTCTCCTCCGCTGGAGTATGTCTCACTTCTAGTTAAGTGACAAATCTCCTTGCATTCTACCCTTTCTTCCAACTTCAGCCCTTACCCATTAGCCCTGTCTCACTCTGTTCCAGGCAGACTTGTCCTTTCCTCTTAGTTATTCCTCAAATACATTGAACACTTTTTCCCCCTCTTCAGGAGCTTTGAAGCTATTGTTCTCTCTGCTTGACATTGTTTCTTTAATTTCTGTTTTCAATTTTTCACTTGCTCCAAGTCACTTTTCAAATGCCACCTTTTCAGAGTGATCTTTCAGATCAGGTCTGAGTCTTAAAGTTGTATAAAAAAAGAACATATATGTCAGCCAATCTCTCTTCCTTTCCTTATTTTGTTACTCTTTAAGAAAGATATATGTATATATAGAATTTTTAAGCATGTGAGTACATATTTAAGACATATTCAAATAGTATGGTGTACTGAACATAAAAGTACCTCCAGAATAGTTGAAAGGTGGGTGATAGAGTAATGACCCCTCAAAGATATTCACATGCTGATCACTGGAACCTGTGATAACTTTTACCACAAAGGGAAATTACAGTTGCAGATGGAATTGTTTGCTAATCATTCAGTCTTCAAATAGAATATTCTGGATTATCCCAGTGGACCCAGTGTAATCACAAAGATTCTTAGAATTGTAAGAAGGAGACGAGGAAAGAATCTGAGTAATGGCAGGATGAGAAGGACTTGGTTCACTGTGCTGGCTTTAAAGATGGATGAAGGGGCCATGTGCCCCAGAAAGCAGAAAATCTCTAGACTGGAAAGGGCAAGTAACTAGATTCTCCTCCAAGACTTTCAGAAGGAATATTCCCCAGCAAGACTCATTTCAGGCATTTCAGTTCGGTTCAGTCGCTCAGTCATGTCCGACTCTTTGAGATCCCATGGACTGCAGCATGCCAGGCCTCCCAGTCTGTCACCAACTCCCGGAGTTTACTCAGACTCATGTCCATTGAGTCGAAGGAGACGGAGGAGAAGGAGAGAAAAGGACGACAGAGAATGAGATGGTCAGATGGCATTTCAGACATGTAACCTGCAAAATTATAAAATAATAAATTTGTGGTAAGTTGTCACAGCAGCAATAAGAAGTGCTTCCCTGGTGGCTCAGTGATAAAGAATCTGCCTACCAATGCAGGGGATGCAGGCAATGTGAGTTCAAGCCCTGGGTGGGGAAGACCCCCTGGAGAAGGATATGGCTACCCACTCCAGTATTCTTGCCTGGAGAATTCCAAGGACAGACAATCCTGGTGGGCTACTGTCCATGAAGTCACAAGAGTCAGACACAACTTCATGATTAAACCACCACCACAGTAATCTGGTCCCATCACTTTATGGCAAACAGATGGGGAAACAATGGGCTCCAAAATCACTGCAGATGGTGACTGCAACCATGAAATTAAAGGACGCTTGCTCCTTGGAAGAAATGCCATGACCAACCTAGCTGCTGCTGCTAAGTCACTTCAGTCGTGTCCGACTCTGTGCGACCCCATAGACGGCAGCCCACCAGGCTCCTCTGTCCCTGGGATTCTCCAGGCAAGCATACTGAAGTGGGTTGCTATTTCCTTCTCCAATACATGCATACATGCTAAGTTGCTTCAGTTGTCTCCGACTCTGTGCAACCCCATGGACAGCAGCCCACCAGCCTCCTCTGTCCACAGGATTCACCAGGCAAGAATACTGGAATGCGTTGCCATTTCCTTCACCCATGACCAACTTAGATAGCATATTAAAAAGCGAAGACATTACTTGGGTGACAAAGGTCCATCTAGTCAAAGCTATGGTTTTTCCAGTAGTCATGTATGGATGTGAGAGTTGGACTATAAAGAAAGCTGAGCACTGAAAAAATGATGCTTGTCAACTGTGATGTTAGAGAACACTCTTGAGAGTCCCTTGGACAGCAAGGAGATCCAGCCGGTCAATCCTAAAGGAAATAATTCTTAAATATTCATTGGAAGGACTGATGCTGAAGTTGAAACTCCAATACTTTGGCCACCTGATGTGAAGAACTGACTCATTGGGAAAGACCCTGATGCTGGAAAAGATTGAAGGAAGGAGGAGAAGGGGATGACAGAGGATGAGATGGTTGGACAGCATCACTAGCTTAATGGAGTTTGAGTGTGAGCAAGCTCCAGGAGTTGGTGATGCACGGGGAAGCCTGGCGTGCTGCAGTCCATGGGGTCGCACAGAGTCGGACATGACTGAAACGACGGAACTGAACCACAGCAATAGGAAACAAATTCGAAGAAAAATATATTTTAAGTTAAGTATAATTTGGATATTCTCCTAGCAAAGGTAAGGTATTTGCCTGAGTTGGTGGTTCTTACCTCTGTGAAAATTCTTTTGTTTACAAACTTGCCTTACTTCATTCCTGTCTAACCTGAAATAGTACCTGTCTTTGTGTAAATGCTCATTTTGTAGTTGTATAGATGCTCATTTTGTAGTTGTATAGAACTGTATTTGTTTTTGATTGGTCAGAATAGCTTCAGGAAGTATTCTTCTTTTATTGATTCTATAACTATGTTTAGAGTTATTTAAAACTCTAATAAAATATTATTCACTGGAAGATAAGTGAAAAAGTATGCTTATATGAATTCAAGTAAAATTTCTGATAAATAAAATCGGAATTTTGTTAATTTCAGTTTTTCACCAAAACTATTAACAGTGGAGTAACAATAATAAAATAATAATTAAAATTTATTTGACACTATGCATCAAGCATTTTTTATATGCATACCTGTGACTAGATGCACTCCGAGTAACATGTGTTTGTGACACATTCAACTGTTGTAGCATTTTATAGAATGAAAAAACTGGTGCAAGGAAAAATTAGATACATTGCTCAAAGTGCAACAACTAGAAAGTATTTCAGAGAATGAATTTTCTCCTAGAATTCCAGATTAAGTATGTGTCCATTGTATGATTTAAATTCTTGGGCTGTTATGAGTTAAACAATCACAAGAAGATAGAAAGCTAGTGCTCAGGCATTTATATGAGCTCATTATGTTTTGAGGTTTCTCTGTTTACAGTGGTTTGTTCTCTACATTTCAAGAAAGCTAGCTTATATTATGCTCTGGGTACATGTCTATGTGTGAATGTGTGTGTATATGTGTTTTGTTTGCAGCTGCTAACTTGCACCTGCATCGGCCTGAATCCAGCTACAACCCACTATTAGTGCATATTAACTGGAATACTTGGAACTGTCTTTGCTTGCCTTTGACATTAATGGTTGACCCTAATGTTCCTTTATCTTTAAACAGCCAATCTTCTTTTCAGAATATTCTTCTTTTAGCACTATATTCAGCTAATTTGATGTGTTGTCATTTTGTTTTCCAACTAGTTTTAAGGTTTAGCAATTCAAAATGCATTTGTTATAGTGGAGCACAACTCTAGGATATGCTAGCAGTTGTGTTTCTCTTCTTTTATTTTTTAAACATGGTCATTTATACAACCAAGAAAATAAGCTTTAAGGTGATATGGGCTTCCTTGGTGGCTCAGCTGTAAAGAATCCACCTGCAATTCAGGAGTTGCAGCAGACAAAGTTTCCATCCCTGGGTTGGAAAGATCCCCTGGGGGAGGGCATGGCAACTCACTCCAGAATTCTTGCCTGGAGAGTCCTGGACAGAGAAACATGGCAGGCTACAGTCACACAGAGTTGGACACAAATGAAGTGACTTAGCATGCATGCATGCAAAGTTGGTATTTTGTTTTTACCTTTTTCATTTTTCAAAATCAATGTTATAGAGCAAACCATAGACATTTAACACACTTTTAAAAGTCCTAATCAGTATTTTTTTTAAGAGAAAATTAAATTAGTGCCACAAAGGGATTAAATATCACAGTTCCTTTTTGTGTTCTTCTCTGGCAAAGTAATCAGTCACCTACATAGTTATTGAGTGCCATTTCAGTAGAAATTGCATATGAATTTAAATTGTGTATTTGAGTACTTGACTTATATTGAGAAAACTGACCACATTTCCTCACATGAATGGAAGATACATGTATCTGACTAATTAAATAGCTTTTTTCTTAAAGTGAGGGCTTCCCTGGTGGCTCAGATGGTAAAGAAACTGCCTGATATGCAGAAGACCAGGGTTCAGTTCCTCGGTTGGGAAGATCCCTTGGAGAAAGAAATGTCAACCCACTCCAGCAGTCTTGCCTTGTGAATTCCATGAACAGAGGAACTTAGAGGGCCAAGTCCATGGAATAGCAAAGAGTCAGACAGGACTGAGCAACTTTCATTTTCCTTAAACTGAGTTTTTTGTTTATTTGGATTTTTGCATAGTGTTTAAATTCTTCTGTTTTGTCTTTTTTACCTCCAAGATCATTTTATAGGGGTTAAGTCAGGCTGATCAAATTTGGTCAACATAATAATTAAGTACTAAGAATCTATTCAAATAACTGCTTTTAAATTCTTGCACTCGACAATCTTATAGATTAGAATCAAAATAAGGAAAACTGTGGGGGATTTGTAAGAATAGAGACTTGTAAGTTACCGCAATAAACAGTAAAAGAGGAGAGAAAGAAATAAAAGTAAAAATAAAAGAGACTAGAGTTACATATGACACATTCTGTTAAAAAGTGCAGCAGAGTTAATTTTTAATGTTTTTCAGTGAAGCATGGTGCAAGGATTGAGATTTTAGAGATAATTAGTTTTTTGAAGTCTTTTAGGTTTCTAAAAACCAGTAGCTAAGGTATATATTAAATAATAAAAAATAATTGGTTTTAGAGTTTAAACCAATTAAATGCTCTGATTGGTTTTAAATAAAGTTGTTTCTCTTTGTTCTTTCTTCCAGCTGTTTTATTATTATTGATTAAAATATCTAACTCTGTAACCTATGATTTCAATAGTTCATAATAGTCTGATAATATAGAGTAGGAAAATTGCTCAATTCTGAGACTTTATTAGTACAATATTTCTGCTTTTCAGAAATTGATTTGCAGTAAATATTTTAAAATTATGCAGGAGAGAAGAAATCAAACTCTAGGTAATTGATGTTATCAATAGCAATTTTTTTTCACTATGAATGTACAGAACTGATAATATAGTTGAAAATAGCTTTATATTTCTATTACTTTTCTAATCAGTTTATTATATTTGAGCTATTAGATGTCAATAAATACTTTGTGCAGTATTATCTTGTGTGAAATAGGGACAGAAATCTCCCATCATTACACATTACTAAAAATAGAAATATTTGTTGTGTGATTTTTGTTTGCTTAAATGGTTAATGTTAGGTTAAAAATAAAACAAAACTCCTCTTAAGATGTCATTAGATATTTTCATTTAAAACAATTTATACTTATTTTTAATTTAATAAGAATTTAATTTTCAGCTTTCTGCAAGATAAGGGATAAACCACTGGGGAGTATATTGATGAACGCATTGTAATCTCTGCCGAAAAAGAAGCATTCACTTCAGTTCAGTTGCTCAGTCGTGTCAGATTCTGCAGCCCCATGGACTGCAGCACTCCACGCTTCCCTGTACACCAACTCCCAGAGCCTGCTCAAACTCATGTCCATTGAGTCGGATGCCATCCAACCCTCTCATCCTCTGCCGTCCTCTTCTTTTGCCTTCAATCTTTCCCAGCATCAGGATCTTTTCCAATGAGTCAGTTCTTCCTATAAGGTGACCAAAGTATTGGAGCTTCAGCTTCAGCATCAGTCCTTCAAAGACACATATATTGTCCTGTGAAGAGATCAGATATTTATCTAGTCCTACCAATGAGCAAAACAATACTGGAGAGGAGTGAAGGAGTTGCTTATATATAAACTGAGAAGATTATACAGCTTTCTTATTAAAAAAAATCTTTGTAAATCCCCAAACTTAGCAAAAATTATAACAAAACTCAAACAGAAAAGCAGGACATAATTTCTAACAGAGCCGCACAATCTTCTGTACCTATACATCTACATCCACAGAGTTGCATTTCTGCAAAGAGAGAAAAATTATAAATTAAGTACTCTTACTATCATGTTTATGTAAACGCAGAATTTCCCATTTTCTTTGCTTTTACAAATGATGCCCATGGCTATAGCATCCTTTACTTAACTTTACAAGTGCCAACTTCAACTGCAGTTTTTCTGTCAAAGACAGTAAAGTGTAGAAAGAAGTTATTAGGCTCTAGGAGCTGTCAGTTTCTTTGACAATTCCAAAAATGCCAGATGTGTTCATAATAAATAGTCTAGTTATGCGTGATGCCTTCAACCTCTGAGATAACGATGTTGAAAAACACCACAGATGGCATCTTGAAATGGGATAAACATCGTGCAAGTGGTGAAAAGGCCAGGGCGAAAAGTAGTTATCGCTCCCCAGTAGTTGAGTGAGAAATTTCCCCGGGTGGGTAACGCTGGCAGAAGCGCATTTGGAGCACTCCTTCAGGTTACTTCCGTGGGCTCAGACAGCAGGTCACTCTATTCCTGGCAGGATCAGCGCCCACACGCAGTGTAACACCATGGAACCTGTCACACTCTCAGATGGGATTTGATGTATCTACTTACCAGGAGACCTTTTTCTCTATCACAAAAAAATGCCCGTATACTGAACGTAATCTCTGTAAAAGGAAAGTGCACAAATCATTACAGGAGAAGGAAATGCTTATCAGAGCCACTAAGGGACTTACCCAAGGTCATGGGGGCAGCTGAGAGAAGAGCTGAAGCATAGCCTTTGGGTTTTTGGCATCAAGGACATGATCCTCCCTCTCTGAGCAGCCTATCATTTTGTTTACTGTCATCACCCATTTGCTTCCCCAGATGAAAGAAAAAATAAAAATAAAAAATAAATCCAAACATATTTCAAAATCAAAAAAAAAAATAGTTGTATATAATATGTATACAACCAAACAGCTATTTAAATTTATTTTTAATTGCCAAGTTTTTTTCTCACCCCATTTCCAGTGCAGGGGCTACATATGACTACCTTAAACATAAAGTCTTGAATGTTAATTGTTTAGCCATTCCAATTCAGATTTTAAATATTGACCCTGAAGATATTTTTGAATCCTAGTACAATCAACTCCTCTGTATCTCTAGGGGACTGTTTCCCGGACAACCAAAGATACCAAAATCCTTAGGTGCTCAAGTCCCTTGTATAAAACGGCATAATATTTGCATTTAACATAAGCACATCCTCCTATACCCTTTAAATCATCTCTAGATTAGTTATACTACTTAACACAACATAAATACTGTGAGAATAGTTTAAGATGCAATGTAAATGCGACATAAATAGTTGCTGATACATTGGCAAATTTAAGTTTTGCTTTTTGGAACTTTTGGAAAAATTTTTTCAGAATATTTTCAATTTGCTTTTGGATCAGTCTGGTGATGCAGAACACCAGGATATGATGGGGTAATTATATATAACTCTGACTTGGAGAAAACTTTAAGTCTGTAAATATTCCTTAGGAAAATAGAAAAAAGACACTATTTTTAGGGCAATCTGACTGACTAAACTTCAGTAATGGGTGTTTATAATGCGAGGAGGAGATATTGACAGTATCTAGTAAATAAACTAGGTTACTTATAAACAATGAACATGTGACACATCTTGGGGAGACAGTTATTCTAAGTGCCCCAAGAGTTCATGTCCTTTATAGAGGTTTAGTAAGTTGCTAAATATAACATCAGGCTTAGAAAATGAAATTTTCCCTCATCATTAATAATCTAAAAAGGTACCAACTCTTTTTACTCAATGGCAATCACTTTAAAATAGTTATTTTGAAGGACTGATGTTTTAACAAAAATTTTGAATTTGACTAGTTGACATATTCATTTAAATTCCCAAAAATACTTCTTTCTGTAGTTTCCTATTTTTAAAGATCAGTGAGTTTGCTTTACTTCTATCTGTGTTCTATTGAATAATGAGAAGTGAAAAATGGAGATTGTGTGTGTGCTTAGATGTAAAATAGTAATTAGACACTGACTGGGCAGCAGAAAGGTTAAACGTTCAACGTGTGCTATTTTAAGATGTGGGAACAACTGCTTTCTCTGTGTCTATGTGCTCTGAAATCCCAGCCAGTATGAGGAGAATTTCCAACTGAGCATGTGAGAGCCACTCACGATTTGCAGCTCTCCTTCTTAAACGGACCTTGTGTTTAGGAATCAGTGTACAGTTTCAGGAAACTCCTGTGTGTTTGCATTTGGAATATTGCCTGTTACAGAAAGCTGTCCTCTCATAAGTGTGTGCAGAGCAGCCCCTTCTGTAAGAATAGGCATAGAACACCCTTTCTGTTGATGAGGTTGATGTTCAAGGATACTCTTTTTGTAAAATGAGGGCCCAAGAATTTTACTTGAGATAAGTTTATAAGTTGGCTAAGTCCACATATCTATTTACCTAATTCTAAAGAATACCTTTTCACCAACATTAGGACATTTGATTGGTTGAGTCAGACATGACTTAGTGACTCAACAACAACAATCAAGTCAAATATATTAGACTTGCCAACAACCACTTTCATTATATCATGTTGCTATTTTTAGGAATATAGCAATCTATAATTAACAAAAAATGATGATTTGAGGTAAAATCAAGTTATCAGAAATATTGCCTTTTTCAGTAAGAAATCTGATAGGTAAACTGCTATTCTCTTCTTGACCCCTTCTTAGAAATGTACTCTACAAAGCAAAAATTATAACAGCTCACATCAGTGGAGATACAGATGATTATTATTTCAAATTTAAATACTATAGAACACTGTTCTGTTTAATTTTACAGGCCATTTTGGAAAAGATGCATCATCCAAACATTCTATAAACTGCTTTGTAGTGGTTTCATAATTTCTGTTTAAGAGTCATTATCTGTTACCTTGCCCAGGCAAAATCTAATAAACATCATACAAAACATAATAAGGAATGAATTGTCTGTTTAAATATAATTTTAGAACTGAAATAAATACAACCTTAAAAAGGGAGATAGATCACTAATACTATCAAGGAAACAGGTGGATGAAATGAAAGTAGCTTCTAAAATGTCAGTAATTTTAACAAGGACAGCAGGTCAAATGGGAACAGAATTAATTGTGTGCTTACACATTTTCCTGTGAGGAAGATAAAGCTTCAGATTGTAATTGCTGATCACTATGACTTCCGTGACTCTCATGATTTTCGAATGAAAGTCTTCACTATAAAAACTTTTGCCTTACTTCTCATCATTTTGTCAAATGCCCAAATGGATTCACACATTTATTAAATATTTATTGTTGCAGTATGTAAGATACTGGGCCAAGCATGGTTACAATTTATAAGAAGTAAAAATATAAATGCAGCATATGAAAATAAAATTTGAGGGTAAAAGTTTGGATGGTTAGACATGCGGATTCTATTTTACTTGTATTAATTCCGTTCTATAAACACAACTGTGAGAATTTGTAATTGAAGGTCAGAAGGCCCCATACCTTGAACGATAAGCTTGTGATTCAGATTCAAGTGACTGACTACATACAGGATGTTTCACCAGCAAAAGTAATTACTAATTCTATTCCCATTAGAAGAGAAATATAAATTAGTTAATGATTTTCTTTCCTTATCATTTTTAATTTAATGATCCTGAAAATGTTAGATAGCTGTTTGCTCTTAGAATTACAGAAAAGTCAAGGAGTGCATTTTTTCAAAAACTTTAATGGATTTTTAAGTCACTGTGTTGTGAAAGGTTAGCAAATCTCTATGGTCATTCTAATTTAAGTGCAGAAAATGCATTTTGAATAGATGTCAGATAAATAGTTTTAGAAATACTCTTACAAATTACTTTTGTCAGATACATAGTAACTTAAATGTATAATACATAGGCACTTGAAGAAAATCTGTTATGCCTGTATTATATCTCTTGTGGCAGTGAACTCCAAGTAATTTTCCTAATTCTTCTGGGCTAAAGGCACATATTAAATATAAAAGAAATACTGGTGGAATTGCATGTTTAACCCAGTCTTTAGGCATTCTCTTTAAACCATGTTTTTATCAAAATGATTAAACTACCTTGGATAAAACTTTTGGTTTCGGGCACATGATGAATGACAATATCATTTGAGACAGATAATGACATAATTTAGTTTAAAAGAAAACAGAAATAAAATTTGTAATGTATTTTTTTAGCCTTTAAAATGACTATATATTAAAATGTGCTAATATGACCTCTCCATTTTAAAGTTCATTATGCTTATTAGGAGAAGCTCATAGATAAAAGGTATTTTTATAGAAAGGGATGGCTTAGACAAGTAAAAGATGACTTTCCCTACTACTGACCTTCAAGATGAGGCAGGCACAAGGATGGAAGTTCCTCTGGGTCTAAGTAGAAGAACAATAGCAGAAAAAATGGATATGAGCCAAATTTTGCAGATTTGCTTTCATATTCTTGCTTTGGATTTTTCAATTTGTGAGAAATAGTTTAGTTATAGATTAAAAAAAAATTTGTGATCTTACAACCAGATGAAAATCATCCTTAATCTGCATTATTATAAATAGAGAATGCTATTGCCTAATTTATTTATATCCCTTCTAAGCAAAATATCAATGAACATCTAGCAGCATCTAGGAATCATTCATTTCTGGAATGGTTTAACATAAAATGAATATGGGCATACTTTCATTAAATGAAGTCCATTCTTGATTACACAGTTGTGCATGGGTGTCTGAATATAAGACTGGCAAAATAAAACAAACTGTTTATAGTTATTGCTCATATAATTTTTTCTTTATTGTTTTGCTTCCATGTATTAATGCAGTCTTGTCATTACAATAATTGAGAGTTTTAAATTTAGATAATGTTTTCATAGTATCAAGTATATTTTGTATGTGATATTTATGTGTATACATACAATATATATTGCATATATTGTATTTATATATTGTATGTTTATGTTATGAATATTAATATATAATTATGGGGTATATAATATATATTGTTGAAGAGTGATCATTATTTAAATTATTGCTGAATCCTCAAGTATTTTAGTTGCTTGACAGATTTGGCTAAGCAAGTTACTTCTGTATGTTTTGCTAACATGGCTGAATGAATAAAATTGTAAATTATGATGAAGTTGTAGCTTCAAAGAACGAACAACACTGACATGTTGATTCATGTTAAAACATAGTTTTTGAAATTATTCTAAAAAATAACTCAGTCCATTGTTTTTTGACCTAATGTAGCATGTTAAACAGTCTTTTTTACGTATTTAAAAGTTGACTGAATGACATTTATATAAAGTTTGGAAAAGTGATATGATCTGATTGTCATTTTTAAAAGATCATTCTGTACATTATTTTTATACAAATTTTTTAAAACTGTAGTTTCTTAAATGTATCACCCAAATTTGTCTGTAGATGACAGACTTTGTGTTAAAAAAAAAACAAGGTATAAATAAGAAAACCTGTTAGAAACTTAGTTTAACAATAAGAGATGAGAGAGGAGGACAACTTAGACCTGGATGATAACAGTGGAATTACTAGTGAAAGTTATTTATTTAGGCTTTATTTTGAAGAGAAGGAATTTGATGAGGAATAAAGGGTGGAGTATGGAAAATGACAGTCAAGGCTGATCTCAAGTTGATTTGACTACATCTGGAATGCATTTTTTTTGTTGTTGTTGTTGAAGACTGGCTTGGAGAATTTTGAGCATTACTTTGCTAACCAGGCTTCAACAATCATGAACCGTGAACTTCAGATGTTCAAGCTGGTTTTAGAAAAGGCAGAGGAACCAGAGATCAAATTGCCAACATCTGCTGGATCATCGAAAAAGCAAGAGAGTTCCATAAAAACATCTATTTCTGCTTTATTGACTATGCCAAAGTCTTTGACAGTGTGGATCACAATGAACTGTGGAAAATTCTGAAAGAGATGGGAATATCAGACCACCTGACCTGCCTCTTGAGAAACCTGTATGCAGGTCAGGAAGCAACAATTCGAACTGGACATGGAACAACAGACTGGTTCCAAATAGAAAAAAGAGTACATCAAGGTTGTATATTGTCACCCTGCTTATTTAACTAACATGCAGAGTACATCATGAAAAATGCTGGGCTGGAGGAAGCACGAGCTGGAATCAAGATTGCTGGGAGAAATAACAATAACCTCAGATATACAGATGAAACCACCCTTATGGCAAAAAGTGAAAAAGAACTAAAGATCCTCTTGATAAAAGTGAAAGAGGAGAGTGAAAAAGTTGGGTTAAAGTTCAACATTCAGAAAACTTAAGATCATGGCATCTGGTCCCATCACGTCATGGGAAATAGATAGGGAAACAGTGGAAACAGTGTCAGACTTTATTTTTGGGGTCTCGAAAATCACTGCAGATGGTGACTGCAGCCATGAAATTAAAAGACGGTTACTCCTTGGAAGGAAAGTTATAACCAACCTAGGCAGCATGTTAAAAAGCAGAGACATTATTTTGTCAACAAAGGTCCGTCTGGTCAAGGTTATGGTTTTTCCAGTGGTCATGTATGGATGTGAGAGTAGGACTATAAAGAAAGCTAAGCGGCAAAGAATTGATGCTTTTGAACTGTGGTGTTGGAGAAGACTCTTGAGAGTCCCTTGGGCTGCAAGGAGATCCAACCAGTCCACCTTAAAGGAAATCAGTCCTGAATGTTCTTTGGAAGGACTGATGTTGAAGCTGAAATTCCAATACTTTGGCCACCTGATGTGAAGAACTGACTCACTGGAAAAGACCCTGATGCTCGGCAAGATTGAAGGCAGGAGGAGAAGGGGATGACAGAGAGGTGAGATGGTTGGATGGCATCACCGACTGTATGCACATGAGTTTGAGTAAACTCCAGGAGTTGGTGATGGACAGGGAAGCTTAGTGTGCTGAGGTTCATGGGGTCGCAAAGAGTCAGACACAACTGAGTAGCTGAACTGAACTGGAATGCATTTATCAGTTACCATATAGAGAAGACTGATGAGGCTCAGTTTTTGAAAGGAAAAGAGTTCAATTTTGGCATGAAGTCTGAAATCCTATTATATAAAATTACTCGAGAAACAATTTCGATGCATAGGTCTAATGTTCAAGTGAAAGGTGTGAGATAGACATATATTTTGTCAATTATCTCTGTGTAGTTGATTTTAAGACATGAAACTTGGTGAGAACATTTTACTGAGGAAATGCAAAGTAGGAATCTAGTAACTGACTTTAGGGATGGGAGCAATAAGTAGGGGAGATGAGATCACAAAAGCAAACAACGTAAGTGACTAATGATATAAATATAAGGAGACAAGACAGCAATGCTTTTATAAAATTCATTTTATTGAGATATTATTGACATATAGCACTATATGGGCTTCCCTCATGGCTCAGATGATAAACAATCTGCCTGCAGTGCTGGAGACCTAGGTTTGATCTGGGAGACCTGGGATGGGATGATCCCCTGGAGGAGGGCTTGGCAACCCACTCCAGTATTCTTGCTGGGGAGGATCCCATGGATAGAGGAGTCTGGTGGGTACAGACCATGGGGTTGCAAAGAGTCGGACATGACTGGGTGACTAAGCACAGCACATAGCACTATATAAGTTTATAATACATGGCATATGATATCACTTAAATATTCAAATAAGTTTGATGAGCATCTATCACATATCTACAGAATTAAGGGAATAGAAAAAAATTAGTGTTTTTAAAGCCAAAATAAGACTGAACAAATGTGTCAGTTACTTTTAAGAAATCAAATAGGTTGAGATTGGAGGAAACAAAACAATAGGTTTAGTCATGTGCAAGTGAATTTTGACCCTGACAAGAGTTGTTTTATGGCAAGGGTAAAAACCTTGATTAGAATATATTCAGCAGACAGAATATCCCATGGGGAAATAGAGAGTACATATTTATAGAGGTACAGTACTCCAAGGGGCTCCCAGGTGGTGCAGTAGTAAAAAAAAAAAAAATCTGCCTGCTAATGCAGAAGATGAAACAGACTGGGGTTTATTGCCTAGAGTGGGAAGATCCCCTGGAGGAAAAAATGGCAACCCACTCCAGTATCCTTGCCTGTAGAATCCTATGGACAGAGGAGCCTGGTGGGCTACAGTCCATGGATGTGCAAAGAGTCGGACACGACCGAGCGAATATGCACAGCACATAGCACTATATAAGATTATGATATATGGCATACAATATCACTTAAATATTCAAAATAAGTTTAATGAACATCCACAAACTCACATATCTACAGAATTAAAGCAATAGAAAAAGAAAGATAGTAATGTTTTTAAAGCCAAAATAAGACTGAACAAACTTGTCAGTTACTTTTGAGAAAAATAGAGTGAGATTGGAAAGAAAACAAATAAAATAGGTTTAGCCATGTGAAGGTCATTTTTGACCCAGGCAAGAGTTGTTTTATGGCAAGGGTAAAAATCTTGATTAGGATATAATCAGCAGACAGAACATCACATGGGGAAACAGCTTTTTATAGATATATTTATAGAACATCTATAAATAGAACATCTATAAAACACATTTATAGAGCTACAGTACTCCAAGGGGCTCCCAGGTGGCACAGTAGTAAAATATCTGAGAGTCCCTTGGACTGCAAGGAAATGAAACCAGTCAATCCTAAAGGAAATCAGTCCTGAATATTCATTGGAAAGACTGATACTGGAGCTGAAACTCCAATACTTTGGCCACCTGATGTGAAGAACTGACTCACTGGAAAAGACCCTGATGCTGGGACAGATTGAAGGTGGGAGGAGAAGGGGACAACAGAGGATGAGATGGTTGGATGGCATCACCAATGCGATGGACATGAGTTTGAGGAAGTTCCGGGGAGTTGGTGATGGACAGGGAGGCCTGGTGTCCTGAAGTCCATGGGGTCACAAAGAGTTGAACATGACTGAACGACTAGAAACACAACTGTGTTTCACAGAAGAGGAGTCAATATGAAAGCGCTGTGTATCCCTTTTGGTTCAGTCAGCTGGCCAGAACTTCATCACACAGGTCCACTTAACTGCAAGGGAAGCTGAGAGATACAGTTGACTGTGTATCCAGTAGAGGAAAGAAACAGGGATAATGAGCACAGCATGCTATCTCAGTCACAGGAATAAGTGGAACCTTTATTTCCTTATGTCTTTCATAATTATATTACACATTCCTGACCTACTAGCTTAGCAACTAGGCAACTGAGGTTAGTTTGACTTGATTAATTTTTACAGAAATTGTGTTGGACCCTAGTGATTACTGCTTTTTTCCCCCTGTTTTCACAAATGGTTCCTTAAAGTATCCATCTTAGAGTATTATCCAATGATGTAGCTTATGAACTATGACATCTTCCCATTCTTTTCGAAAATTGAAATAATGTTTACTCACTTTTAGCATTACAAGATCACTCCGATTGTCTATGACTGCTGCAGAATCATCAACAGCAGTTGGTTTTATTGAATAATGCTATCAGCACTCTGGGCTACAAATTCAGTCATGCCAAATAATTTAAACCCTTTTAAAGGATTTGTTTTCTTCAAGTTGTGCATCACAGCTTATTAGTGGTTTGTGAAATTAATTTGCGATTTCCCTGGTAGCTCAGATGGTAAAGAATCTGCCTACAATGCAGGAGGCCCAGTTTTAATTCCAGGAGGCCCAGGAATGAATTATACCTATATAAATGAGCTTCCTAGGTGGCTCAGTGTTAAAGAATCCACCTGCCAATGCAGAAGACACAAGAGACACAGGTTTGTCTTCCTGCCCTGGGGCAGGAAGACTCCCTGGAGAAGAAAATGGCAACCAACTGCAGTGTTCTTCCTGGAAAATCCCAAGAACAGAGGCCCCTGACGGGCAAGAGTCAGACACAATTTAGTGACTTAACCACCACCACCTCCACCGTGTTTTACTCACACTGGACTCCCATTATTTCTTATGAAAGCTCATTAACCTGTGCTCTGTGCTTAGAAATATATTAAAAGGTTTATTTTATTCAGTACAGTAGCCAAGATAAAAGGGTTCTGGTTGTGGAGTGACAGTAGAAGACATTGGAAAAGTAGATTTGTACAAGATCATAAAGCAACATTTCTTAGAAATAATTTGATTTCTAGGAGAAAAATTACCAGATCAAATTTTTGTTTTAAAACACATTCTTAAGAAGAGGATTCATTAACTTGGGAAAATATTAAGAATGAATTTTAGTTAAAAAACTATTATAGTGGTCCAAGAAAATGTTAATGAGAGCCTAATTTAAAACAGACACTTCGAGAATGGAGAGGAAACAATTGACTCATGGCTATTATGAAAATATAAAATATTTGGAAATTCTTCACCAATATTGTTTCAGTGCATGTGACATATTAGTAAAGAAAACAGATTCAAGTCTGTCCCCTCTTGAATATTATATTCTAATAGAGGCAGATGGACAGTAAATAATAAAGACAGTAAAATATATTAATATGAGAAAACCAACTTTGTTGGATCAATAAATTTGTGTAATAACTAATAGACAATATTCAGAAAACAACATCAGATGTATATTATAAAGGTTTTGAATACTAGGTTATGAACAATTTGGGCAGAAAAGTATAAGGCAGAGAAGAGATTTTCTTAAGGTCGATTTGTTTAGAAAGTAGTATTAGGAAAAATAATTGAGGATGGAATTCAAATTATATCCAAGAGGACTATGAATGATACCTATTTTTTATTTTTTGAGGTAATTAGGAATCTATTGAGTTTTTGGACAGATGAATTAAATGATCAGTATGGCATTTGAGAGAGATAATTAAGTGCTGAGCCTCATGGAGTAGGTTAGCTCATTAAAACCTTGCTTCCAACGTGTGAACAATACCATCATTCAGTGTAGTTATCTAGGGTTAAAGTAAGTTATTCAATAAACACTACTTGTTTTTCTTCCCATTGTTTCACTCAACTATCTTTTGTGTGTGTGTATATGTGATTACCTGCCCTTCCCTGCTTTCATTATCTTTCATCTCTTATGTTCACTAATTCTAGACTAGGATTCTCTACACTCTGTTGATTGCAATAGATTTCCAAGGAGCTTGACTTAGGGAAGTGGCCCTAATACACAGCAAAAGAAAATGATGCAAGGCAGGATACATATGTCAGAGTATTTTAAGGAATATTTACATTTTAAAACCAAGAAAACATGTCCAAAAAATATATTGAAGATTCAAAACAAAGTATTCAGAGTTTAAAGATGCATAAAATAGTAGTAGAATTAGAAATAGTGTGTAACAAGTGAAAAAGATCTAGAGTAATTTTGTAGAATGCCAATAGTGAATCTGCATTTCAAGTATATCAGATAGAAATGAGTGACAGGTTCAACTGTCTTCTGTGTACAGAGATTGGGTCAGTTTAAGCTTAAGACACTGGCAACATATTGAGCCCATAAAAGTCATGGGACAGTCTTACTGAGTATCTGATATGGGATTAAAATAAAAATATAGGTTAAGTCTGTAATATAATATTGTAGTCCTTCTTTTATTGGTTTATATAATATGACAAAATTTAATTATGGATTCCATATTAAACTTGTAAGATTCTTACTAACATTTTATTTCTAATAAGATGACATCTATTTTTATTCTGGTGCCTTTTGTATCTCTTGTGTTAAAATCAATAAGTACATGTTTCTTTTTTCTTCTGAACTTCTTGAATTTCTAGCTAGAAATTATAGGCTTCACATATGATTATTTTCTAGGGTACCTTCCTCATCGGTTTTTGTTTCAACAAATGCCTATTGAGTGCCTTCTATGTGGTACATATTATTCTTGTTGTTGAGATTATAGTAATAAACAAAAGTGGGGGAAAAAAAAGCGTGCTCTTGTGGAGTGTTTTAATGGGAGCAAAGGAAAATGTAAGAAAAGGATAGGAACTGGTTAGGTGGGGCTTGCAGTTTTGGAAAGGATGTCCAAGGAAAGAGAAATTAAAAGGGTATATTTGAACTGACTTGAAAAAACAAGAGGTACAACATACAGATACTTACAAAAGATAGGTTTCAGACTGAGGGAACATAAAGAATGAATGCCAAAAATAAGACATAATCTAAAAAGAATGCATGGTTGTTTTCAGCAAAATTAGAAGAATGTTTGTCTTCTATGTTTTATTTAACTTGATAAATGATAAAAAAAATACTCAATTTGCAGAAAAATTATATATATTCTTTAATTCTCCTCATCATTAGCTTATTTTCACATATACATCATTTGCTCTCTGTAGTTTAGCTTTCTTCATTCTTGTTCCAGTTTTATTGAAATATAATTGATATACAACAATTAGTGAATTATAATTGATAAACTGTGTAAGTTTAAGGTGTGCCTCTTAATGATTTGACTTATGCATGTCATGAAATGATTATCATAGTAAATTTAGTGATATTAAGAAGTGGCAGTAATACAAAGAAAAACTATACAAACAAGATCTTCATGACCAGAAAATCATGATGATGTGATCACTCAGAGCCAGATCCTAGGCTGAAAAGTCAAGTGGGCCTTAGGAAGAGTCACTATGAACAAAGCTAGTGGAGGGGATAGAATTCCAGTTGAGCTATTTTAAATCCTCAAAGATGATGCTGTGAAAGTGCTGCACTCAATATGCCAGCATATCTGGAAAAATCAGCAGTGGCCACAGGACTGGAAAAGGTTAGTTTTCTTTCCAGTCCTAAAGAAGGTAAATGCCGAAGAATGTTCGAACTACTGCACAATTGCAGTCATCTCACACACTAGCAAAGTAATGGTCAAAATTCTCCAAGCCAGGCTTCAACAGTACGTGAACGGTGAACTTCCAGATGTTCAAGCTGGATTTTGAAAAGGCAGAGGAACCAGAGATCAAATTGCCAACATCCATTGGATCATCAAAAAAGCAAGAGAGTTCCATAAAAACATCTACTTCGGCTTTATTGATTATGCCAAAGCCTTTGGCTGTGTAAATCACAACAAACTGGAAAATTCTTCAAGAGATGGGAATACCAGACCACCTGACCTGCCTCCTGAGAAATCTGTATTCAGTTCAAGAAGCAACAGTTAGAACTGGACATGGAACAACAGACTGGTTCCAAATCAGGTAAGGAGTACATCAAGGCTGTATATTGTCACCCTGCTTATTTAACTTATGTGCAGAGTACATCATGTGAAATGCAGGGCTGGATGAAGCACAAGCTGGAATCAAGATTGCTGGGAGAAATATCAATAACCTCAGATATACAGATGACACCATCATTATGGCAGAAAGTGAAGAGGAACTGAAAAACCTCTTGATGAAAGTGAAAGACAAGAGTGAAGAATTTGGCTTAAAACTCATCATTCTGAAAACTAAGATCTTGACATCTGGTTCCATCACTTCATGGCAAATAGATGGGGAAACAATGGAAACAGTGACAACTTTATTTTCTTGGGCTCCAAAATAACTGCAGATGGTGACTGCAGTCGTGATGTTAAAAGATGCTTTCTCCTTACAAGAAAAGCTATGACCAACCTAGACAGCATATTAAAAAGCAGAGACATTAATTTGCCAACCAAGGTCCATTTTGCCAAAGCTATGGTTTTTCCAGTAGTCATGTATGGATGTGAGAGTTGGACTATAAAGAAAATTGAGCACCGAAGAATTGATGCTTTTCATTTGTGGTGTTGGAGAAGACTCTTGAGAGGCCCCTGGACTGCAGGAAAATCAAACCAGTAAGTCCCAATGGAAATCAGTCCTGAATATTCATTGGAAGGACTGATGCTGAAGCTGAAACTCCAATACTTTGGCCACCTGATGTGAAGAGCTGACTCAGTGGAAAAGACCTGATACTGGACAAGATTGAAGGCAGGAGGAGAAGGGGACGAGAGAGGGTGAGATGTTCGGATGGTATCACCAACTCGATGGACATGAATTTGAGCCAGCCCTGGGAGTTGGTGATGGACAGGGAAGCCTGGCATGTGCAGTCCATGGGATCTCAAAGAGCCAGACACAACTGAGTGACTGAACAGAGCTGAAATTTAGTGAACGAACATGCGTGCTAAGTTGCTTCAGTCGTGTTGACTCTTTGCGACCCTATGGACTGTAGCCCACCAGGCTTCTCTGTCCATGGGGTTCCTCAGGCAAGAATAGTTGAGTGTGTGTCCATGCTCTCTTTCAGGGGATCTTCCTGACCCAGGGATTGAACTTGCATCTCTTATGTCTCCAGGATTTGCAGATGGGTTCTTGACCAGTAATGCCACTTTCCATATATATCACATCTTCTTTATCAATTCATCTGTTGATGAACACTTAAATTGCTTCTTTATCTTAGCCATTGTAAATAATGCTACAATACACATAGGGGTTCACAATATCTTTCCTAATTACTCTTTTTGTTTTCTTCAAATAAATACCCAGGAGTGGTTTTGCTGGATTATATGGTAGTTCTATTTTTAGTTTTTGAGGATCTCTATACTGTTTTCCACAGTGGCTGTATCAGTTTATATTCCCATCAACAGTGGACAAGTTTCTTTTTCTCCGCATCCTTGCCAGCACTTATTATTTATTGTCTTTTTGATAATTATCATCCTGACAGATGTACAATAATATGTCATTGTGATTTTGATTTGTACTTACCCTGATGATTAGTGATGTTGAGCCCCTTTTCACAGGCACATTGGGCATCTGTGTTTCTTCTTTAGGAAAAGGTCTATTCAGATCCTCTGCACCCCCACTTTTTTTTAAAAGTCAAGTTTATTTTTTGATGTTGAGTTATATGACCTTTGTGTATAGGTCTGGAAAAGGTTAGTTTTCCAGACCTCGTCCCCTTCTCCTCCTGCCTTTGTATATTTTAAATATTAAGTCCTGATTGGATATATTATTTGCAAATATCTTCTCCTTTTCTGTAGGCAACCTTTTAGTTTTGCTCATAGTTTCCTTCTCTGTGCCAAATCTTTTTAGTTTGGTGTAGTCCCATTTGTTAACATTTACTTTTGATTTCCTTGACTGAGGAGACCTATCCCCAAAATTATTACTAAGACTGACATCAAAGAGCTTACATCCTATGTTTTCTTCTAGAACTTTTATGGTTTCACAGCTTATGTTTAAGTGTTTAATTAATTTTGACTTTATTTTTGTGCATAATGTGAGAGAGTAGTCCAGTGTGATTGTTTTGCATGTGTCTAGTTTTATGTTGTTTTAAATATAGAATTTTCTACATAATACTGTATTAATAGTATTTAATTCTCCTCATTGTTAAACTATTTTAAGTGGCAATGGTTTGTTCTTTATAATTTACCTTTCTTAAAGTATTGAAAGATAAATCTCAATATGATAATACCAACATGAATCTTAAAGACTTTTTGCATCAAGAACAATTGTTGAACTGTGTAACAATGTGTAAGGCTTACTGAAGCCTTAAAAAAAAAATCATAGTGGTTGCTTCTTTATTTTCTCTACAGATCTTACATCACTCTTTGTTCTATCTGTTTTCTTTAATAGGTACAATTTCAGAATAGATTTTCTTCACTATCACTAAAGATCCAGCTTTTCTGGTGAAAGCTTCAAACATTTTTCTATTGACTTTCTTTCAGGCCTGGGAGAGGAAATGTTAACCTTTTTGGCCTTTCTCTGGTATAATACATGAGTTTCATTTTTCTTTTATTTGTTGTAACAAATTATAATTTACGTTCGGACTTACCTGCAAGATTACATCCAGATTGAAATTGAAGAATTGTTTAAGGCCTCATTACCTTTGAAGGAGTTTAAATTTTAAATATATTTTAAATAAAGAAGTTATACAGGCAATAATCACTTTTTAAAAAGATTAACTAAGAATAAAATATATGAAAATATATATTCAACCCATTGCCTAAACTGATATTAAGTAGAGTTTAATCCATTCCCCTTTATTCATTTTGTTTTTAGAAATTAAATGTACTTTTTATTCTTTAGGCAAAGGGAAATAGGAGAGAACTATTATTGTTATTGTAACTTTATTACAATATTGTTTACTTTTTTCCTCAGAATTCGTTCTCCATAGAAGAGAAAGAAGTGAGATATAGTGTTTTGCTTATTGTTTTTTTTCAGCTAATCTAATTGGAAAAGTATAGTCTTCACTATAATGTGTTGATATTACTTAACTGGTTGCAAGACTGTGTTGATGAACTTGGAAAGATCAATTATGGAGGCTGCTATGTCAATAAAATGTAGATATGGCGTGGTAAAACTCCATGTTCTGGAAAAGCAGGTGTCATAAGCAGAATCATAATGAAGTCCTAAAAATATTCTTCTGCATGTTGAAGATGGACACATTTAGAAAATTTTGGTTAGACAGACGTTATAAATAGCTGGAGTTTCCTCTTGGGCAAGATGGCCGTTTTGGAGAAGGTTTACAATCTTGATTTAAGAGTTCAGAAACTTAGGTTGGACAAAATAAGGAAAAAAAAAAAGGAAATTCAAAGTATGATGATTGAGTAAAAGCAAGCAATATACTCTCAGGGCACACTTTCAAAGTCAGAGTTTCAGGAAAGATTAGACTAGAATGCTAAACGTTGAACAAACAACTGGACATGTCAGAGTGTGAATAGATATTACAATATTAAAAATAGTTAAGGAAGAGAATTGGTAAATTAAGGCATTTAACACTGGCCTTGGGTTTTGGGAATAAGGTAAAACAGGAAGAATGTGAGAGCAGAAGAGATGAATGGGAAGGCTACAGGGGTCAGTTATCCAAAGGATGCTGCTGTTGAATGTAAGTGCTTAATAATAAATAATAGAGTGAAAAGGAACTGGGATACTTGGAATAGACTAGGCTCCAAAATTGAAAAACAATTATGTTTATATTTTGCTGTTGCAGAAAGCAGAATTTAGAGTCAATAGGCAGAGATTTTAAGGAAGTATATTCTAGTTCTAATTTTCAACTAACTTCTTCTATTTAATGTTATATAAAATTTGAATTACATTTTGCCAGAGAGTCCCTCATCAGTAGAATTATATAAATAGATTGAATTATCTCTTAAGTGATAGCATATTGAGAGTTTCTGTAATGTGTAGAAGGCATAAGGAAATTATATCTCAAAAACCTCCAACTTTTTAAAGAATAGCGGGCTTTGGGGTGGGGTGAGGGCAAGGATTGGGAAGGGAGTAATCAACAGGTATTAGAACTCAACACAGAGATATTAATAAGATTGTGGGTAATAAATGTGATTTAAGTGAAATGAAGATGTCACAATTGAGTTCAATTGATTCAGCATTTTCTGTCAGTCTCTCCAACTATTGGAATTGGTACCTGGTTGTAGCAGTTTTAAGCCCTGACCTGGAGTCAGGTGGCTGCATCTGAATAGTTTTAAGAACTTCAGATTCTCAACCTTCTTAACTTGACAAGAATTTCAGTATTCATACACTTTTAATAAAGATAATTACACTTCTACATTAACACTGAATCCGTTTCTCTAGGGCCTCATTTATCTTACAATTGTTTAAATATTAAGAGCATTACTGTTTTATGTGAATACTTTTACTATCCATTTTCTCAAGGAAATGAGAATAAGCTTCACTGTAGGTAAATCACCTGTTTCAGTAATTGACAAAACAATCACATTTATTAGCACTTCACTTGGGTTATCAATCGAGCTATCTCTATAGTTAAGTAAGCAAATCAGTGGACATTTTGAGGTTCACCATATACATACTTGAGGACTAGATATAGTCGAAAGATAAAGGGGTATAGAAAACACTGCCAGTGTGAAACCCAGAGATTCTTAAAGAAGACAGGTATATATACAGATTATATGCATACTATATTGTAATAAGTTCTCTAATATTTCTTTTTTTCTTTTGAATGGAACTCAGAAAAGAAAAAGTAAGAATGTTCCATGATGTAAGTAGCGTTTTGAGAATTACCTACCACTAAGGAATTTTTGATTCTCCTTTCTTGGGTATGAATGAGGTCTTAATCTTGGAATTTGAGAGTTCTGGTGGACCTCTGTAAGAATCAGATTTAGCTACTGAGTGTAATGAATGGCAGGAAGAAGGTAGAAAAAGTACTGTGGAATGCAAGTATTTTTAGTTGTTTTTTGAGGATGAAGCTATTTTTACTGTGTTTCTATAATGTATGTAAGTGATTATGCTTATGTGAAAGAAAATAATATAGTAATCCATAAGTAGAAATATAAATTTCCTCTATAATCTTTCTTCCCACCTCATCCCCATTCCTTTCATCTTATCACACTCTGAGCCAGTCAATGATATTACTTTTCTGTAAAGTTCTCCTGACCTTAAAAAATAAACACATAAACATGTATATTTACTCAAATAAAATCATTCAATCCACACAGTACTGTGTAACAATTTTTTGTTTAATTAGTATGCTGTGAAAATAAATTAGTATTTATGTCTGTATGTTCTCCTCTTTATACTGCATGACATTCCATTGTGAAAATGTACTGTAATTTGATTAACCAGTCCCTAATAGAGGTGCATTTGACTAGTTTCCAATTTTTCACTGCTACACATATGACTACCACAACGTCCAGTTGTAAATTACTTTTTATTTAATTAGGCTAAATTCTTAAAAGGGAAGTCTTATCATAAAGAAGTTATGCACACTTTAAACTTGGGTATATATTGTCTATCACCTTCAAAAAGTTTTGTAAATGTGTTCAACGCAGTGCATGTGTTGCCACACCCTGGCCAGAATTGCAATAACAGCCATTTGAGCACTTAGTAACATAGAACATAAAAAATAGCATATCTTAAATTTGTGAATAATCATCACAAATTAATTATTGCTTTATTTGGAGATTGCTTTCACTGAAAGTTTTTTTTTTATGTCTTTGTCTTTTTGATATTTATTGTTCTGTAAGGTATTTATTATTCATTTTAAAACACCTTAAGATTATTAATCTCCTATAACTTGTATCATACTTTGTAAATATTTTTCTTGCTTTGAATATAGCTTCATTTTGCTGTCTCTTATTCATACAGAAATTTCTGATATTAAGTAATAATTTTTGTGAGTTTTGCATCTGGCTACAGAGGGTTAAAAATGGAGATAAGAGTACAGAATTTTGAACCAGAAATCTTGAGTTAACATATTAGCCCCACTATGTATGACTTAATATCTCTGTGCCTTAAGTCTGTACCTCTCAGTAATAGTTTCTTTCTCCTAGAGGATTAGTGTGCACACATAAATCAACAGAGGTAAAAGTATTTAGGAGAGTGCCTGTCATAGTTAAGCACTCAAATAATGTTAGTTTTTTATTATTATTTAAATAAATATATTTTTTCCCTTAATTTATTAGCTAAAGCATCCAGAACAATGGGAAATGCTTAGAATGAGAGTGTTGATTATTTTTTGTTACTGTCACTGATAAAAATTGTCTTTAAGTTCTAAAAACTTTGAATATGTTGAAGCTGTGGATGATTTTAATTTTGCTTTTGAAAAAGTTATTTGTTTTAATTACTACAGTAAAGCATATGCTCTTCATAAGTTTAGTAAATTTAGAAAATTATAACACAAAATAAACATCGTAAACCCCAAATAATGAAAATTTACGTTTTGGTGGGTATCTTTAGGTCTTCATTTCCTACACAAATTGGTATTTTATATAAAAAATACAAAATCAGATTTTGCATTCTCTTTTATAACTGATTATTTAATAATGTCAATATTATTATGCCTGGAATCATAGCAATATTTCTGAATGAGAATAGGAAATGTAAAATATATTTTGATAGGCATTTGTATCCATTTCCCTCTTTCTGCCTTTTACTGTTCCATTTCAAGTTTCATTTATTCCAAATAGTAACTACTGAAATGCCTACTGAGACCAAAATTCAAAATTTGTTTTTTCTTCATTAATTATGGAGTCCCCAGTTTTCACATTTAACTCCTTTTAGCTAAATGTGGTCATAATAAATAACTTTGGACAATAGGATATAGGTGGATGTAGTGTGTACAACTTTTAGGAAGCGTATATACAAAGAAGGGTATATGCTCTTTTTATTATTTTTTTCTTGTTCCTCTCTCCTCTTGGCTAGAACTATGACATAATAGCTGGAGCTCAAGCAGCCATATTGGACTATGGCAGCATTCATATGCTCAGGATGAAATAGGAACAAGATAGAATTGTGGGATCATAATGTTCAGAAAGCCATCTCAGCTCTAAAATAATTACCTCCAGATTTCTTTTACTTGAAGGAGAAATATATTTTATTGTAGTTAAACCACAGTTAATTTATGGACTTTTTTTTATGACTAGTAAAAGCCTAATGTATATTGATATATAGCAAGTCTATGGATACAAATGCCTATCAAAATACATTTTTTTTCTTAAACTTCAATATTTGCTCTTGGCACCATAGAAAAACATTTTAAAAATGGAGTTAACTCATGTGCAGGAAAGTGCATTTGTGTTAACCTCTAAAGCTAGAGAAATGGAAGTGGGAGTGTAGTTCTTCAGTCACGTCCCACTCTGCAACCCGTGGATGGTAGCTCACCAGACTCTGTCCTTTTAATTATCTAGGCCGGGAGACTGGAGTGGGTAGCCATTCCCTTCTTCAGGGGATTCCCACAGTCCAGAGATAAAACCTGGGTCCCCTGCATTTCAGGCAGATTTTCTACTGTCTGAGCCACCAAGAAAACCTATCTAAAGATTAATGTTGTTTATATATGTATGAATGTGTATATGTGAAGTATTTCCATCACTTCCAGAAGGTTCATTCATGTCTCTTCCCATTCATTAACTACCTCCATAGAATCTACTATTTAATTTATGTTAATATAGATATATGTTGCCTGTTCTTGAACTTTATATAAACACTATTCACAATACACACACTTTTGTGATGGGTTTCTTTCTCTCAGCACACTGACTCAGAAATTTATCCAGAAAAGTAACATATTGATGAAGGAAAATAGCTATTAACTGAAAAGAATAAACTTTACCTTTTTTATGCAATGTTAGAAGATTTTCAAGTGAATAGATCTCCAACATACATGTACATCTGAAAAAGAAATGGTGAAAATATGCTTCATTTTTCTCTCAGTTCAGTTCAGTTGCTCAGTCGTGTCTGACTCTTTGTGACCCCATGAACTACAGCACGCCAGGCTTCCCTGTCCATCACCAACCCCCAGAGCTTGGTCAAACTTATGTCCATTGAGTTGGTGACGCCATCCAACCATCTCATCCTTTGTAATCACCTTCTCCTGCCTTCAATCTTTCGCAAGATCGGGGTCTTTTCTAAGGAATAGTCAGCTCTTCGTATCAGGTGGCCGAAGTATTGGAGTTTCAGCTTCAACATCAGTCCTTTCAATGAATATCCAGGACTGATTTCCTTTAGGATTGACTGTTTTGATCTTGCAGTCCAAGAGTCTTCTCCAACACCATAATTCAAAAACATCTATTCTTCGGTGCTCATTTTTCTTTATAGTCCAACTCTCACATCTATACATGACTACTGGAAAAACCATAGATTTGACTAGACAGACCTTTGTTGGCAAAGTAGTATATATGTTTTTTAATATACTTTCTAGGTTGGTTATAACTTTTCAAACATTCACATAAGGAGAATGTGTCTTTTAATTTCATGGTTTCAGTCACCATCTGCAGTGATTTTGGAGCCCAAGAAGGTAAAGTCTGTCCCTGTTTCCATTGTTTCGCTATCTATTTACCATGAAGTGATGGGACTGGATGCCATGATCTTAGTTTTTTAAATGTTGAGTTTTAAGCCAAATTTTTCACCCTCCTCTTTTTTTTTTTTCCACTCTCCTCTTTCACTTTCATCAAGACTTTAGTTCTTCACTTTCTGCCGTAATGGTGGTGTTATCTGCATATCTGACGTTATTAATATTTCTCCCAGAAATCTTGAGTCCAGATTGTGCTTCATCCAGTCTGGCATTTTGGATGATGTAATCTGCTTATAAGTTAAATAAGCAGGGTGTCAATATACATCCTTAACATACTCCTTTCCCAGTTTGGAACCAGTCCATTGTTAAATGTCCTCTACCTCATCATTCTTTAAATGAAGGTGATATGATCAAATGCATGACCATATATGAGATAGGGTTAGGGTAAAATTAAGAATTACTTTAATACCTAAATCCAAATTGTGTACTCATGTATGCAAAAAAATTACTCAAAATCAGGAAAACTGGTATTCTTAGAGTAGGTAGGAGATTGGGCAGTCTGAAAATTTGAGTGTTTGCGCCAGAATTTAATGCTACAAATTTGTTGACTATATTCCTTGGTCAAAAATCTTATATAGTTAGGGAAACTGAGGAGAAAAGATTGATACTGTGAATGTAAAGTGCTTATGTATTTGTCCATTTGTGGCTCAGTGGGAAAGAATCCACTTGCAATGCAGGACACTGAAGAGATGTGGATTTTATCCATGAGTCCAGAGTATCCCCTGGCGAAAGAAACAGCAGCCCACTCCAATATTCTGGCCTGGAGAATCCCAGGAACAGCGGAGCCTCTGTGGGGTCACAAAAGAGTCAGACATGACTTAGCGACGAAACAACAACACATTTATTTCAGATGTAACTTAAGTACTAATTTTGTATGTATGGATGTGAGAGTTGGATTATATAGAAAGCTGAGCACCGAAGAATTTATGCTTTTGAACTGTTTTATTGGAGAAGACTCTTGAGAGTCCCTGGGACTGCATGAAGAGATCCAACCAGTCCATCCTGAAGGAGATCAGTCCTGGGTGTTCATTGGCAGGACTGATGTTGAAGCTGAAACTCCAATACTTTGGCCACCTGATGCGAAGAACTGACTCATTTGAAAAGACCCTGATGCTGGGGAAGATTGAAGGCAGGAGGAGAAAGGGATGACAGAGGATGAGATGGTTGGATGGCAATACCGACTCAATGGACATGAGTTTGAGTAAACTCTGGGAGCTGATGATGGACAGGGAGGCCTGGCATGCTGCAGTCCATGGGGTCGCAAAGACTTGGACACGACTGAGTGACTGAATTGAACTGAACTGAAGTACTAATTTATTTTTCCTCAAAATTTCTCATTATCATTATAAAAGAGCAAACAAAGGAAAGTATCTAAGTGGGAAATGTATGAGAAATAATTAAAATTACCAAGAAAACAGAAAAGCTAAAGACCCTTTGTAATCATCAAAGCATCAGATTGTTCAGTTCTTTAAATTAAAGCAAGTGCTCAGCACTCTTAAAATTTCTAGGTAATTAAATGGGGTCTGTAATTTGGCTACTTTGACTATAATCTTGCTGATATGGACAGTATTTTATTAATGATATCTCAAGGGGGATTTGCAGTAGCTTGAAAGTTAATGAAATATTAATAACCAACAACCGAAGAAATGCAGATATGTCTGCTTTGGAAAAAATACGTGACCTGCATGCTCTTTACCTTAATATCATTTTATTTATTTTTTTATTTGTATTTGCTTTTCAAGTATGATAATGTATGCTGTAACTTGAAGAGTGGGCATTTCACTAGAAATATAGTGTACATATTATGTGATCTTTGGCAAACCTTTTTGCAAAATAATATTTGGTAATTTGACTTGTTTGGGGGTTAAAAAGGACTTCCTAGGTGGCTCAGATGGTGAACCATCTGCCTACAATACAGGAGACACAGGTTTGATCCCTGGGTCAGGAAGATATTCTGAGTAGGAAATGGCAACCCACTCCAGTACTCTTGCCTGGAAAATCCCATGAACGGAGGAGAGTGGTAGGTTACAGTCCATGGGGTCGCAGAGTCAGAAACAACTGAGCGACTCACTTGGGGGTTAAAAATAATTTTTTTCAGTAAGAGAGTGGTTTATATTTTCATATAATGTAATGTGTGACATAATCCCCTGACAGAGGAAACAGCTGAACTTCTTTGACTTTAAATGAAAAATAAATACCTCATCTACAGAAGGAGGTTGGCTAACCTTCTGAAGATGATACTCTGTGATACTATATGGTAGGGCATAAAATTACTGAGTAGTAAGGAGTCAAATTTTCACTCATAAAAAGGGAGGAACTCTGCCTACCCTAATGCATCACTCTAGTATGGAAAAGATCACTGGTTTCTGAAGGAATTATACAGATATATGTGTTGAGAGTGGTGATACACAGTCAAATGTGAAATTTCACATAGTTTGTGGGAAGAAATATCACTTTCACCAAATCATTTAAAACTTATTTGAGGGCACAGTGAAATTTGTTCAGTCATGCCCAACTCTTTGTGACACCATGTACTATACAATCTGTGAAATTCTCCAGGCCAGAGTACTGGAGTGGGTTGCCTTTCCCTTCTCCAGGGGATCTTCCCAACTCAGGGATCAAACTCAGGTCTCCCACATTGCAGGCGGATTCTTTACCAGCTGAGCCATAAGGAAAGCCCAAGAACATTGGAGTGGGTAACCTATCCTTTCACCAGTGGATCTTTCTGACCCAGGAATCAAACCAGGGTCTCTTGCATTGCAAGCAGATTATTTACCAACTGAGCTATAGGGAGGGGTAGTTTTAAGCAATAACATAAGCATTAAAAATGGGCAGAACCGAATAGACATTTTTCCATTGAGGAGATGCAGATGGCCAAAAAGCTCATGAAAAGATGTTCAATGTCTCTAATCATCAAGGAAATGCATATCAAGACCACAATTAATATCTCACACCTGTCAGAATGACTATCATCTAAAAGAACACAAATATGGGACTTCCATGTTGGTCCAGTGGTTAAGAGTCCAGCTTCCAATGCAGGGGATGTGATTCAATCCCTGGTCAGGGAACTAAGATCTCACATGCGGCAGAGCAACTAAGTCTGTGTGTGACAACTGCTGAACCCACACACTCTAGATCCTGTGCTCCACAACAAGACACGTCTGCCTGCCTCAACAAAGACCTAGGACAGCCAAAATTTAAAATAATAGTAATAATAAAATATAACAAATGTTCTTGAGGAAAATCCTTATTCACTGTTGGCGGGAATGTAAATCAGCATAGTCACTGTGGAAAACACTACGGAGATTCCTCAAAAAAACTAAAAATAGAAGTGTCGTATGACCCAGCAATTACACAATACCACTCCAGGGAATATATCATAAAAAAGAAAAAGGCCAAAAGCACTCAATCAAAAAAAAAAAAAAAACACATGCACCCCAATGTTCATAGCAGCATTACTTACAATTGCCAAGAGAGGGAAGCAACCTAAATGTTCATCAAAGACACTTGATAAAGAAGATATTGTATGAATATGCAGTGTAATACTATTCAACCAGGAAACAGAACAAACTTTTGCCATTTGCAGCAACATAAGTCAGAAAAAAGACAAATACCCTATGATATCACATATATGAAATCTAAAATATACAACAAACTGGTGAATATTACAGAAAAGAAGCAGTTTGACAGATATAGAAAAGGAACTGGGAGTTACTAGTGGCAGGAGAATGGCATTATAGAGGTGCGAAAGTGGGAGAACCATTGGATGTAAGACAGCTTCAAGCATGTATTGTGAAACGCAGGAAATATAGTCAATATTTTTTAATAATGATAAATGGAAAGTAAGCTTTAAAACTGTTTAAGAGTTAAAAAATAGGGAAATTGTAGAAAATAAATGAATTGTTTCTAACTGATTTGGGATAATTTGTGTGTGTGTGTGTGTGTGTGTGTGTGTGTGTGTGTGTGTGGGTGGTGGGACAGAATTACTATATAGGATTAACCTTTTATATTGACCTCCTATTTAATGTACATGACTTAGCATGAATCTGAATTTATTTTTCACTAAGAATTGAGGAAAATAACTTTTATGTTTGTTTGAGAATCTATTTTTTCTACAAGCAGTTGGAAATTTTTATACTTCTGTCTCAGAGTATCTTAAAACAGGCCCAAATTTTTAGAACAATTATTGTTACCAAGAAAGGTTGAAGAGAAAACCCCTTTAAACAAGACAAAACACACACACACACACACACAACCCTGATATTTGCATAGACTTCTATGCAGAGCCATACACTGGTACACATATTATTCTGTTATTAGTCTCATTGCAAAATAATTCATTTTCTCTGTGTACATTATATCCATCCATGAACTTGAATGCTGTAATTTGTGATGTGGAAGTGTCCTAACAAAACAAGCATTAGTTATAGCAAGATCAAATACAAAGACTTTACAGAAGTACTAATGATGAGAAAAGTTTTATCCTTTTCATATATAATTTTTTATTTCATTTGAGGAAATGTTATTTAGCAAGCATGGAATGATATTTTTAGTCTAGAGAGTTAATTAATAATTCATTCATGAATAATCATTAAAAGCAATTATTAAAATGTATGTCTAACTTCACAAAGCTCAACATTAAAATGCGTGCTTATCTCAACTGGTGATTTTTATTCACAGGCCTGCTTCTTGTACTCGCTGCATCTTTTAGTACCTTCCTTACTTAGTACCCTCATTAGTACCTGATTAGTACCTTGTTAGTACCCTTTGAACATTTCTTCTCTCCTTCTCTCCCTTTCTTTCTCTCCATATATTTGTATTAGAGTGAACACACACAGCCCTACGAATCTGTGTTTACTAAGTTAGTGCTGCCTGTAAGATGAATAAGTAATAGCCATAGCTGTTACTTAAATTTATAGTAACCATAATATAATTTATTTAGATAGACTTTTAAAAGTTATCTGTAACAGAAAAGTATAACCTTTGCTTATGAATAAAAACACATTAGAAAGCTTTTTGCTTAATTTATATTTCCTTTATTCATTTTTGAAATGAGATTCAAAGTGCTCTCTTATACTTAAGCTTGAAATGCCACTTGATATAGACTTAGCACCTGAGATTAGGTATGGCACCCTGCTCTAAAAATTGCATACAGTAGAATCTGAATGACCTATTCCTGAAGTTTTTCCTTGTCGTCAAGGTATTGCTTTTGGGAAAAGCCCATGGTAAAGGAGCATTGTCAAATTGATTAATCCATTGGCACTGATCAAATTATCTTATTACCTACCAGAAATCACGGGCCCAGTGAATAGGAGTTAACTGAAATATTTTTTGATAACTTAAAAAGTTCTGAACTGACACCTTTTACATCCTATATTGTGTTTTTCTTCTCTATCCCAGTTTTATGCTCCTTGGTAGTCTGCCTTTCCACAATTTTTCCAGCAGAACTTATTTGCTTCTATCTGATGCTCCTAAATATGCAACGGTGATGATAGCACTAATCAGACTATGATGTGATATTTAGAACTCTGTTCCCACACAAAGCTGTAAACTCTTGGAAAAATAGTTCAAGTCTTAAATTTATGTCAGGGGCTAGCACCATATTTTCTACAGACAGAAACTATTGCTTGCTTGCTGTCGAATGAACGAACAATTGAACTATCTTCTAAAGGCCCCAGACAATGAGAAATCAGCCTAGAGCAGGTATTCTTGATCAAACTGTTCTTTACTTCACAAGTCATAAAGTTGGTTCTCAATGATATCTCAGAAATTCACAGAAGTAGGCATTGAAAAGATTGTTATTTTGTTCTGTTTTGGTAAAGCAGCACTGTTTGTAACAAAATATTACCTATAAGTTTTAAGGTGCTCCTTTGAATCTTGTGTGTTCAGGTTTGGAATTCTATATTTTAATTCTATTTTTCTGTGCTTCATATCTATTCTAATATTTTATATATGTGATGACTATTATAACACTAAAACAAGTGCTAGTGATTTTGAATTGATCTATTAGTAATATCACTGACTGACATCAGATTATTAGTTTCATAGCAATTTATTTCTAAGTCCTTAGAAATCTTTCCTTACATTCAGCAGTAAATCTTATATCTAATTTTCAAAATATAAATATCTCAATAAAGAACTTATTTTCAATATAATAGGCCATATCAGTGGTAAAATATCATTTAAGGAGAATGTGAATAGTTGGGACAACGTATTTCAATGCCAAAATCACATTAAAAACAATGTTAAAAACACTTAAAGACATTCTATAAACTTAATGCAACTTTAGTGAAATATTGTAATATTTATCATCACTAGTGCTTGAGAAGTAAAAAGAAAAAAATATATATGTATACAGTTAATTGGTAGTCACAATGAAATGCATTAAGACAGTCTATACTGAGTTTTACTCCCCAATCTATGGAATGCCAAATGGAAAACAATTTTAATTAAAATTTTAAAATCCTATTAGAATTGTATCAGTTCAGTTCAGTTCAGTTGCTCAGTCGTGTCCAACTCTTTGCGATCCCATGAATTGCAGCACACCAGGCCTCGCTGTCCATCACCAATGCCCGGAGTCTACCCAAATCCATGTCCATTGAGTTGGTGATGCCATCCAATCATCTCATCCTCTGTCATCCCCTTCACCTCCTGCCCTCAATCTTTCCCAGCAACAGGGTCTTTACAAATGAGTCAGCTCTTCACATCAGGTGGCCAAATATTGGTGTTTCAGTTTCCATATCAGTCCTTCCTTTAGGATGGACTGGTTGGATCTCCTTGCAGTCCAAGGGACTCTCAAGAGTCTTCTCCAACACCACAGTTCAAAAACATCAATTCTCCAGCACTCAACTTTCTTCACAGTCCAAATCTCACATCCATACACGACCACTGGAAAAACCATAGCTTTGACTAGATGGACCTTTGTTGACAAAATAATGTCTCTGCTTTTTAATATGCTGTCTAGGTTGGTCATAACATTCCTTCCAAGGAGTAACCGTCTTTTAATTTCATGGCTGCACTCACCATCTGCAGTGATTTTTGGAGCCCCCCAAAATAAAATTAGTCCACTGTTTCCACTGTTTCCCCATCTATTTGCCATGAAGTGATGGAACCAAATGCCATGATCTTAGTTTTCTGAATGTTGAGCTTTAAGCCAACTTTTTCACTCTCCTCTTTCACTTTCATCAAGAGGATCTTTAGCTCTTCCTCACTATCTGCCATAAGGGTGGTGTCATCTGCATATCTGAGGTGATTGATATTTCTCCCGGTAATATTGACTCCAGCTTGTGCTTCCTCCAGCCCAGTGTTTCTCAATATATACTCTGCATATAAGTTAAAGAAGCAGGGTGACAATATACAGCCTTGACGTACTCCTTTTCCTATTTGGAACCAGTCTGTTGGTCCATGTCCAGTTCTAACTGTTGCTTCCTGACCTGCATATAGGTTTCTCAAGAGACAGGTCAGGTGGTCTGGTATTCCCATCTCCTTCAGAATTTTCCACAGTTTATTGTGATTCACACAGTCAAAGGCATTGGCATAGGCAATAAAGCAGAAATAAATGTTTTTCTGGAACTCTCTTGCTTTTTTGATGATCCAGCGAATGTTCGCTATTGTATCTCTGGTTCTTCTGCCTTTTCTAAAGCCAGCTTGAACATCTGGAAGTTCCCAGTTTACATATTGCTGAAGCCTGGCTTGGAGAATTTTGGGCATTACTTTACTAGCGTGTGAGATGAGTGCAATTGTGTGGTAGTTTGAGCATTCTTTGGCATTCCCTTTCTTTGGGATTGCAATGAACACTGACCTTTTCCAGTCCTGTGGCCACTGCTGAGGTTTCCAAAATTCCTGACATATTGAGTGTAGCACTTTCACAGCATCATCTTTGAGAATTTGAAATAGCTCAACTGGAATTCCATCACCTCCGTTAGCTTTTTTCGTAGTGATGCTTTGTAAGGCCCACTTGACTTCACATTCCAGAATGTCTGGCTCTAGATAAGTGTTCACACCATTGTGGTTATCTGGGTCGTGAAGATCTTTTTTCTACAGTTCTTCTGTGTATTCTTGCCACCTCTTCTTAATATCTTCTGCTTTTGTTAGGTCCATACCATTTCTGTCCTTTATCGAACCCATTTTCGCCTGAAATGTTCCCTTGATATCTCTAATTTTCTTGAGATCTCTTGTCTTTCGCATTCTGTTGCTTTCCTCTATTTCTTTGCATTGATCACTGAGGAAGGCTTTCTTATCTCTGCTTACTATTCTTTGGAACTCTGCATTCAAATGGGTATATCTTTCCTTTTCTCCTTTGCTTTTTGCTTATCTTCTTTTCACACTACCTATACTGTATTATTCTTTTACCACATCAGAAAAAATTAACGAGTGTCTTAAGAAATGTATGTATAAACTGTGGCCATTTTATGCAATTTATATTCTGTGGCAGTTCAGAATACTTGTATTATTCAAATCACTTCGGAGTTTCAGAACATTTGAGCAAAAAATAAAAACCATAGATAATTTTGTTGTTATTCAGTCACTAAATCATGTCTGACTCTTTGCAACCCCATGGACTGCAGCATGCCAGGCTTCCCTGTCCTTCATTATCTCCCTGAGTTTGCTCAAACGCATGTCCTTTGAGTCAGTGATGTTGTCGAATCATCTCATCCTCTGCCACCCCCTTCTCCTTAGTGCCCCCTGGGAAGCCCCTGATCAGAGTAAACTCCACATTATCAAGGGATTTTACCATGAATGTCCTACTCTAACAATCTCTCGGAAAGCTTGTGCTTATACTTTGACAGTAACGTAATATTGTACAGCTCTGACCAAACAATTTAGGAATCTTCAGGCATGATTTCTTGGCTTTCTGATACCATATTTGATAAGAAGTTTTTGAAGCAGGCATTATCTATCTGTCAATAGACAGTGATAAGTTAGTTATGTTCATGAAACAGAAAGAAGTCTAACAGAGAATAGTAAGCAATAGGAGAGGAGTCCAGGGGAACATCATAAGTACCTTTCCTGTGCCACAGTAAAAGTTTTCATTTAATTCTAAAGTTTTCATTTAATTCTAATTGCAAGTGGAATCAATAGCAGAGTTTTAAGTGAGCATACCATTATTGCACGTTTTCAAGAGTTAGGAGTCTCTCACTTTATTTCAAGAGAACATGATGGAAATGGGAAATAACACAGCCATTTCATAATCTGTTTTGAAGATAGAATTGGTATAGATGTGTAGTTGGATTGGGTTATAAATAGGTATGCCTTTTTGTTCTTTGGTCAGCATACATGGGTGCATGATAGCGCCATAAACTCATAAAATATTAACTGACATGGGAAAGACTGATGGAAGGTATGCTGGGAATAAATGGCAGTTAGTTGTGCCTAATAGACATCCAAATAATCAAGAAATAGAGTGGTTTTTGTTCTTTGAGATACCCTTTAAGCTCAATCACAAAATCTAATTTTGTGGTTGGTCTAGCATAATGCTTTCTGGTTCCAATATTGCACTTCAGTTATGACTTATCAAAAAAATTTACGTTTGCTTATAAAGTAGAAAAAATTTTTACTAACCTATTTTACCTTTGCAAAGGATCATCATATGAGTATTTTAAGTAGAACACATCCTTTCTTGTCAAGGTACTTCATAAAAGATGTTGAGCAATAAGTAAGGAGAAGCCAAACCAAGATAAACTAGTTAACCCCCCCAAATATACATTTTTTATAGTTATTTAATCTTATGATCAAGATATATCCTGAGCAATAATAGAGAAATATTTTTGATGTCTATATTTTTCTTAGGTTTATTTGCAAAAATATTTAAAAGTCTTAAAACATTTTAGTAGACACCAAGAAATGGATTTCCTTGGAGGTTCAGATGGTAAAGAATCTGCCTCCAATGGAGGAGTCCTGGGTTTGATCCCTGGTTTGGAAGATCTCCTGTAGTAGAGAATGGAAACCCACTCCAGTATTTTTGCTTGGAGAAATCCGTGGACAAAGGAGCCTGGCAGGCAGCAGTCCATTGTATTGCAAAGGGTCTCAGACACAACTGAGTGACTTTAAAGAAATGGTGGTAAGACATTGGTAAGACATTCTCTGGTAGGCACCATAGAAGGAAGCAAAATGGGGTGCCCATAATAGAGCTTTCAAATGCCTTCTACAATGGGTTGTTACTAGTATAATTATGATACATTTTTATCACTTTGTGTCAAAGCAGAGATACAAAATGATTTGCCAAATGTGGATTTTTCCCTTCTATGACTCTTTCTATATAAATGTTTTCGTACAACATTTAGAATGGCTGTTCTGTATTCAAAATATAACTTCTCACTGAATGCTTATGAGAAACTAATCCAACTAAATACAGTGTGTGCTCATAGTTAGTATTTAGGTGCACAATCATCAGTCCCAACAGAACAACCCAAACAAATATCAGAATTTTATTTATTTAATTTTTTAATATCAGGTTTTAAAAATCAAAAATAAGCTTATTTTTCTGTCTTGCACATTCTGCTAATTGTTACCACATTTTCTATTGAGACTCAAATTATTAGTAAAATTAGAGTCCTTTCAATTTTCTTATCTGTCATATTTGGTAACTTTTCACATTTATCCTTTTCTGTCTGTTGTACTTATTATAGATTAAGTCATTGAAGTATAATATAAATACAGGAGTACAGCTTTTGTTTTCTGATTGTTTACTTTGATTCTAGTATTGTTCCTCTTTAATTTAAAAGGAACCTTTCATAAATTCCGCATTTCACTGTATCTGCTTCTTAGCACCTCCTTCTCTATCTCTTTATCTCTCTTCCTTCCTCTGTTTCTCTCTTTTTTCTCTTTGTCTTTTAGCTTCTCCCTCCTCCAATCTATACGTTGGATACTTTAAAGTTTTCTAGTTTAGGTATTTAGTCAATCATGGCTTAACACTATGATGTAGTGTTAAGAGTGATGAAGAAATATTGAAAGCATAAGACAAAATATGGAAAAGAAAATTATAGGGTAGAGAGAGATTTAAAATATTGTCAGTGTGTTTAAAGTGAATTTGTTAGATAAATGGTATTATCTAATAGTGAAGACAAAAAAAATTTAGTTACCCAGTCCAGGATGGATTCTCTGTGATACTGATCTTAAGGTTTTGCTTTGTGGTACTTATCTTAATATTCTAGTTTGAAGTAATTATGTTTAAACACTTCAATTTAGATATTTTAATTGTGGATCTTTCATTAGCTATTGTCCCCAAATCTGAAATTACAATTCCTTTAAACTGAAACTTTGTATAACAAAATAAATTATATCAGAAGTATAAATGTAATATAGAAAATATTTTTAAAGTTCCCATTTATGTTATCTCCCATAAATTTATTTTTTTTCTTTTCATAAATTTCTAAGGAAAGACATGATGTCAGCTAAGTGTATGTGTTTGGTACTGAGGAGTTGGGAAGGTGCATGAAAAAGAATTTTGATTAAATCAACATATCTAAGTTTTATTTAGTGATTTACATATGTGTAGCATTTTGCATAGTTTGGGTGTAATCAAATGACTACTGTACAAAAAAGATCTTCATGACCCAGATAATCATGATGGTGTGATCACTCACACTCACCTAGAACCAGACATTCTGGAATGTGAAGTCAAGTGGGCCTTAACAAAGTATCACTACGAACAAAGCTAGTGGAGGTAATAGAATTTCAGTTGAGCTATTTTAAATCCTGAAAGATGATGCTGTGAAAGTGCTCACTCAATATGTCAGGAAAATTGGAAAACTCAGCAGTGGCCACACGACTGGAAAAGGTCAGTTTTCACTCCAATCCCAAAGAAAGGCAATGCCAAAGAATGCTCAAACTACCGCACAATTACACTCACCTCACATGCTAGTAAAATAATGCCCAAAATTCTCCATGTCAGGCTTCAGCAATATGTGAACTGGGAACTTCCAGATGTTCAAGCTGGTTTTAGAAAAGGCAGAGGAACCAGAGATCCAATTGCCAACATTCGCTGGATCATCAAAAAAACAAGAGAGTTCCAGAAAAACATTTATTTCTGCTTTATTGCCTATGCCAATGCCTTTGACTGTGTTGATCACAATAAACTGTGGAAAATTCTGAAAGAAATGGGAATACCAGACCACCTTACATGCCTCTTGAGAAACCTATATGCAGGTCAGGAAGCAAGAGTTCGAACTGGACATGGACCAACAGACTGGTTCCAAATAGGAAAAGGAGTACATCAAGGCTGTATATTGTCATGCTGCTTATTTAACTTATATGCAGAGTACATCATGAGAAACGCTGGGCTGGAAGAAGCACAAGCTGGAATCAAGATTGCTGGGAGAAATATCAATAACCTCAAATATGCAGATGACACCACCCTTATGGCAGAAATTGAAAAAGAACTAAAGAGCCCTTTGACGAAAGTGAAAGAGGAGGGTGAAAAAGTTGGCTTAAACCTCAACATTCAGAAAACTAAGATCATGGCATTTGGTCCCATCCCTTCATGGCAAATAGATGGGAAAATAGTGGAAACAGCGGCTGACTTTAATTTTTTTGGGCTCCAAAATCACTGCAGATGGTGAGTGCAGCCATGAAATTAAAAGACGCTTACTCCTTGGAAGGAAAGTTATGACCAACCTAGATACCATATTAAAAAGCAGAGACATTACTTTGTCAACAAAGATCCATCTAGTCAAGGTTATGGTTTTTCCAGTGGTCATCTATGGATGTGAGTTGGACTATAAAGAAAACTGAGCACTGAAGAATTGATGCTTTTGAGCTGTGGTGTTGGAGAAGACTCTTGAGAGTCCCTTGGACTGCAAGGAGATCCAACCAGTCCATCCTAAAGGAGATCAGTCCTCGGTGTTCATCGGAAGGACTGATGCTGAAGCTGAAACTCCAATACTTTGGCCCCCTGATGCGAACAGCTGACTCTTTGAAAAAGACCCTGATGCTAGGAAAGATTGAGGATAGGAGGAGAAGGTGATGACAGAGGATGAGATGTTTGGATGGCATCATTGACTCTTGGACATAGGTTTGGGTAAACTCTGGGCCTTGGTGATGGACAGGGAGGCCTGGCGTGCTGCAGTTCATGGGGTCGCAAAGAGTCGGACATGACTGAATGATTGAACTGAACTGAACTGAACTGACTGACTTAAATTATTGAAATTGTTAAATTATAAAAGATCAAGTGGCAACCGAGGACCTCTGCCATGGGCCACAGGAGCAAAGCCGGGCAAAGGGGAGAAGGCCCCTTGCCGGGAGTCCTGGTACCCCTGTTGGAGTTCAGCTTTATGTATCTGTGGCGACTTAGGTAGCTGGGATGAGGCGAGCAGGGCCCCGTGGGGACTCTCTTCCCTGTTGGTTCTATGGGAGCTGATCCAGTGTAACCCTCTGCCCATCATCAGCCTTAAGCTAGCTCACCTGGACTTGGTGGGCTGCCTGGACTTCGGCCATGGGTCCAGCAGTCAGTCTTGCGCTCAGCACTGTGGGTACCCAGCATATGTACCAGGCAGATAGGCAGCTGGTAACACAGTCAGGGCTCGCCATCATAGATGGCTTCTGTGCCAGACCGGAAAAGACTCCATTTAGGAAGATACCAGAGAGCCTCCTGAAGCTCCAGACCACTGAGGGGCTGCCAGCCCTGTGAACTATGGCCGACTCTGCAAACTATCCTCTGTGGAGGTTGTGTCTGCCATCGTCTGCATGCAGAGCTTTTTGGACCTTGCTGTCCTTTGGATAAGGAAATTTATGTGAGGACAGGGCTTTATGGATGTGAACCAACAGCTTCTGGGCAAAGATATGGCCTGCAGAAGCATGGGCTTGGTGCTCTGGAAAGAGAAGGACCTCGTGGGTAATGCTGGAGGAGCCCCAGGAGAAAAGATGGATCCTTGAATATGAACTCAGGGTAGGTTTGCAAATCCCAAGTATATGGTGACACCTGGCTTCTCAGGACAGTGGTGAGTTAATCATGGGGACGAGTCTGAGGATCAAGGCCTTGATGTCAAAGACCAAGAACAGAACAGCCGTGGAGAAGGAAGAAAGGCAAGGAAAAAGTGCCTGGCTTTGTGCATTAACAGAAGTTTAGACAGGAACCAAGTAACAGTCAAGATACTGAATGTGCAGACACTTTTTTTGAGTCTGGATGATGAGGAAACCTAGAGATGACAGGGGGACTGTGGGACCACAGACAGTTGTGGGGATCTTGCCCCACTGCAAAAGCAAGCTCTTTCCTGGTTTTCTCCTAATTCTTCTAATGCAGCCTCACTCTGAGTCCTGCCAGGGAGACTTCACAGTGAAGTGGGGAATCAAGAGGGAGGACTACTAATAAAATTTAAATGCTTCATTCTGTCCATCTCTGCTATTTGTCTGTCTTAGTGGCTCAGCAATTAAAATATGCTTGCCAACTCAGGAGACTTGGGTTCAATCCCTGGGTCAGAAAGATCCCCTTGAGAAGGAAATGGCAACAGACTCCAGTATTCTTGCCTGGAGAATCCCATGGACAGAGGAGCCTAGCGGGCTACAGTCCACGGGGTTGCAAAAGAGTCAGACATGACTTAGCAACTAAACAACAATCCATATCGCCAACGAATGTACAGAAGCCTATGATCGTAAGACTACCACTTCATATATTGAGTCAGAAAGTCACTTTTATTTTTGATTCATGCACAGGTCCTAATTATTTCACAATTTATAGGTTGGGCCATATGAAATTGCCTTTTCTCTAAGTGAAATAATGATAAGATATCTGTAGTTTTAAACAGTTCAGCTTAATCTTTTGAATTATTTGAGGAAAATATCTGTGCTATACAAGTTTTCTTCACCCATTCAAAAAGTTCCTGTTTTTTTTCTGTATGACACAAAAATACCCAAGGAAGCAGTATTAATCTATGATTAAAAAGATTAGTTTCAACAACACAGTGTTCTATGACTCTAAAACAAATGCTGTCATTCTTTAAAGAAAAATGTTAAGGATAAAGTTGTATTTTCAACTGAATTAATAACATAGTATAAAACCATTTTAATTTCATGCAGATAAAGAACACAATATATAGATTTATAATATTATATAACTATAATCTATATAACACAATATATAGATTTATAATATTAATCTGGCTTTTAAAAAAATTGTGATTTTTGTCATTTGATTATTATAAAGTTATATATTTTTTAATTTTTATAATTTTATAATTTTATAAAATTATCCCTTTAGCAAATAAATATAAGATGCATTTAAAATCAATATGGAAAAATTTGAAGTTCTCTCTTGAGATTAACATTTTCTAAACCTAATGATTGTTCTGCTTGCCATGCAACCAGAATCTTGCAAGAGGCTTTGAAGAGAGATAAAGCTCTTCCTTTTATTAGTGTCTTTGAATATTTCAGTAATATCAAGGTCAATTAAAATTTTATTTTATGGTTATATGTTATATGACTGTAGCCTCCCAGGCTTCCCCATCCATGGGATTTTCCAGGCAAGAATACTGGAGTGGGTTGCCATTTCCTTCTCCAGGAGATCTTCCCGACCCAGGGATTTGAACCCGGGTCTCCCACGTTGTAGGCAGACGCTTTACCGTCTGAGCCACCAGGGAAATCATGATTTAGATAAACTTAAGTAATTTGCAACATTCAAGGTAGAAATGGAATTGTCTTTTATAATCATATGACATTACCTACTTCTGCTTTAAATGAAAAAAAGTATGTGTTGGCTATAAGACTAGTCAAAAATTTAATATGATAATTTTATTACTTTAGTCAGCATTATAGATCCTCTGTTCTAGTTTATTGGTTTCCTTACAGTTTACTAATTACATACATCTATTTCCCCATTTTTTATAACAATTTTAATTCTTAAAGACAACCTAAGACCTGTTTTTTCTGTTCTGTTCAGTTTTTCAGAAGTCATTTCAAAACTCATTAGGGCTTCAGTGAAATAACAGTGAGACCTATTAGCTACACCACATTGTTACACTGCTCTCAGTTAGCAGAGTGATTCCTATGTATAACAGGTTGACAGATAATTTATCTATTCTACAGAACCTAGCACAAACCTAAACATCTAAGTTTTTCATAAATGTTTGAATTTGATATAAATACCTTAATATATCTAAATATGCTTCATTCTCATTCTAAATATATATTTTGATTATATGTAGCCATTGTCCCTAGTATTCAAAATATAAAATATAGTGTTATTCATACATATGGGACTATGTATATATATGTGTATATAGTGTGCAGATATCACCCATGATAAATGAGAAAATTGTGAAAATAGCTTATTGTTAATTCTACCTATTTTTTTTAGCATATGGTGTTGTCAATGGTGATATTCAAATGGTTTTTGCACTGTGTCTATATTCCCTTTATAGTTTTCCTAATTCTTTTTAAAATGTATCTCCTCTTATTTAAAAAAGAAATAGATATAAGAAATAATTCATTTTATATCAAATTGATTTAGTATTGTTTATTACAATGCATAACCCCATGATAGTTTTAATGTAGTCTTGAATAATGCTCTTTTTAATATTTAAATAATACATAACGAGATTCCTATAATTTGGAAAGTCTTTATCATTTATGTAACACCAAGTATTTAGAAAAAAAATAGAAATCTACAATATTTACTGTCAATAAACATTAATTGTGCCAGCAAGGGGGCAGAAATGCAGAAAATTATAGACTTTTAAATGTGTGAATTGCTTGCAAGTTAGAAGGCCTAGGTAATTATTTATCTTAGATGGATAGTGCACAGTAAAACCCAGGGACAATGATAATTGAGGTGACTTCATCTTGCTTCAACTCTGTTATCACATAAAAGGAGCAATCTCCTTTTAATCTAAAATTCGACATGAATAAACTTGCTTTATGAGTTTTTTGGTGCTTGCTAATACAAAGAAAGCAGCAGTTTAAGAGAGTTAGGTTTATAACAATCTTTTGAAGACCCCGTAGCTAGAAACTAATCAGAATAATGTTCAACTATTAGAAAATAATTGGAGTAATTAAAAAGCACAAATTGAGTCAAATTACAAAGAGTGAAAGACAACATCCTTTCTTTTTTCTTCTGTCATACAATCATGCTAAACTTCCCATATTATTCATGAAAACTCTCTTTAGAATTTATGACTTGCAATAGCAATTGGCTTGTGACTTTTCCCACACAGTCTTCCAGAATCAAACTGACTTTTGACAAATACTTAGGATGAATGCCAAGAGGCTTTTTGGCATAAAATAGCAACCATTTCTGTTTTACACAATTATTGCAGCTTGTGAGAGAAGTTTAATGATTACAACAAAAACTTTGTTTGCCAAAGATGCCATAAGTTTGAAATGAATTAATTTGTGACTTATCTACCACAAATAGTGCAAGAGGTTAACAGAAATGCTTTTCATTTCTTATACTTTAGAGTTAACCGCTTCTACTTATTCCACCATGTGGAGATGAGTCTTACAGAATTAATTACTTCTCAGTATAAAACCTATAAACGGCATGTTTTGTGTTCATCATTCTTGTCTTCAGCTTTCACATCCAGTGTGAGGTCATGAGCAATTCAATACACAAACTGAGTCACCACCCACAAAGTATTTTTATGATAAAACAAGGAAATATTTCCCTAGGAAGTCAGGGTGAATTGTGTGTGTGTGTTTTGCTATTTTAGTTTCATTTTGATTTTTCTTTTATCTTTTCCCCAGGAAGACATAGCTCTATAACTTTAAAATTCACTTTGGGAGTTTTAGTATTAAAATTAATCATACACAGCATGACTTTTTAAAATAGACATTCACTTGAATAATTTTATCATGTAAGCTTATAAAATAAATATGTATATGAGAATATTCATGAAATTAACCCTACAAATGTGAATCCAAATGTATTTGTAACTTGACAAGGCTTAGATAATGCATTTGAACCAGACAAGGAAATGATGGTTGAGTTACAACTTATAAATTATGGTCAGTTTATATTTGTGAATTGCATCTATCAAAAGACCTTGTCTAGAGCAAGAGAGTTCAAGGGAATGCATGAGGAAACTGGGTAACAACAGTGTCTGTTTATTTAGATCTCATTGCTTTCTGAATAACTCAATTCATTTACAGCTTTGATGATTAAAATCGAACTAATTTTAACAATACATCTGTGAGGGAGATGGAGGGTAGGATTATCACATTTAATTGAAAGATACATTGTCTATTTGGAATGTGAAAATCACAGAACATACCAGATTGTGATAGAAAGTATATTTTTATATTCTATCTAATATCTATCTCAGTTTTATTTCTTACATACAACTGACTTTCTGTCAATAGCTGAGAGAGAAAATGCTGGCTAAGATCCTTATGACTGGTAGGAAAAAATGACCCTTTAGGAAGTATAATTTTGTTAACCCTTCATCTCTTGTTTTGGTTGCATTCCTTATTCAACTTGATGGAGGATCTTGGTAAGCTAGCACAAAATGATCTAAATCAAGTTCTATCACAGGCTTTATTTTGATTAGTCCCTAAATATTTGTTTCAACTTTTAATTTCATAAGTTCTGAATTTCACATTTAGGAGAGTAGATTTACTGAGTATACTGGCATACACTAGCAGTTCTGGAGAATGAAAACAGCCAGCCTTGGTTATGTAGTTAGTCATGGCACTGGAAGGGTGAGCAGCAATCCTCAATCCTAAGAATGGATTTACTGCTGCTTCTCGCTGTGCGTCAGCCTGCTCATAGTCACTGCGCATTCCTCTATGTGTCGGTCTCTGTACTACCGTGAGTTCTGTCTCCTCTTCTTTTCCTTTGCCTCTTCGCCACTCCCTTTAGCCCTTTTCAGTCTGACTCCCCCAATAACAATACATATACATGTAAACATAACTGCAGTCATGTCTATCGGTGGGTGTATGCATGTGTTACTTTGAGAAACAGAAGCATTCCTTCAAATTAGAGAAATGACAGTGAACTTATATTGATGATATTATATTGATGCCTTCCCTAACTGCATCCTCTGAGATCTTGGAGGCACTCACTATTTTCCTCAGGCAGGTGACAGGGGATTTATTGTCACTAGATTCTTACCTGTGTACTTTAATCCTGAAGTAATAAATGCATGCATTTTTCCCAAAATGGAGAGTACAGTAGCTTCACAAATCTCTCTTTCCAGATAATCATTTTGCCTCTTAAGCTACTTACTATAATGTTTAAAACCTTAACCTTTATTCTCATATTTACCTTTGTAATAGATGTTAATGAGAAAGTTTCAGATTAACTGTACTAAAATTGGGCAAGTAACTTATTTGAAGAGATACTTTTAACTTCTCAGAATATGCTAAGGCCTATAAAATTGCCATTTGTTTTTATTCCAAGTTGAATTTTCTATTATTCCTTTTATTCTCTTTTAAAAATGTGTATGTTTTGATTAAAATTCAAAAACCAAACTAAATAAAAACTAGAGGAGAGAGGGAAAAGGGTAAGTTTCAAGTCATTCAAGGAAGATGCTATCCATATAAAATGTATTATAGTATAGCTATTACTCTACTCTGTTATGAGGATGTTTTAGGATAAAAGGATTTTTAGAAGCAGAAACTCAGGGTATATACATAGATTAAAATGGTTCTTTATAACGATACTTCCCAGACTTTTAGATTTTATGAATTAGCATTTTTTTTTTCATTAGATTGGAAGGATTGGTATATGGTTGCCAACTCTCTTTTACCAAAGAAGAATGTTAAAAGTATCAGTTAGTAATTACTATTAGGCAAGGGATATTTCACAAACACACACAGTGAGAAGAACATAAACTCAGAATAAAATATATGGGCCTTTACTAGTAATGATACCTGGCAACTATATGCTAATAGGTTTTTAATATAGATATTTTAAAAATCTGAATAGTGACATGCTATAACATAAAATTGTTGTTCAGTCACAAAGTCACTTCTGACTCTTTGTGATCTCATGGACAGCAGCACACCAGGCTTCCCTGTCCTTCATGATCTCCTGGAACTTACTCAAACTGATGGCCATTGAATCAGTGATGTCAATCAAGTGTCTCATCCTGTCATCCCCCTTTCTTCCTGCCCTCAATATTTCACAGACTCAGGGTCTTTTCTATGAGTCAGCTCTTTGCATCAGGTGGCCAAAGTTTTGGAGCTTCAGCTTCACCATCAGTTCTTCCAATGAATATTCGGGGTTGATTTCCTTTAGGTTTGACTGGTTTGAACTCCTTGCAGTCCAAGGGCCTCTCAAGAGTCTTCTTCAGCACCACAGTTCTAAAGCATCATTCTTCCACACTCAGCCTTCTTTATGGTCCACATCTCACAACCTTGTATGACTAATAGAAAAACCACAGATTTGACTATCTGGACCTTTGTCGGCAAAGTGATGTCTCTGCTCTCAATACACTGTCTAGGTTGGTCATAGCATTTCTTCCAAGGAGTAAGTGTCCTTTAATTTTGAGGCTGCAGTCACCATCTGCAGTGATTTTGGAGCCCAGAAAAATTAAATTTGTCACTATTTCCACTTTTTTTCCATCTATTTGCCATGAAGTGATGGAACCAGATGCCATGATCTTTGTTTTTTGAGTGTTGAGTTTTAAGCCAGATTTTTCACTTTCCTCTTTCACCTTCAGTAGGAAGCTTTCCGCCAACAGTGTGATAATTGCATATCTGAGGTTGTTGGTATTTCTCCCAGCAGTATTGATTTCAGCTTGTGAGTCATCCAGCCCAGCATCTTACATGATGTACTCTGCATATAAGTTAAATAAGCAGGGTAACAATAAAACACAGGCGTGTCGTACTCCTTTTCCTATTTTGAACCAGTCCGTTGTTCCATGTCCGGTTCTAACTGTTCCTTCCTGACCTGGATACAGATTTCTCAGGAGGTAGGTAAGATGGTCTGGTATTCCTATCACGTTGAAAATTTTCCAGTTTGCTGTGATCCACACAGTAAAAGGGTTTCAAGTAGTCAATGAGCAAAAGTAGATGGTTTTCTACAATCCCCTTGCTTTCTCTATGATCCTATGATCTCTATAATCTACAGATGTTGGCAATTTGATCTCTGGTTTTTCTGCCTTTTCTAAATTCAGCTTATACATCTGGAATATCTCATATCACATACTGTTGAAGCCTAGCTTGAAGGATTTGGAGCCTTACCTTATTAGTATGTGAAATGAATGCACTTGTACAGTAGTTAGGTACTTTGAACACTTTTTGGCATTGCCTTTCTTTGGGATTGGAATGAAAACTACCTTTTCTGGTCCTGTGGCCACTGATGAATTTTCCAATTTCCTGGCATATTGAGTGCAGCACTTTAATAGCATCACCTTTTAGGTTTTTAAATAGCTTATCTGGAATTATGTCACCTTTACTAGCTTTGTTCCTAGTAGTACTTCCTAAGGCTAACTTGACTTCACACTTCAAGGAACACTTCACACCATTGTGGTTAAGAGGGTCATTAAGACCTTTTTTGTATAATTCTGTGTAGTCTTGCCACATCCTCTTAATCTCTTCTGCTTCTGTTAGATCCTTGCCATAATATCTTCACTAAAGTATTTTGACAAGTCTCAGCTGGAAATTTGTTCATGGTGCATTGTCAGCTGATGCTCTGTCTTTATTTCTTCCTTTACTTTGTTTTCTATCACACTGTTGAAATTCAAGTTTCACATGTAAGTGAAAATAGAAATAACTCTATTTATTATTCTATGTATATTAAATTTAAATATTTTGGGGGAAATGAGATAAGCCATGAAAATATGGCCTTCATATCTCCAGGAATATACTTTCCTTCCTTTGGACAAGGAAAAAAAAAATCATAAGACTAATTAGAACTAAGAAAGTGTCTCAGTCAAGGCATTCCCTAAACTACCCAGCTTTGTAATCTAATAGGAGAAACAAAATCAGATAAAAAAAACATTAACTGAGGATTAAGTAATCTATGAAGACTTCTTAGACTTTTACCAAGCTGACAGCAATTGGGAATGAATTCCCCTAATATTTTTTGAAACACAGTAAAAAATTCAGTAGCATGGATGAAACTAGGGATTATCATACAAGGTGAGGTAAATCAGTTCAGCTCAGTCATGTCTGACTCTTTGCAACTCCATGAACCACAGCATGCCAGGCCTCCCTGTCTATCACCAACTCCCGGATTCCACCCAAACCCATGTCCATTGAGTCTGTGATGCCATCCAACCATCTCATCCTCTGTCATCCCCTTCTCCTCCTGCCCTCAATCTTTCCCAGCATCAGGGTCTTTTCCAGTGAGTCGGCTTTTCGCATCAGGTGGCCAAAGTATTGGAGTTTCAGCTTCAACATCAGTCCTTCCAATGAACACCCAGGACTGATCTCCTTTAGGATGAACTGGTTGGATCTCCTTGTAGTCCAAAGGACTCTCAAGTTTTCTCCAACACCACACTTCAAAAGCACCAATTCTTTGGTGCTCAGCTTTCTTTTTAGTCCAACTCTCACATCCGTACATGACCACTGGAAAAGCCATAGCCTTGACTAGACAGACCTTTGCTGGCAAAGTAATGTCTATGCTTTTTAATAAGCTGTCTAGGTTGGTCATAACTTTCCTTCCAATAAGTAAGTGTCTTTTAATTTCACGGCTACAGTCACCATCTGCAGTGATTTTGGAGCCCATAAGTATAAAGTCAGCCACTGTTTCCACTGTTTCCCCATCTATTTGCCATGAAGTGATGGGACCAAATGCCATGATCGTAGTTTTCTGAATGTTGAGCTTTAAGCCAACTTTTTCACTCTCCTCTTTCACTTTCATCAAGAGGCTCTTTAGTTCTTCTTCACTTTCTGCCATAAGGGTGGTGTCATCTGCATATCTGAGGTGATTGATATTTCTCCCGGCAATCCTGATTCCAGCTTGTGCTTCCCCCAGCCCAGTGTTTCTCATGATGTACTCTGCATATACGTTAAATAAGCAGGGTGACAATATAGAGCCTTGACATGCTCGTTTTCCTATTTGGAACCAATCTGTTGTTCCATGTCCCATTCTAACTGTTGCTTCCTGACCTGCATACATGTTTCCCAAGAGACAGGTCAGGTGGTCTGGTATTTCCATCTCCTTCAGAATTTTCCACAGTTTATTGTGATCCACACAGTCAAAGGCATTGGCATAGGCACTAAAGCAGAAATATGTTTTTCTGGAACTCTCTTGTTTTTTTGATGATCCAGCGAATGTTGACAATTTGATCTCTGGTTCCTCTGTCTTTTCTAAAACCAACTTGAACATCTGGAATTTCCCAGTTCACATATTCCTGAAGCCTGGCTTGGATATTTTTTAAACATTACTTCACTAGTGTGTGAGATGAGTACAATTGTTGAGTAATTTGAGCATTCTTTGGCATTGCCTTTCTTTGGGATTGGAATGAACACTGACCTTTTCCAGTCCTGTGACCACTGCTGAGTTTTCCACATTTGTGAAAAACAAATATCATATGGTATCATTTGTAAGGGCTTCCCTGATAGCTCAGTTGGTAAAGATTCCACCTACAATGCAGGAGACCCCGGTTCAATTCCTGGGAGGGGATGATCTGCTGTAGAAGGATAGGCTACTCACTCCAGTATTCTTGAGTTTCCCTTGTGGCTCAGCTGGTAAAGAATCCGCCTGCATGCGGGAGAGTTGGGTTCAGTCCCTGGGTTGGAAAGATCCCTTGGAGAAGGGAAAGGCTCCCAACTCCAGTATTCAGGCCTAGAGAATTCCGTGGACATTCATGGGGTCACAAAGAGTTGGCACAACTGAGTGACTTTCACTTTCACTTTCATATGTGGAATCTAAAAGAAAAAGAAAGATTCAAATGAACTTATTTATAAAGCCAAACTAGACCAAAAGACATAGAAAATAAACTTATATTTACCAAAGGAAAAAGAAGTAGAAGAGATAGGAATTAATATACAAATACTTCTATATAGGATCACAAAGAGTCAGACATGATTGAGCACCCACACCCACACACACAGATGTATATGTGTGTGTGTAGTAACCAACAGGACCTAATATATAACATAGGATATTATGCTCAATGTTTTGTGATAGTCTATAAGGGAAAAGAATCTATATATAACTGAACCACTTTGCTATACACCTGAAACTTGTAAATCAATTATACTTCAACAAAAATTTTAAATGAATTTTTATTGCAGTGTTACTTGGTAACAACCTATACTTCAGTCCATACCAATGAACTTATTTGCAGGACAAGAATAGAGATGCAGGTGTAGAAAAAGGACTTGTGGATACAGCATGGGAAGGAGAGGGTTGGGCAAATTGAGAGAGTAACATTGGAATATATATGTTACTATGTGTAAAATAGATAGTTATTGGGAAATTTCTGTTTAACACAGGAAGCTCAGCCTTTTGCTCTATGATGACCTAAAGGGGTGGGATGGGGTGAGGAGGGATGTCCAAGAGGGTGAGGACATTTATGGCCAACTCACATTGTTTTACAGCAAAACCCATGACAACATTGTAAAGCAATTATCCTTCAAATAAAAATAAGTAAGTGGATAGAAGGACAGAGTAATTAATTTTGTTATAGATACACAATGAAATAGTATATAGCAAAATAAACAAATCACTCTTTTCAATGTTACATCCTTGAGTTGCACAAAGATAATGTTGAATGAAAGACAAGAGACACGCATTCAAAATCTCTGTCATTCATATATGTCTTTTTATTTATACACAGGTAAAAATAATCTGCATTTCTAGAAGTCAGGTTGCCAGTTTGAAAGGTGAGAGTGTAGTTGACTGTGAAGAAACCCAAAGGGAACTCCTACACATTGGCTGTGTATCTTCACTTAGCTGGTGACTGCACAAGTGATTTACCATGTAAAAATTTATTTGTGTATATTTATTGATTTTTTCCACCCTTCTGTATATTTTATATTTTAAAAGTATATTTATTTAAAAATTAAATATCCAAAATACACAAAATATAGCATTAAAATTAGCTAAAGTGTTCTTTTATTTTTTGTCCAACAAATTGGGACTTCCAACTGAGGAGTCCTTGATTTTCTTAGATAATAAAACTACTCTGATAATGTCTCTGTATTTTCTCACTGAGAACAGATGTGTAGTTTCATAAAATCTAGTTCTAGATTTGTTGTTGTTAATAATTTATATTCTTAAGCTACAACTGAAGAAAATTCAGAACACCAGAACATAATTTATATACTCAAGCTACAATTGGAGAAAATTCAGAATACCATTATTCATTTGCTTGATAAGACCTACCTTTTGAAGTGTATGTTGTTATGAATAAGAACATACTGTTAAACAATAAATTAAAGGTTTCTTCCCAAGTATACACAACCAAACTCATAATGGAAGCTGACAATGACTCCTTTTAGAGCCATTGTCACTAAAAATCATTTATTATTGAGTCTTTGTCATATATACATACACAAATTGTGGTAACAATAACAAGATTATTATCTCTTGTTAAGCAATTACAGTAAAAAGTCTTAAGCAGAGAGGGAAAAAAAACTTTTTCTGATACTTGAAGGGAGTTTTTAGTGTCTATGCTTGAGAATGAGGTAAGAATAAATCAGAAATATCTGCTTCTGTTTGGGAGTTAATGGCTATTTTTACATAAAGGCAGCAGTTCAGGATGTGGCCTCTATGTAACTGGGGAGTCTATACTTCCTTTTTGCTAAGAACACAACTAATGGCCTCCAGTCCAAGGCCATCAAGAAGTAATGAGATTTACCTAATAGAATAATGCTCTGGATCTGCCAGGGGTCACTGGTAGCTTATAAACAGACATAAGAGCTGTCATTTTTAATGTAAACCATGCAAGTAGACCTAGGTGGTTTTACAGAGTCATATGACTGAAGTTATCTCCTTAGAATAAAGGCCTTGATCTAGAATGGATAAAGAATAGACTCCCAATTAGAAAAGTACTATAAACTGCTCACTCTTAACCTATCAATACATTGACAGAGTACATGTAGGTGAAGGAACGAAAGAAGATTTGTGGTTGATTGAGTCTCATGTAAGGATCCGGTCTGCATTTCCTGCTGAAAGCTATATATGCATCAAAAGCTCTGTGGGGTCGCAGATACTGGTCTACTCAATGCTCTCTTTTCCTTCACTCTCAGAAACAAGACCTGTCTCCCTTCAAGGAGAAAAAGGATAATAATGGAAGAGAAGTATAGACTGACAGTACTAGACCCAATAATAAGCTGTGGTGATAAGTTTATTAGGCCAACCACAATTTCATTAAATTTTTGAAAGTGAAGATAGAATGCCAGTGGTGGTATCTTGATTTTTTTTTAATTTAATTGTATTGTATGGAGCTGATGTCTAAGTTCTAGCCACCAGTAAGAACACCAGAGGAAGGATCATGCAACTCACTCACTTTCTTTTTAGATCTAAGAAAAGCATAATCTCTTGGAGTGAACAGTAGGTTTCCAAATGAAAAAGAGTGGAATATCTTATCTTTGTTTTTTCACTTATTTAGACAAACTACTACTGTGATAAACTAATTTAGCCTCCCCCAGATAAAATGTCAAAGCCTTTTTGTAGAGTAGTGTTTTCTAGTTTAAGGTGTGTTGGTATAGACTTAGCATAATATCTATAATCTTCTCTATGTAGATCTTTTTCAACTTACAATAGGGTTACATACCCATCATGAGTTGAAAATATCTTGTTGAAATACGTTCAATACATCTAACCAACTGAACATCATTAAGCCTAACTCAAATGTGCTAAGTACTTTAGCCTACAGTTAGAAGGTCGGTTGTGTATGTCTCTTTGCAACCCCATGGACTGTAGAGTGCCAAGCTCCTCTGTCCATGGAATTCTCCAGGTGAGAATACTGGAGAGGGTAACCATTCCCTTCTCAAGGGGATTCTTCCCTACCCAGCGATCGAACTCAGGTCTCCTACCTTGCAGGCAGATTCTTTGCCATCGGAGCCACCAGAAAAGCCCATCTAATAACTCAAAACCTAGTTTATAAAGAAGTATTGACTATCTCATGTAATTTATTGAATACTGTACTATGAAAGTGTAAAACAGAATTGTTGAATGAGTACAGAATGATAGTAAATGTATCAGATGTTTAACTCTCCATGAACAGAGTGGCTGACTGTTCACTGCAGCTTGCTTCTGCTGCCCAGTATTAGAAGAGAGTATTTTGTACCTCATGTGGCTAACCCAGGAAAAGATCTAAAAACTTGATTTTTATTGAGTGCATATTGCTTTTGCATCATAAAGTGGGAAAAAAATGATCCATTATAAGTCAAGGACTGCCTGTACTAAAATATGCAACAAGGCCGTGAGTTATTAAAAGAAAATTTAAATAAATCCCTCACTTACTATTTTTTTAGTGAATGTCAGAGGGCTTTTCCATAGGTTGAACTTGGAGTGATATATGGAAAATTCTGGTTTTGAATGATTAATCTGCTATTAATAGATGGATTAAAAGTTGAAGATATTTGAAAGCATTCAAGACTCCAAGAGACTGACACTGAATTAAATGATTAGGACTTAGAGTGGAAGCAATGGAAACTGAATGACAGTTATAAATGACAGCAATAGTGCAATGCATGTCGAGTCTTATTTGTTGTTTGTTGTTTAGTCACTCAGTTGTATCCAACTCTTTTGAGACCCCATTGACTGTAGCCTTCCAGCCTCCTCTGTCCATGGGATTTTCCAGGGAAGACTACTGGAGTAGGCTGCCAGTTCCTCCTACAGGGGATCTTCCTGACCCAGGGATCAAACCCGTGTCTTCTGCATTGGCAGGCAAATTCTTTACCACTGAGCCCCAGGGAAGCCCACTGAAGCTTATTAATACTTTTAATTGTTTTATATGGCTATTTCACCAAAAGTCCTTATAGCAGGGAATAACAATACAGACCTTATCAAGATTGATAAAAGGACCTAACACAGTGGATATTATTCCAAGTGCTTCATAAAAGTAAAATGCAGAATGCTTAGCCTTTAGTCATATCTCTTCTGCTTTTAATAATTTTAAAAAAATTCTTAAGAAACTATTCTCAACAAATGGGTCTTGAAATTGCTGTATTCTAAGCATTCAACCATGTATCTCTTGTTTGCTTCTTCACTTACCCTCTCATCACAATAAGACAAAAACATCTTGAAGACAAGGACCATTTTATGCCCTCCATAGTTCCTAAGTGTAATTGAAAATGTCAGCTTTTTCCTTCCTATGTTGAGGAAAAAAGGTTTTTGCTTCTACTATTTTTCTCTCCCCTCTGAGTCTTCTTAGTGTGAATCTCACACAAAACACTTACATTTCTGACAATTCTGCTCACAAAATTCATGGAGCCCCCCCCCCCCCCCCAACATCAAGTAATTCTCTGTTACACCAGCTGGGTGTCCTACAATTTAAATTCAGTTCTAGCATTATGTCCTTGAAAATAGGATCAGATTCCCCAGATTAAAGATCAGTCCCACAAGTCTGGCTCACTCTCCACTTCAGATGCCAGGCGCAAACCTAAGTTATCACCTATGCTTCTGACAAACCTGCTATAGACCTAAGGTTACAAAGACCCTTCTCCTTGGTTTCCATCAGTTTGCTAGAGCAGCTCACAGAACTCAGGAAATCACCTGTGCTTGTTAGTTTATTAAAGGGCCTAATTAAGGATACAGATGAACATCCAAGTGAAAAAGATGTGTGAGGCAAGGTACGTGTGGAGGGGTGTGGAGCTCCTATGTCCCCTCTGCTCCCACTTTCCCAGAACCTCCACATGTTCACCAACCCGGAAGCTCTCTGAAAGACCATGATCAATTATTAACTACACTTCCAGCCCCTTTCCCCTCTCTGGAGCGTGAGGCTGAAAATACCCAGCTTCTAATCATGGCTTAATCTTTCAGTGACTAGTTCTGATCTAGGTGCCATCTGAGGAGTCTACCCAAAGTTGCTTCATTTTAACAAAAGAGGCTTCTAGTCTCTTATCACTTAGGAATTTACAAGGGTTTTAGGAGCCCTGTGTCAGGAACTAGGGGAAGATATATAAGTGTGTGAGTTCAGTTATATCCTGCTCTTTGCAAACCCATGGACTATAGCCCTCCAGGCTCCTCTGTCTAAGAATACTTGAGTGAGGGTGCCATTTCCTTCTCAATCAGAAATATGCTGTGTGATTCTGATAAATATAGCCATTTTTGGATCACGCATAAGGCTCAGTTTTACAGTAACCATGTTATTCAGCTCACATGTATTTATTTATTTTTATTTTAGAACTTTAGGCAAATCTTTTTTTTAAATATGAACATGAAAAAGAAGTAAGGGCTTCTAGTTTAGCAGAGGAGGAAACTATAATGAATTCAAAATAATTGAATCCATTAGATGCTTTGCTTCTGCTATTTTGCCCTAGTTCAGATTTTAAAGTTATTTTCTGGGTTGAACTGTATTAAGGCAGTTTAATCTCTGACCATGTTTTTTTGGATATAATTTTCCATTCTGCCTTTTTTTCCATGCCAAATCAATTTTCAGTATACATAATTTTCCTTGTCAATTTTAAAAGAATGTTATTTGCTTCACTAATACATATTGTCTGATATATATTCTTCTTTGTGTATTTTTTTAGAGAACTTTTGTATATGTATTTTTTCTTTTTTTCTTTTTTTACTTAGTCCCACTTTTTCAGGTCAAATTTTGTCCATCTGTCAATTTTTTATTCAAAACAAAATTGTCTGCATGCCATTTTATCTATTCTTTATTTTACTGCAGGCTGATTAGTTTTAAAAGTATAATTTATTTCAAACGAGTCTCTGAAACAGTTTAGATCAGCTGCAGTTCTATAATTGTATTGCCTATCAGGCAGAGCGGGGTCAAAACAACCTTTGAATCAGATGGCTAGGTTCCAGTGTCCTGCCTTAAACTTAATACATGTAATTGTGGCCACATCAGAATTTAAACTCCTCAGAATGTGAAGATAATTACTATTATTACTTAGTTTTAGATATCTTGCAGTTCTGAGAAAAAGAAAAAAAAATCTAACTAGCCCTGTCTTGTCTGTGGTATTGACCTCTTGATTAATGAAATATGATCTAGTCCACCTATTAATTAGCATGAATTAATATGAATATTAATTCATATTTTCCAGACATACGAATTACTATCATTCTTCAAACACTGTATTCTTTCTACTCTTCATCCATGACAACTCCACCATCTAAAATGACCTTTTTCACCATCTCTTCCAGTTGTTAACTCACTGATAAGTCTAATCTGATGACCCTAACCTAGAAACCTTTCTGTTTTATAAGTACCTGTAGAACTCTGCTATTTTATATACTATTTAATATCTGAGGTTTTCTCTAATTATTTTTGTCCTCTGCTGAATTATAGTGTTTATTGAGAATAAGAATAAAACTTATTAATAATAGTGTTTTCTATAATCCTTGGTGTAATCCCTCACCTTTATTAAGTAAATAAATACATATGTCAGGTGAATAATTCTTGATTGCTGCTTAGATAGAGGATAAATGAACAGGTACTTGCAGTGGAGGGACTCAAAACCCAGCTTTAACATGTAACAAAATTTCTGCCAGATTTAGGCAAAACATTCACAGAATTCCCGGATGATAATTGCTAATATAACAAGTCACTGCTTACCAAAGTACCTGAAATAGGCAGGAGAGGTAATTAAAAATTAGCAGCTCTCAGCAAACAAGTACACAATTCTATGAAAATGGGATAGAAACTTACAAACAAGTGGAAACTAAAACTGTTCTTAGCATGAATGTCTCGGTTTCAGGCAAGGTATTGAAGACTGGTCAACTCTGGATATATTAATGGACCACATAGCAAGAAGTTAATGATTAACTTGAGATCCCATAGAGAAACTCTTATTAGAGTAGTCTATTGTTTCCCCTGAAGTTATTATTAAAGCTGATACATGCTATTTGGGCATAGAGTATGGCGCTATTTTACCTTGTACTTTGCTATGTCATAAGATATTATACATTTTTTGGCTAGACGCTTTGCAGTGCCAGTGTAGAAAGAAGGTCTTAACAAAAATATCATGTGGTGACTATGTATGCTTTTATCTTTATAACTAAGATCTCAGTAACTTCAAATATTGAGAGGAAAAAAACCATAAAATAAAATCTTGGTTTTTTAAAGGACATAAAAATAGTTAAGTTGTTGCATACTTTTAAAACAGTAATGAATGACTTTAAATATGTCTATAAAGAGAAATTTAGAAGATCTAAGAGCCAGTATCGCATGTCTATTTTAAAGAAGCATATCTTGAGTAGTCAAGATATATATCAATTTTGAAAATTAAACATTGGAAAGGAAAAAATATTTTGTGTTATTACTAGAATAATTCAGTACTTCCATTGTTTCATTGAAATTGCTTGAAACCCTTTTAATGAGTAGGAAATATATTTAAAACTTGGAATTATATACAAAAATAGTGCAAATTCTGTATTACTTTATAAATATGATGATCAGATGTCCCAGTTAGCCCAAAGTATTCCCATCTGTTTTCCCAGTCTTAGTTATGATCATGTACTTTCACTATCACAATTGTCCTGGATTAAGTAATAGATAATATGTACTACTATTTATAAAACAGAAATATCTAGTCCCAGAATTTTTCATTCTGTTATTATGGGGGGAATATATGTTTTTATTCATACAAAGAAAAAATAGTTTATATACCCCAATGCTGATTTTTCTTAGTCTAAAAATTACCAGGGATATATAAAAATGGATAAATGTGAGATTTTTTAGGTTATACACAATATTTGAGCTATTGTCTGCTAAGAGAAATTTTGTATGTGGTTTGCTCATACCAGTCATTGGAGGGATATTTATGTACCAAAAAACTAAAGTGTGACAAATGCCAAACTAGGCTGAGCATCTGCTAGTAGCTTTCCAGCTGATAAATTACTGATTTACTTTGATACATTTCAATTTTTTGCATATATGTTACTCTCGACAGTTCCTCGTATTTGGAATCTCTGGAATTCAGGGGATAGATATACTACATTCTATGGAGTAACTTCAGTGCCTAACCCCTGATCCACTGGATTCTCCCAGGCAAATTTTATGTACCAGGGTTGACCGCAAAGACCAGTGCATGATCATGGTATTGCAGGACTGACAACTTTGACTAGGTTTATGGTTGCTCTCCCTTCAGTTTACCTCTGAACCAACCTAGAAGCAGAGCAGTGATATTCAAGGATAAAAATTAATAGATATCACTCTCCAAATGCATCCTAGTTCCCAAAGAGGCACTTCTAAGTCAGGTAGTCAATGCAGCCTGTGGAGACTTGAGAAATCTACAAGATCAGAAGACACTGATTTGTAGCATCTTAATCCATTGATTCAAGGTTCAATTTCAGTTTTCATACAAGGGAGAATTCTTGTAATATTCTACTAATTGCAAGCATATTTGTTCTATTTTTTTTTCCTGTGTTATCCAGGTCATACCAGGTGTTGTCATGGCTCATCCTGCATATGACACAGCAGGAAACATCCTCTACACACACACAAATGGATCCACTTTAGCCAGGGTCAAGTTTTCTAGATATTTTACTTCTTGACTCTAATATCAGAAAGATAACAGCTTAAGCTCTATGTTTCAAAATATCTTGTGACAAATAGGTCCAGATAGAGAATTAGTTTCAGGGTATAGGGGATGTTGGAAGACAGCATTAGTCTAGAAAATAAGAGCATGGGCTCAAGTCAGACAGTCTGGCTTTGATTCAGAGCCTAACTCTCTCTTTTCCTTTCTGTGTGACCTTGATCAAGGTATATAACCTTTCTAGTTATTAGTTTTCTCATCTGTAACATGAGTAATTGTAATAACCATGTATGTGAATGTTAGACAAAGTGGACTAGGTGATAAGTTTATAATACACACCAAACAACATTATGAAGCTATTACAAAAACTTAATAAGATAATGCATATTGAGCCTGGCACACAGAAAGTCCTCAAAAATTGAGAGCTTTCATTGCCAGTTACGGTAGTCACTGTAGTGTAATATTGTTGCCTGTGGCTCTTTCCTAGTCTTCAGAGAGTGTCCAGCCAGTTGTGCGTCGAGTCACTTGAAACCTTTAATTTCCTCGCTGGTTCTTGTCGTGTTGTCGTGTGGACTCCGTTGGGAGAAGCATAACGGGCTACTAAATTATTTATCCATAGCAGATTTTGACATTATTGTAATAATCACTTGATTAGTGATTAAAAGATTATGATAATGCACTGATCAATTGTTTGTACCTAACCTGGAAAAATTGGAATTAAGCTATGTTTTTTTTTTAATTTCCAAAAGGTCACTTTGGGAAGAAAGACAAATTGGATTAATTCATAATTGGGCCACTTACAAGTTTTATGAACAGTTCGTTAAATATTAAGGGAAGCTTAGGTCTAAGTGCATGTGCATCTGCATCTTTGAGTAAGTTTTCTTTACTCTCTGTTTGTCAGGGGAAATCTCTGAACTCTTCCCCCTGCCTCACTTAACTTCCATATGTCTTACAGAACGCCAGCCCCCATGTTACAGCTGGGGTGTAGACTTAGAAGAAGCGCCCAGCTGTTTCAAATCATGCTGTGCTGGACAGCTCTTTATTTCAAAGCCATTGTTACAGTTGAATGCTATTAGATGTGAAATAGAGAATTGGAGAGATATAAACAAGATGGATTTTTGTTTCTTTACGTATGAGGCTACTCAGCTTGTGTGAAGAAACCAACATTCCTTTAAACCTTGCAAATGCTGATTTTTTAACAATAGCCTATTATATTCAAATTTATATTGCCAACAATTTTTACTCAATCGAGAGGTTGTGTAGGAGGATGTACACTTGACATTTAAAGTAGGATAACAACCCTGCAGCTACTGTTTGAAAGTGTAACTTCCAGGTGGTCAAATTATCTGGTCATTTATAAGACAAGATTTCAGAAAAAGTCAGATTTGAACTTCTTTCATTGAAATAAGTGGGATATTTTTTCAGCTCGTTTTTCATAGTGTTCTCTCTTTTTTAATATTTAGCGGGGAGGACATTAGCCTAGGGATCAGATGGTTTACAGAGTGGAAAAATATTGCTTTATAATAAAAGGAGGATATTGAATAAAGCCCAGATTTAATACCCAGCCTAACAGAACACCCTGATGAATGTAATTGCATTTTAAGCATTCTGATTAAATTTTTTGATCCATATTGCATTTGTTTTGCTTGTGAATCTTTTATGAAAAAAAAAAGTGTCTGGAGATTAAAGGATTAGCGAGTTCTTAAGAAGCTGGGCAGCTGCTAAAGCATCTGAATATTCTTGCTTAAAGATTTTGAAACGCTGCATTAATCTCAGCTGTTACAGTGAGTGATATGGCTGAAACTAGAATAGTTAGAGGGAAATGCCCTAAGGAAAACGTCTTTCTATAGTGGACGACATGAATGATATTCACTGTAAATGGGAAAAAAAAAATCTAAACAGCAGTGCAGTTAAAAAGAAATTTATCAGCTATGCTGACTTGTTAAGCAATAATACTTTTCCTCCCTTCTCATTTCTTAGGCTAATTGAGAATTCAGGGGAATATATAAAGATTAAGAAATAATTTGCATGCTCTCAAATCCTAAGTGCCAGTCATGTCTCTTGATAACCAGACAATAAAAGGGCTAATGGATTAGCATAGCTATTTTACCTTGGAAGAGAAGTTTTTGTCAGTAACAGAATAACAGGTAATTGAGCAATTTTCAATATATCAGTTTGCTTTGTACAATATTCAACTTTATAAACAAGCAGCCCAACATAAAATATAGAGAGTCCTTTTTGAAAAATTTCTATATATTTATTTGTTTATTTTTTGGCCACACTAGGTCTTTGTTGCTGTGCAAGGGCTTTTCTAGTTGCGGCAAGCAGGGTTACCTTCTAGTTGCAATTGTACAGGCTTCTCACTGCCGTGGCGTCTCTTCTGGAGCACATGCTCTGGGGCATGCAGGCGTCAGCAGTTGCAGCACACAGGCTCGGTAGTCATGGCACATGGGCTATAGTTGCTTGGGGCATGCAGAATCTTCCTGAACAGGACTCAAACCCAAATCCCTGCATTGGAAGGTGGGTTCTTATTCACTGTACCGCCAGGGAAGACCAGGAGTTCCCCTTTGTATTCAGAAAATTGTTTCTAAATTGTTACAAAAGTTAAATGTGCTAAAGTCAAATTGAGGTTCCCACACATATGTATATATATATATTTTTTTTCTTTAATGGTCCCATACATATGTGTGTGTATGTATGTGTGTGTGTGTGTGTGTGTGTGTATATATATATAAAATCTTGGTCCACACAGGTCTGCAACCTAGGATCAGGTCAATCTGGTGAACTAGTGAGAGCTTTATAGATCCCTTGAGATGGACGTGGCCTTGGTAGCTGTGTTAGCTGAATGCTGGTACCCAAAAAAGGTCATGAAGAAAGAAAACCATAAATTCCTGTTTGGGAATGATACTCAGCCAGTTCTCTGTAGGCGCTAATGACATCTCATGGGTTTTTACCCATCTAAGGTGGCTTTACTGAACAGAGAAGCTCTATGCTAATGGTCCTTAACCTTGGCTGTCAATAAAAATATAAGGAAGATTTGAACAAATTTTAGTGAAGGGCTTTTACTGGGGAGGGGAATAGGGGAAAAGGAAGAGGGGGGTTGGAATATGATTTTATATGTCTGAACTTTGGTTTCTCTGAGAATGAATATTCTAGCTTCCTGAGAAGCTGAAGTGCAGCAGAAGCTTTGGAAAGTATTTCCATTTGATACTCACAAGGAGAGGATGGGCTGGAAATGAAGAGAGAGCCCATTCTTAGTGAGGAATGTGCATGTGTGCGCTTAGTCACTCAGTCGTGTCCAACTCTTTGCAACCCCGTGGATGGTAGCCCACCAGGCTCCTCTGTCCATGGGGTTTCCCAGATAAGAGTACTGGAGTGAATTGTCATTTCCTTCCTTCTCCAGGGAGTCTTCCCAACCCAGGGATTGAACCTGTGTCTCCTCTGTCTCCTGCATTGTAGCTGGGTTCTTTACCCATGAGCCATCTGAGAAGCCCAATGAGGAGGGTACTAATGGTGTTTCTGTCATTTCAGGCAGAGCACCTACCAGAGCTCAAAATAACAATTTCCTAAGAACGTCTTCACCACCTCTGTAGAGTGGTGCAGTGTCCTTTACCTGTCCCCACTATGCCTAAAATGGTTTTGCTGGAGGATCCTCAGACTAAACTCACTCTAGGAAAGGAAATGTGTAGTGTCCATTATTGAGAAATGCCAGGCATTGAATATCCACGGTCCATCATTGCTCAATTTAGTTTCAAGATTTCAGTAACTTATACATAAAATCCAGTGTCTATCTAGAATACTGAAGAAAGACCATCCATTATAGTGAATGAGCCAAACTGATCAAACAGCAACAATTGAAAATGTGTTAAACTATCATATTTTTTGTCTTTGAAAACTTTTTATTGAAGTATAGTTGATTTATATCATTATGTTTATTTCTACTGTACAGCAAAGTGATCCAGTTATATATATATATGCATGTGTTATTTTGAGAGCTTCACAGGTTTCTCAGTGGAAAAGAATTCACCTGCCAATGCAGGAGA